>NC_142514.1:113546250-113855000 GCF_057876585.1 Rhinolophus sinicus | reverse complement strand
TGTCTTCACTGCATCCCTGTCATATTTCCAGCTTCATAAAATAATGGTTTTCTTTTAAATTTCTGAAGAAAGAAAAAAAGGTATACAAAGAAAATATTATCTAGTGTACCAGAATCCTTTTTTCACTATGCATCAACTTAAAGAAAATAACCCAGAAATGGGAATATTCTGACTAAATTTTATTTTCTTACATACCTTTAATTGGTATGTAATAATGTTGAAAATTTAGAAGTATATGCACTTGTCTTTAAAATCTAGAGAATTGCCCAAAACGAGAAGTCCTACTTCTCTTCAGGTTCTTGACGGGTCTATATAAATTCTCTCACTTGGACACCCAATCCACAAAATGATGCTCTGTTTTCAGGGAGTACCTGTCAAATGGTTGCTGACTGACTTCACCTTTTTTCAATGCTACAAACTTCCCCATCTAAAGAGACTTTCAAATTCAGCTAACTGGTATATTCCCGTCTAATAACTAGCCTTACCCTAGGAGGAGGAAGGATAAATTTTGCCAAATGAATATTCTGGCCACAGAGGGAGGCATGAAAGAGAAAGAAACAACAGAATTGTGTGTGCCCAATCCGGATCACCCATATCCTTATTCAGAGAGAGAATCTGAGTTCCTGGAGGAAAAGAGCAGAGAGAGGCTAGAAAGAGTTCTTAGGGCTTCCACTGGGATGGTTCCCCTTCAGGACACCTCCATTGGAGGTGTTTTCTTAAGGAGTAATTATTGTTCTGATATTTTGGAGCCCTACCTTTCCTAGAATGTACTGATAGTTTCCATAAAAATATATATATATATATATATATATATATATATATATATATATATATACACACACACACATATAGAGAGAGAGAAAATTACTCAAGTTTACTTATAATCTACAATTCCTCCACTGAAATTAGAAATGTTAGAAAATATGTTCTAATAGCACCAGAGAAAACAAAAACAAGGATATTCTATTCCATTAGAAAAATTTTACTTGAAAACCTTAACTTGTTATCACAAATAAAAAAGAAGTATAACACTGCTTAACAGATAAAATTTCCCACAAAAATGAATAAATGAAGTCCTATTTTAGTGTACATTAGATTCTTTCCAGAGGGAAAATAAATAAGCAAGCAGAAGCAGAAATGAAGTCATTTTAAGTTATTTAAATAAGGTTGGACAACTCTGTTGGATTTTAATCTGTTTGTATCCAACACTTTGTTTGGCACATAATGAATGAACACTAAGTAATATTTGTTGTCCAAAGAAATAAATTTGAATCTGAACTTGTAATTTTCAAAAACCCAACTGTTTGTTCTCATAGGTATTTGGTACATTACTTCCACTAAACGTGAACTACAAAATGATATTTCAAATCTTAACAGGTAATTTTCTAAAATGTTATGAAAAATTAACCTAAAATGTCCCCCCCCAAATGAAATTGCATTATGTTCTATTTTCCCTCAGGAATTTTGTTTTCATACTAAAAAACATTCTTAATAGGTTGTATTTATCACCAAGAGAAGGAGTGGTTACAATCTAAATGCCCTAGTCTGAATTTGTAATAAAAGGTGATGTTTAAATGGCTTAAACTAACTCAGATCAAAGTAAATCACCAGGAGGCAGTTGCTTTTTCATTGTTGTTTTGTACCTTTTTCAGGTACAAAATAGGTATGATTTTGTCTTTAAACTTACCTTGCCCCTCCCACTTAGTTTGATCTTCAAAAGAGGGAATATAAGGAGCAAAAGTGCTGAACTGGAGAATGAAACCAGAATTTAAGCCTTTGCTGAGTGTAAAGCCAAAGCAGACGAGCCAATTAAATACTGCCAGTTCACTCTGAATGGCAGGGGTGCCCATTCAGAGATCTCAGCGCAAACAGGCTGAAATCCGGTGTTATCTGATTTTCAAATACAGAATCTTCGTAGGACAAAAAAATAAGTGGAAAAGCGCGGAAAGCTCTTCCACACATGGATAGCTCCTAGGAAGAGAAAATTGACCCACCTGTCATTCACAGGATTGTAACCAGGGAGGACATCTTTAGCCTTCTATTCAGCAGCAGCAAATTTATTAAACTTCTGCTTTAACCGGAACCTGTGGGGAAAAAGAGAATTACCCACCCTCCTGTCCCTCAAGGAGTTTCTGATTTCATATAACCAACAACTGAACTTTTTAGAGCCACTGTGGCCACTTCCAATTACACCCCAGGGCTGTATAATAGTATCCCACTCACCTGATACCCATTCCCAGAACATTCTGAGCATGGCAGCCCTGGGGTAAGAGGCTTCACACTGAAATGTAAAAAAATTACCAAAGAAACAAGGAAATGGGTCTTATATCTTAAATGAAATAAAGCGGAAAGGCATGATTTGGAGGGTACAAATTTGTTTGTTTGAAAACTTACACATCTGATAATGGTGATACCGTTGCAATGTGGTCTTTTTATGATCATAAGACATTCATACTCATTCTTGTGAATGAAATAACAAATTTACTAAGTGACAATGAACCAATTTAAAAATATCATTGCAATGGCTAAACTTCATTTTCACCTTTGATTAATCTGATGTATTTAGCCTGAGCACAAACCACACGCAGAACTTTATGCCAATTTTAATGTAAACTGGTTCTATATGAAAATTTTGGCACGTGCCTGTAATCATCCATGATCTATAAAAATATTGATTTTTTTTCTGTTTTATACTTTATTCTACTTCTACACACACACACACATATGTGTATATATATATATGTATATATATATATATATATATATATATATATATATATACACACACACACATAAATAGGCACATTCTTAGATGTGGATATTCACATAAAAATCATTTTGTAAATGTAATTATCAAATAATGTGTTCTTCGGGAATTATATTAGATCACATCATACCCAGTTTTTAATTTAGCACTTTGAAGAATACAGCCCATTTCTGACTTTAAAATATGTCATACATGGCCTACTCCCCATCCACCAAAGCCATGGAACCCAATGCAAGAATAAAGGAATTATTATTATGGAGTATATGAATTCATAAGCAGGGAAAAAGTTTTGTGATAAACAAAAACCAGTAAGAGAAGCTAACCCTCGGAAGAAGGATCTCCCAGTAATGAATTCCTTGCTCAGTGCCTGACTTTCCACCAGTTGATCATTAAGTTTGGTTTATAATAAATCTCTTAACATTTAAAATTCCAGTCTAATCTCACTCTCTAAAACCAGGCTGCTAGAGTGAATAGTAACAGAAGGGGCAAAGAGGCAAGGGAAAAATGTAAGGGATAGAGAAAGAGAGACTTTAAGGGGAGAGAGAAAAACCAAAGGCAGTCTTCATCTGATCCTCAATTTTGCATTCAACCACCCCTTCTAGAAGAAACTTGAAGGAAACTGCTTTCATTTTCCTTCTCTTTTCCACAGTAATTCCTCCTCCAAGGGCACCTCATTCAAGAAGTGCAATATAGGCTAACATAATATACCTAAATGAGTTTAAAAAGCAAAAAGCAAGCTGGGCTGGGAAACTACAAAATTAATAGTATAAGTTGAAGGAAAAAGCTTGTTCTGGATTCAAAATAATTTAAATGTAGGAACTTTACCGAGCACTTAGTCTGAGTTGGATATCCTTGTAAATACTGTTTTACAAAGATAAATGAACTGTGGCTTTTGTTCTAAAGGAGCTCACAGTTTACCAACCAACCCCAGGTGTGGTTTTGTAAGTCACTTCATAAACGGAGGTTAGGGGGGAAAGTGGGGAGGTGGGGGAACAGAGTGTATAGATAACCCCTAGATTGGGGCAAAATTAATCAAGCACCACAGTTAACCATAATCCTCACCACAAATTCAGTTTTTAATAGGAAGTGTTAAATCATGCTCATGTTAGATTTTAATCCAAAACACAATATTCTAGGAATATGACAAATGCATATTTTTAAATGGAACAATGAACTTTGTAAGATCTTATGACATCCATACAAAAATTAAATTGTATTCAGAAACCAGATAAAAAGAAAAACGTATACTTTAGAAACATTTTTCAGAACCAACAGTACAAAATAAATGGGTAGTAGTTTAACTGTTAACCAGAAAACTCAATTAACCAGAAACCCCATTTCCTGAGTCTTCTGTTTTAATGTTTTTTATTGCACAAGTATGAAATCAGGCTATTATAAATCCTGATTTAGCTACTTCCTAGTTGTGTAAATAGATGAATTAACCTCTCTGTGCCTTCGGTCCTCATTTGTAACACGCAGGTGATAATACTAACTAAACATATAAAATGCTTTTAACAATGCCTGGTACGTAAGTGCTCTGTAAATGTTAGCTATCACTATAATTATCATTACAAGGGCATTACCTAGTTGTTTAGATAGATGTATAGAATTAATTCCCTGGTAACCAAATAAATACATGCTGTGTTTCTCCAAATGCACTCAACATTTCCTATAAGATGAGAGGCATTAGAAGATAGGGCCAGACAAAATAATTGTGGCCGCCTTAGAAATGTCTAGAGGAATACGAGTCTCTGAGTGTTTGTAAAAGAAAAAAAGAAACAAAAACCAACCAACAACAAAAGATGCTAGGAGTTACTGCTTCACATCCATCTTCTTGCCCCTTATTTTATACACTCAGAGGTTAACATGGGAATGGAAACAGAAAGAATTCTTAGATTCCTTGAACATTGATGCTGAGTGATGACTGACCCTTTCTTCCTTGAGACTCCTTATAAAACATTTAGTATGAAGGACTCAAAGAGGGTAGGAAAAAAAAGGATTTTATAGTACGAGGAGATTGTCTATTGATAAAAATCTTGTTTACCCCTAACCTATCATGTATGTGTTGGTAAGAATTAATATAGTATATTATAATCACTTCCCTTTGCACTTACAATATATTAATAAGGCAGACATGAGATGAATGAAAAGTGCTTCTGGTGAAAGTAGGTTAAATACTGTAGTTTAGAAGGAAAATATCAGTCTGGCCTTATATTTTAAAATAATAATGTACATATGTGTTTACAAGGACCTTCCTCTGTATGAGGGGGCCCTTAGTAACACTTGAATCACCCTCCTCTTTTAATTCAGTCCTGGAGAGAGTGGTGAAGGAAATCATTTCATGATGGGCACTGTAGACATCCTTTTATAGCATAAAGTTAAATCCCACTAGCTGAATCATAATGCAAGTGAGAAATGAAACCAGTCCTATCTAGCTTCTATTTAAGTCTGTCTGTCAACCTGCAGCCATTTACCTCATGGAAGGGGGGAAAAAAAAGGAGCTTCTGGATTTTGAATGACTCCCACATTTATATTGGGAAAATTGGAAACACTCAAGAAACCCAACTCAGGCCAATAGTTTTGGATTCACAGTAATTGCATACATTTTATTTAAAAATCCTCCCTAGCAGTATGTGCCTGTTACCTAAAGCGATGGAGCAGGCCCCAGTTTTATGTCTGATTCTAAACCTGGGTCTACAGTACAAGACATAGCATCTACTGTGGCCTCTGCTCTGTCACTTTGCCATGCGATTCTAATGTAGTTTTACTTGAATAACATAAAATAACATATATAATGTTATTTATGTTATTTTCCACGTGAAGAACTCCTGTAAACCTTGCCGTTTTGAAACTCAGTGAGGCAGGCGTCTTAGACAAGCTGAAAAACAAATGGTGGTACGATAAAGGTGAATGTGGACCCAAGGACTCTGGAAGCAAGGTCAGTCGCTGCAGTTCGGGACCTCCTCTTGTGTTCACAAAGCAGTAAATGGGAGCAATTGTAAAAAAAAAAAAAAAAGTATATGGAAACAGTTAAAAATTAAACATTTCTCTATACACTGCCTAAATTAGAAGCTAGTATAAATTTCAGCCACAGGACTGTCTTTTCAGAAAATTGCAACCTGCTCCCCAATATTAAGACTTTTAAATAAATTTAAATTAACTACAAAAATATATAAAATTATAAAATTCCTTATATTATTCTCAAATTTACGTACCACTAATAAAAGTAGTGATTTTTGGTTAGGTTTTTGTTTGTTTTGGAGGCAAAGACCATAAAATTTATTATGTCAGGAATGGATGCATTCTCAAAATAAGAAGTGGGAAATTGATCAGTAGTCATTCAGAAAAATAATTTAAATATTAACTATATCTTATTTGTCATTATATTGCCAACCATTCCACTTTAGTTTGAAGAGACCCTATTTATTATATTTTGTGCTGACAGATAGAATGAACCTTCGAAATCTATCAAAATGATTTAAATCAATGTTTATGAATAATATCCTCAAGTTCTAAGATCTTTTATTCATGAATTCGTTTTAGAACAACACAGGAAACTATAGGCCTGATTCTGTTACATACAAATGAAAATAGTATTATGAACAGTTGTGTTTTCATTCTAAAGAAAAAAGTAACAATGTATCAGTGAATCTAAATATCGGACTCATTAATAGAATGTAGTAACAGTGCCTAAAAGCCATAACTGAGGACTCTTGGAGTCTTCTTTTATTTTTTTCTGTATCTTCTTTTAGAAAGAAAAAAATATATATATAATTTATATCCTAAGACTAAACAAATGACTGGCTTAAATAGGAGAAACTCAGCTAATTTAAGAAACAAAGTAAAGTTAATTGATCCCTTTTTAGGGTTTCCCTGTATTTTAATCACTTGTGTCTGCCTTTGAACCAGAGTGGAATGAGACAAGCTTGACCAAATAATGAAACAGTTATCCCAAATCCTTGTGTAAAGTCTGAGAAGCATAAATAATTGAGTGATAATTTTGAAAACGAAGTTACCTAAACATTAGGCCCAATAATTGTTGATGTCATGGCTAAGTGGACAGTGTACATAATACCTCTTTGGATTACGCACTCTTCTAATAAAACTATTTAAGTGTCTAAATCACATTTTACATGAAACATACTGCTGAGGAGATGATGGCCAGAGGGCATCCTACCCACAATACTTTTTAAGTAACGTTATATAATATACATACTTACAATTTATGAAAAAGTTCTGAATTCTTATTACAATTTTAATACCTTCCAATCATTTGCTTGACTATTTCTGAATTTATTATGAGATATATATAATAAAGCTCTAGAGATATGTCTAAAATATTAACTGATTAAGGGTTTTTAAGTGGTAATGGAATCATATTTTTAAATCAATAAAAATAGTTATAAATTTGTCCATATGTAATTTATTTCTCAATTGACCAAATAGTTTGTGTATTTTAAAAAGTTATCTTGAAAAAAGTTACCTCAGTATGATGCATATATAATTATTCCTAAATAGTATATAATATGTAAAAGTGACACTTTCCAGAAGATTTCCCACACAGACGTGACTGAAAGAACAAATAATATATGTGTCCACTATCATATTATTTGCATATATTTGGTAAAGTAATAATGAACAAAATGTGAAATTTCTAGCTTAAAAAACCTTAGTTCCTTAAATAGGAAATGTGAAGTTAGATTTATTCAAGAGAAATCTCAAACATTAAAAGTATGTTTCAATGGCAGGAAAGCCAAAAGAGGTCCCTCTCCCACGTAATTGTGTTTTAAACATTTCATTTTCAAACTTAACAATAATAAACCCACTTCTGCCACCCTATGTAAATATATAAATGCTTATTATGGCTAAGTATAGTGGGTTTTGTTGCATATTTAATAATAATTAACGTATTGAAGATTTTATTGAATATAATTATGCACAATTTATTGGTAATCATAATTTCTCTTCTTCTGAGAGCTATGAACTTTGTGTTTAAATCTGTAAACCTACATCAGTGATTTATACATGTAAATAATTTTAGGTTAAATTAGCATTTATGTTAATTAGCTGTTTGGATTTCATGTGTTCTTTTATGTTCTGGATGTGACATTTCCACAGTTAACTGAAGTGTCTTTATCCCCGGCAGGACAAGACGAGTGCCTTGAGCCTGAGCAACGTAGCAGGCGTCTTCTACATTCTGGTTGGCGGCTTGGGCTTGGCAATGCTGGTGGCTTTGATAGAGTTCTGTTACAAGTCCAGGGCAGAAGCGAAGAGAATGAAGGTGGCAAAGAGTGCACAGACTTTTAACCCAACTTCCTCGCAGAATACCCAGAATTTAGCAACCTATAGAGAAGGTTACAACGTATATGGAACCGAAAGTATTAAAATTTAGGGGTAGGACTTAGGGCCTACTACAGTGAGTGGGTGATGCATCCTGTAAACTCAGTGTTGTGACCTGTCTGTCCAGTGGTGGTATTGCTTGCTTCTAATTAGAGCTTTATATTTTTTAAAACTTCAGTGCAAAGTGGCTGCAGATGTACTGTTCAAAACTATATGTTGCCAATAGATATCTGCATTGAAAGGATCAGAATTGCTCTGTGAAATGATTTAAACAGTATTATTTCACCCAAAAATTGACAGAAGCTGGAAAATAATCTGGATTTCCTTGTACACTGACCAGGCTAATCTTCTCTGGAATAATTCAATTTTAGAATAAGTGCTAACAAAATAAGCATAAAACCTGATTCAAATGATCAAAGCTTAAATAGCTTCCAGATAAGGTTTTCTGAATAATCTTTTCTGAGAAACAATATATGATGTAAAAGCTGCAAGGCACATAGCAAATGCTCAATGAATTTTAGCTCCTGTTCTAATTTGTTTTATATTAGCCATCATCCTATATGTTTAAAGAGTAAAACTCGGCTTTTGTTCATCTGACAGTAGTCCTTGAGCCAGACCTTGAGGCAGGAGTGATCATCAGAATATTGACTACAATTCACATTTATTAGATGAAATTCAACTTTTATGTTCACAATATCACTAAGATGAGCAGACATGTTAGGCAATATAGCAGTTTCTCCATCAGAAATGTCAGCAATATATGTGTTCTTTAGGAGGAACTGAGTAAAAGATAAAAATGCAGTGAGTTATGGATTTTTTACTTCAATTGCTTTTAAGTAAGCCAGATCAGCTCGACTTACTCAAGTACTCTCATCATATCACAATAAAAAATTGTAGGCATTCAGTGAACTATAAAAGATGGGTATCATTTTTTAAGAATCTAAATGTCCACTACTTTTTTCCTCTAATGACAGAAAGTGATTTTAAAATAAGATCTAAAAGCATTTTTTATTGTTCTTCCTAAAATCGAATCTCTAAAATGCATTTTCTAAAATTATATGTAATTGCCAACTGAATTGGCTGCTCATTCTGATTAAAATAATAAATGAGCTTTTAAACCCACAAGAGACATTTAGTGCTTAATGTTACCCGAGGGTCAAAAAAACCCAGTATAATTTTCGTAAGAATGAGATGTGCATCTGAGGCTATGCCAGGTAAACATGCTTGATTTTGATATCTATTTATTCATATGAAAGCTATTGAAATACGTTAGTATCTTAAAATAAAGAGCAAAAGCCATCCTTTCTTTACCAAAATCTAATTGTTTTAATCTGTAATCTCAAAATCAATAACTGCATGTAGGTCAACCCAAAATGGTTCTTTCCCATTTTTTTGTGGGAAAGAATTAAGAACAAAACCCTCAATTCACGCAGATCAGAATGTTGTGAGCATGTCTTCTAATACCAAATAAAAAAATAAATAACTAGGATTATGTCAAGGTCTCTTGGCCATTATATGAATAATTTCACCTTAATATTTACAGAATTGAGGAGAGATTTTTCTCAAACTGAGAAAAACAATACCTGACAAGTTTTCAGAGCCAATTATTTGGACTTCATTCTGAGATGAGTTTTATAAGAAGACTTAAATAAAATTTTTAACCAGTTTATTAAAACTGACTTTCCTTTGGCATAGCAAAAGCATTCCAGCTATCAGGAAGGTCCAAGGACAGGAAAGCAAAGCAAAGAAAAAAGAGCATTAGAAAATTCTAAAAAGAAATACTCATGAATGCCAATTCATTACAAAGTTCTGGGAAGTTGTTAAATAGATATATAAATTCCCAGGTTATATATATACAATTTACATGTATATTGTTTCTGGAGTCAAAACTTGACATTGCAGTTCATCACATGAATTGCCTTTAGAGCTAGGGTTGAACTTTTAAGACAACAAATATCAAATAAAAATAAAGCATTCATATTCATATGACTTTTTAAAAAGCTCAACGGCATTCAGGGTAAATGAGATGATCAGCTCCTACAGAGAAGACTGTGAGTAAGCAATTTTTATCACACTCCCATATTAAATGACATTTTCCTTTCAAAAACTCTATTGGCCATAATTATGCAAACAACTGATAATTTAGATATTATTGTCCCAGAATCTCAAAAACAAAACCTGAAACCTGGTTTCTATATGGTAGACTATTTACTTTAAAAGTGATCAGCCTTCAAAGGGAACACATATATTTAAGGTCATAACCATGAGTCACAAAAATCTAACCAGATGCAGACCATATAGAAATTTTAAAGAAAGTTTTCCAGTTTGAGCAGCCTCAATAGTTTCACATCAAAATGAACACAAGTGATGTTATATGGAAGAAGCAAGAGATATAAGTATAGGAAATAAGAATGCTGAGAACTAAGAAAGCTAAGATTTAAGGAGAAAATAAGGAGTTGGCAAAGATTTATTAACTAATACTCGGTTGTATTAATCTCTAGAGAAGGAGAAATTATTCAAAACTACAGGGAATCTTTCCTGCTTTGGATGTTTTCCTTTCCTCACAAAGGCAATCAAAAATAGATTTTACAGCAAAAGCTGTCTGCGAAAAATCCTCCCAAAAAAAAAAAAATCGCACTGCTTTTATTAATTGTATTTTAGTATTTCCTCTTCAGAAAAATTAAAATGAAACAAAACTAAAGCAGTAATTTTTAAAAAACTAATTATTTATTTTACTTAATATTAAATGTTGAAAGGGAATCTGAAGAAATAAATTCAGACTTTAGTCTTGGTTTGTTTTAATTTAGTGAGTAGTAGAGATTCTGTAGAAATTGTATACTGACTTCTGATCATGAAGATAAGTATTAATTTTTGAGATGGTTCACTAAAGCAGAACTATATAAAAAAAAGAACTATGATCATGACCTGGTTTTTATCATAAATATGTCATTAACTAGCAATTTGACTTCAACTTCCTAAAGTTATCAGGGTGCCTAATCTCTAAACCTTTTTATTATAACAGTTCTAATCCAACTATTAATTTCATTATTTAATATACAATTATTCAATTATTTAAGTTCTAGGGCAGAATAACCTAAAGCATTAGGTTAATTTAAATTCACAACAGCGGATTAAGATACATTATGAGTTATGAGAAAGTTATGATCTAAGCCATAACAAACATAAGAGATACCACATTTACGTTATTTTCCTCTTGAGTTAACATTAAAATTCAGCTCTAGAAAGAATTTTAAGGTAATGAATGAACAGTAGATTTACATAATACTGCTTGTTTCTCCTCTGTGTAATATTATTATCTGCTACCTAATATGACAGAGAACAAGAATTTAATGAGGATTTCAGACACCTGACCCCATAACCTCAATCTGGGAAGTTCCCCAGTGATGACACTTCACGAGGTATTGAAACATGCCCCCTTTTCAGTACACCCCCTTTAAGCACTTAAACCTTCTTAAAATGTGAGCCTTAGCTTTCATAGTAGGCATAGAATGAACTTTTTGTCACTAATTGTGCTGTTCTGGGTCATGTCTATAACTGGTGTGAATGAATGAAAGTGTCTGTGGATATATCTGTGTTCAGAGAACAGGAATATCTGTCGTGAACACTCTATGTATATAGTCTGTTTAGACAATTCACAACAATTTAAAGAGTATAATCCTTAAAAAGGATTTTACAAATCCTTATAAGGACATTTTCTAGCAAGACAAAAAGACTCAAGTAAAGAATGGTGTCAAATGTAAAGGAGATTTTAAGCTGGACTAGAAGTACTAAGGTACACATAGAATGCAGCAACTTAACAAGATGTGTCCTACCCAGATGTGCTTAACAAAACCTAGTTTTGTGATTTTAGAATAAGTGCTTAAGCAGGTAGGATCACAAACTCTAGACGGATTCATTCTTCCCTGTAGTTAAGCGTTTCTTTTCCCTGACAACCAGTTTTCACATGACCAAAAGAATATGGAAAAAATGCAGATGTCTAATTATTGATATTTTGGTGTTTGTTGTGCCCTGTTTTGTTAAAGAAACAGAAATAGTGTAACACTCCACATTCTTTCTGTTTCCTTTCCATGCAACCCAGCTGACCTTTTCTGAAGCCATAAGAAACAAAGCCAGATTATCCATCACTGGGAGTGTGGGTGAAAATGGCCGTGTCTTGACGCCCGACTGTCCAAAGGCTGTACACACTGGAACTGCAATCAGACAAAGTTCAGGATTGGCTGTCATTGCATCGGACCTACCATAAAAACCAAAAAAATAATTGAGTGCCTTAATTAAACTGTGTTGGTGACTGATGGGAACGCAGCCCTGAGGGACACGCCACGCGCGGGTCTTCGCTAAATCAATCCCTTGGCTGAGAGCGGGGAGTTCGTCCTAACGCGCCGGACATCAGCAGCAGCAACGTGTGCATGAGCTCAGCTCGGAAACCCAAACTCAGATTTTATATCAGGAAAACTCACAATTTAGGTTTTCTCGGGGAGTGGGTGGGGGGAGCCGGGATGGGTGTATTAACAGCAACAACTTTCACTCGAGTGGACTTAAAAACTAATCAGACTTGCGAGTTAGCTCATCACCTCTGAAGTTCCGCTCAGAAAGGCCTTGGTCTTCACCGCAAGGGATGAAATAGTTATAGAAGTCAATGAACATGCCAACCTGTGTCTCCAGAACACCCATATAATCAATGGAAGACTATCCAGCTGAGAAAACAAATCACTAAACTGTGATAAGAAAATAATATACAAACATGTAAATCCTGTGAAAAAAAAATTAGAGGAAGTATTTACACTTACTTTGGAGAAAAATACTGAAACATGCTTGCTTTTTAACTGACGTAAATTCAGTAGAGGACAACACGATTCTTTTTTCTAACCATCTTAGGGAACAATACATTGCAATAATTGATATAAATGCCATCACTGTAATAAACTTTAGAGACTTTTTTTTATAAAAGTTATTGGTCATCATCTTCTTGTTTGCTGTAACCTTCACTCTCTCATGAGTTGGTGTCCACAGATTGCATTTGTCTTACTACCAGGAACAAAAACAAAATGAAGACGACAGTAACGTAAAATCATCACTCTGCAATGTAGAATCAAAAGAGACTACGGGTCACTCATGTTATCAATATTATTTATAATCTTGTTCTGTGTACAAAATTGTGGTTTTTGTACCCACCAAAAAGAATAAAACAACAGATGTTCTTACAATATCTACAGAGCTTAAAGTTTTTTCTTTTCATTATAAAAGTTATTTGAGATATTATAAGACTATAGGAGGGATTGTAGAAGTGTGGGCCATATCGGAAAATGTAGCTAGCCCTTATTATTTTTGCATATTAAGCTACTCTCTTTTACAGATCTTTGCCTTGTTGGCAGGTTAAATTGTCAAAGATGGCATTCTTGAATTGGGGAATGAATCATTGTCATAACAACAACATACCCTGTAACAGTGTATTGAAATTTTACTTAACTGTATTTTGCTGCGTAAAATAACGTGTGTCTTTGGGTTTTCCCCCCATTCTCATTATTCCATTCAAATAATTTGAAGGCACTAATTATGGTTTGTGGTAGATAGCAAATGAAGTATTAGTCCTTGTTTTCAACTGGAAATTGTGAAGAAAATTATACCCGTATTTATGAAAATCACCTTGTGTTATGTATGGATTAAATTAACATGGTTCAAAAGAAGATTTGAACTATTTGAAATATTGAATAAGTACTGTAATACAGATAAACATCACAATACTTAGAGATCTTGGCAGAAAGCACAAGTTAGGATGATTTTGGAAGTCTTTCCTTGAAGGATGAGTTGAGTTTTCTTAGGTGGAGAAGTGAAGAGCCTCATGGACAAGCAGTGGCCCAAAGCTGTGCATGTCAATGGCTTGTTTAAGGAGTGTATGCAACTGGATAGACTGGAGAGAGAGCACAGGCTGTGGTATCATGGAAGATAACCTTGGAAAAGGTGAAGGATTGATCACCTTGCTTCAACTCTCATTCAATCTCAGTGCTGCAGGAAGAACAACCTTTAAAAGTTCAAATCTGTTCACACACACACACATATACACACAGTTCACACACACACACACACACACACACACACACACACACACAAACACACAGTTCCCTCAGGAAAATTCCAAGCTCATGAGCAGAACAAATGAGTCCCTTTATGACCTGGCCCTTACTTATCTCTTCCATGACTTTTCTCACCCCTATCCAAATTTTCCCCACTGAAAGTGAAACTCAAAAGCAGCACATGGGACTCCGCATTTACTATTTCTTCAGTCTATAACTCTTCCCGATCTCCTCTTTACTTGACTAACTTGTACTCATCCTTCAGTACTCAAATTGAATTTTACCTGCTCTGGGAAGATTTTCATCTACCACCTCTACCTATGAGACTGAGTTAGGTGCCCTTTTAATGTTTTCTCCCCATCACTGCACTTACCATACTGCATTGTAATTGCCTGTGTACTTGTCTGTATAACTACTAGACTGTAAGCTCCTTGAGGGCAGGGACTGTGTCTATCTTGTTCACAGTTGTATCCCCAGCACCCAGCACAGTGCCTGGCATATTGTAGGTGCTTAATAAATATTTGTTGAATGAATAAATGAATTGAATTGAATTAATTTGTTTAAGTAGAAGCAGAAAGACAACATCTTTCCTCATTA
This sequence comes from Rhinolophus sinicus, assembly GCF_057876585.1. Classification (NCBI taxonomy): domain Eukaryota; kingdom Metazoa; phylum Chordata; class Mammalia; order Chiroptera; family Rhinolophidae; genus Rhinolophus; species Rhinolophus sinicus. The sequence goes on along the minus strand of NC_142514.1, from coordinate 113,840,204 downwards.
ACAGAGTATGTGTTAATTGTATAACGAGTCAAAATGAAGGCTGAAGGTTGGCTGATTGCATGACATTGTCCACCTCACGGGAAGGAGTTGGGAGTGGGGGAAGACCTGATGAATTTTCTGATCCAAAGGGAAGAAGGTATTCCATGTAATTTTACCTAGCAGTGGAATAATTTGTTTAGCTAGAAAAATTGTCATAAGATAGTTAACTAACCCCAAACAGGGTTTTGGTTTGGTTTTTAGTCATACTTCCAAATATATCTTTCATTTAAGTCTAAGTGGATTCGTGATGTAAAGTTAAAAAGTTGTATTTCTTATAGCTTTATTTCTATATTAGTAATAGTATTTATTAAACACTTAAATTTCTATATTTCTTATAGAATAATTTTGCCAAAAACAAAATTTAAATTTGACATTAGTAAAAAGGAACTCCAATCTGAGGAAATGCTACAAAGCTAGAAAATGTTTCTTTTAAATATTTATTTTTAAGTTAAGTTAAAAATATTTAAGTTAAAACATTTAGTTCCATAAAGAACTCAATGACTAAGCAAGCAAGAACCATCTAGTGCAGAATTTCCTGAATAAACCAGGCAAAGCCAATTTTGAAGATACATCAGCTAGGTAAACATATACAGTGACCACATTTGAAAGATACAAAGAGCTCTCAGGAGAACTACTTTGCTACACAATTCAATAGCTACTAAGTGAAAATGCAAGCCCCACTGTTATTGTATTTGCTTTGGCCTTGCTCTAGGCTGCTCCCTGGTCTCCATACTGTTGACTGTCAACACAGTCCATTTCACCACAGCATAGCTCATACCGTGTTTCCCCGAAAATAAGACCTACCCCGAAAATAAGCCCCAGTTAAGAGCTCAGCCAGACGGATGGATTTAGTACTTTATGACGATGTTCCAAAAGAAGACGACATGACTGTAATTGAATAAATGTAGATTGTTATACATGAAAAAATAAGACATCCCCTAAAAATAATGGAGCAAAAATTAATATAAGATCCAGTCTTATTTTCAGGGAAACAGGGTAGTAGATGTTCAATATATATTTGTCAATGAATAAACACCACTTTATATATTGCCAGTATCAGTGAAAACATGTTCTAATAATCTTCCCAGAAAACAGAATATCCCAATTGTAACAACAATGAAGTTCTAATTGGAATAAGAACTAAACGAAAGTTAACATCCAGGAGAGTTTCTGAAAAGACAAATTGAAATTGTGCAGATTCACTTTCTTTATACTTATTAATATGATGCTGCATGAAAAGTGTGCCTTCTCATGCACATTCCTAAAAAGGTTTTCATTTCAGGTAGGCCAGCAGGCTAGAGCACTTAGCATTTGTAAAATCACATGTAAATGTAACAGGTGGTATGTTTATATACTTTCTAAACAGTACCAGTAGTCTTTTCAAAAGAGAGCTGTTCTTCCTTAAGACAAGATTTTGATAAACTATGAAGAGAAAGAAATGAGATTTGGAAATTGTATCTCAAAAAGCAACAGAGAACTAAGTTATTTTCCATGAAAAAAGAATAACCTGTTTATTTGTTTTTCTTGCTTTGATTTTATTTTCTTTGAGGGGAAAAGTGGGCAGCGGAATGAGGAAAAATAAGAGATAAAGGGAAAGAAGACATTAAGAAAGCAGAAATCTGGGTAAAAGGCCAATAGGATTCCCCTGGTGGCCAAAAGCACTTATGAGAACGGGAATGTCTGACATACGATTTTTCCATTGTTAGGTGTGTAATGTTTGATGCATTCCTCTTTCCATAACATGCATGGTATTTGTGGTCAGTTTAAAGGAAGGAGTCAAGAAGAAAATATTAAGTCCTATGTTTGGGTTGACACTAGGCCAGAAATAACCCTAATAATATGTCTCCTGCCCACAGAAATGTGCAGAAATCTAGGTTGGGACTTGTCCTTCTACATTGCAAAAAATGAACCTTCATTTGATTCTTTCCTGATGATAGGTTAAGAAGATGGTAGGTTAAGAGGACATCCGGAATACATACATAGTTGTTTTTTGGCCACCTGTGCTGAGAGTAAAGTATCACAAACAGCAAAATAAGCATAAAAGCATATATCATTAGTAAATGGTACATAAGGTCGTTAAATAAATCTAGTGCAGAATTTAAATTATAATGCCTAATTCATGGCTTGAGTTAAGGGGTTATTTAGGAGTTTTATAATCCTGTAACCCCAAACACTAAGAGAGTCTGCTTAAGTAGCAGATTATTGTGATTTCCTCTTCAGAGTTCATACATTTGACCAACACTTCTAAAGTTCCTAAACATTTAGTACTGGCTAAAAGCTGTGTCTATAGAAAGTTATTTCTGAAGCTGAGTAGTCATTGAAGTCTGTAGTCATTGGCAATCAATATTGCAATGTATGATTGAATGAACTGATTGACAAAATGAATAAAGGAATGAGTGAATGAAGACCATCTAAAGAAGTTAGAGATCCCAACTGGTTGATGGTTAAGTAGTCAGTAAATATTTGTGGAATGAATAAAAAGAATAAAATAAAAAAAGAAAGAAAGTTAGTGATCATTGACTATATAGAAACTTCTGCCCACTCCCTGAGCTAATTTCTTGCATAAATGTGAATGCTCTCAACATTTCTTAACAAAGACAGTATTTGGAACAATTTAGGCCCTATTTGCTTCCATCTAAAGATTTACCTAATCTTTTAGTCACCTAAAACTGGTGCTGTTTCAAGCTTCTAAATTGGAGGAATTGATTAATTCCATCTGCCTGAGACTTTCTCAGCACCACACTTCCCAACAATATTCTATTTCAAACTAACTCTGAGTACAAAGCTTGCCAGCATCATTAACCTAAGACCACCATCAGAGCAGGTCAGATCTTCTGGATCTTTGGACCTCAGACTTAGACAGGAACTGCTGACACTTTGACTTGAGTTTCACTTGAAGCTTTCAACCCACTAGGCCTACATCCATGCCATCACTGGGCACAGCTTCACATCAAATTCATGCCAATAATCTCTCTCTCTCGTCTCACATTCTTCTCCCAATATTCTTCTGCACTTATCTTTTCCCCCATTTATCTTCCCACTGTTTCCCTCTCTCCCTGATCTTGCCACCAGTCTCTTTAGGGCTCCCAATATAAGGAAATTTCCAACATCCTCAACCTCTCCCCAGAGCATTGTCCAATCTCCTGATAAGATCACGCTCTCCTGATTATATCCTTCATATACTACAAATTTAGAAAGAAAATGAATGACAATCCTTGTAATTACACCTTTGCCCATCAATAAAAATCCCTCCTCTTTGAAGTACATATCATCTAATCACGCTATCAAATTGTACTGCCTACTTACCCATTATGTCTGCTGAGTTTTCTGTCATTTCCTAACATTCATGAAGGACGGTGGCATTTGGCTTATTCTCCCTTTGCACCCCAAGTTCTTATATCATCTTGAGCAACTTCAAGATCAATGCAGATGCTACATTTAAGCCATAGTCCTGGAGTTCCTTGACTCCCCATTGGTCTTTGGTCCTATGTTATTAAGTCACCCATACCAATAGACACGCAGCAGGTCTATGACCATTTACCTTCTCATCTAACTCCGGATGATGACAGTTCTCTCCTTCCTTTCATTCCCTGGTCACTGAAAAGAGTGGCCTTTAATCCCTTATTTGTCTCCTCTATTTACTTCCATCACTTCACCAAAATGTCCATCCAAAAGTCACCAATAAATATCTTGAACCCGTGTTAACTAAACATTCTCAATATGGAACAAAACCAGTTGATCTCTTCATCCTTTGTTGATCTCTTCATTAGTTTTTCCCCTAATCCTCTGATTGTTCCTTCTTAGCTTATTTTATGTTCCTCATTTCCTTCAACCAAACCCTGTTATTACCCAGGGTTGTATCTTGTGCCCCATTCTCTTCACATAGGACATGTTCCACCTGGTTGATCTCACTATTATCAAGATGTCTACAATCTATACATTATTAATGCAGAAATTTCTATCTATCTTTCAACCTAGTCCATGTATTCTGTTTCCTATAGGTCATCTCTTTTTGATTTCTCAATTGCAATATGTCAAACTCCTCATCTTTCACTCTACATCCCTACCTCCTCTTGTATTTCACTTCTCAGTGAGTGGCACTACCATTTATCTAATTTCCTAAATTAGAAACATGAGAATCATTCTAGAACACCTTTCTTTTATTATTTTCACATCCAATTAATCAACATCTTAAATTTCTTGTATCTCCTAAATATCTCCTCACTCGGTCCCATGCTCTTCATTCATACTGTGACTGATTTAATCCAACAGCTCATAACTTCTCACTGTTGTTACTACGATTGTCTCCTAATAGATCTCCTGGATCATTGTCTCACAGATCCCCCTTTAGTGCATTTTCTACATGGTTGCCAGCGTGATTATCCTAAAATACATATATGATCCTTTCACCTTCCTAATTTATTTTAATTAATTCAATGTCCATTATATAAGGCCTATCAACATCTCCAGTATCTTCTCTCACCTACTTTCTACTCCATTAACACAAAATTACTACTCACAGCTCCAGTTTTCAGAATGCTTCCTGCTTTTTTCTTTCTACCTTCTGTCAATTCTCTATCTGGAATGCCCTTGTTTCAAACAAGATTCCTAACTATAACCAACAGGACCCACTCTACTTCAGTTAAGCAAGAAAGTGAATTTACTAATGGATCCTAGACAGTTCAGAATCTCTGTAAAGAGAATCAGGACTGAAGGTAAAGCAGCCAAGAACAATACCTAAATTATGTCACAGATCTGCCCCAAAGCCATGTCCAACTATGAGTGAACATGAATTTCAGAGCAAGGACACCTAACAAGGGACACTGCTGCTAGGACTTCTGTATCTACTGCCTCTGAAAGCAGGGTGTCTCCCTAGCGCACTCTATTACCTTCTCGGATATGGGCTCCGTGCATGGCCTCTTTCCAATTCAAGCGTTATACAGGAATATTTAACTGGTGGTGCTAAGTCACGTGTCTGTAACCTAGCTGCAGGGGAGACAAGGAAACCAAATACTGGGTTCCACAATAGGGAAGCGTCATGTGGAAAATATAGGAAGATATTAAAAAAAAGCTGAGTGGGCAAAAAGTGTGGCCTGTATCATCTATCCTTTTATGCCTAATTGGTACTCATCCATCAAGAAGCATTCTAAAAATCATCTCCTTGGGTAGACATTCCTGATTCTCAGTTTGGAGATCCCTCTATTTAATTTTCCTATGTCCTCTGCTTGCCTCTATAACAGCATGTATACCACTGTTACATAATTATTTTTATAAACTTCCCCACTTTATCTCTATAGACTCAATGGTTCCAGAGGCAACAATAAGTAGTGAAAAGAGCTTTAGAATCAGAAAAAAACTAAATGTAAATTATTGTTCTGGCACTTACTGTCTAACCTGTGGGAAAAGTCTGTTCTTTCATATGTAAAATGGGAACAAGAATATCTGGCATTTGATGTACTATGAAGTTGAGAATAAGTGCTTATAAGTTGCTTATCACAGCACCTGGTAATAGAAGTTTAATAAACAAAGCTGTATTTACTTCATCTCTATGGCTGTGGGCTTCTGCCTCTGCTTAGGAAATAGAATGCTGCAAGAAAGTTACTTTCACCCTAACAATGAGAAAAAGTCGAATAATCTACCAAATCATAACTTTTTGTGTGCAAGAAGAGAACTGCTCATGGTAGCCAAATAAGCAAAATTTGACAAATCCCTTTAAGGAGAGATGGGATGTACAAAGTTTCACATATGGTACATACAGCAGACAAGAGGTGGTGCTGTTCTGGTACCAGCACAAGTGAACAAGAAGATCGGTAAAATACTAACAAATTTTTAAAGGGCAGGTGTTTGCTGGTATGTCATTTTGAAACAGCTAAGGACCCTGAACCAAGATAATTTGAACTCATTTGCAAGCTCTTTCTCATGATCCTTCACTGACTGCTTAGAAGAAAGATTGGGGACAGAGCAGAGAGACTGGATAGAGACTGATTAGCAAGCAACACCTGTCTACTACTGAGGGGCAGGATAAGAGCATGGAGAATGGTCTCTACTGTGGCAAAGATGTGAAGGAATGGCTGAAAACTTATAGGAGGAACAGGAGCATTGAGTAAAACCATCTTGCACCTCAGGCCACACATGAAACCCAAGTAACAGCAGCCCACCACAAGATGACTTTGAAGCCTATGATACACTGAAGGTAATGAGAGCAACAACAAATTCCAAATCCAGAACAACTCTTAACTAGATTTATTCACCACCCTACACCCCCCGAAAATAAAGACCTTTAGCTGTGCTGCTCCAGGCCTGATACTGATGGCGGCCTGCCTCAGTTTGCAAAGTGGCTTTTCCCATGCACATCCAAGTCCATCACAGGCTTGCTTTGTAGCCCCCCAAATTATCACAGGCAGCGGCTGATCTTGGCCAGCACGGGAACCCCTCCCAAGAGGTCCCAGAACCAACATACTTAAGTGACCAGCTTCAGACCCCATGAGAGCACCACCTGATTAGCTGCACGTGCAGCACACACAAAGGGTAGTTTGGACAGGCACCAGAACCCACTGGGGCGAATCCCACTCTGTGAGATTAGCCTGCATGCAGCAGCTCCTACGCTGTGGTCATGCTCCAATCAAAAGACAGAGGGTAGCTGAATGGATAAGAAAACAAGACCCATACATATGATGCCTACAAAAGACAGACTTCAGCTAGAAAGACATACACAGACTAAAAGTAAAGGGATTAAAAAAAAAAAAAAAGGTGGGGCCTGTCTGGTGGCTCAGGTGGTTGGAGCGTCATGCTCCTAACACCGAGATCACTGGTTCGATTCCCACATGGGCCAGTGAGCTGCTCCCTCTACAGCTAAGATTGTGAACAGCAGCTCTCCCTGAAGGTGAACTGCGGTGAGCAGCTGGAGATTGGCTTGAGCTGTTGTTTGCTGCCATGAGGGCCAACCGACCAGCAACTGACTGCCTCAGCCCGGGGGAGCGCAAGGCTCATAATACCAGCATAGACCAAGGAGGTGTCCTACACAACTAGACTGAGAAACAATAGCTTGAACCAGAATGGGGGGGGGAGGCAGAAGAAAAGGGAGAAAAACGGTATTTCATGCAAATGGAAATTTTTAAAAGCTGGGGTAGCAATACTTGTTAGACAAAATAGACTCTAAAACAAAGGCTATATATAATAAGGGACAAAGGATATTTCATAATGATAAACTGATCAATTCAACAAGAGGATATAATCTTTGTAAACATTTATGCACACAACATAGGAGCACCTAAATATTAGCAAACATAAAGGAAGAGATTAATATAATACAATCATAGTAGAGGATTTTAATACCCGATTGACATCAATTGATAGATCTTACAGACAGAAAATCACCAAGGAAACATCAGCCTTAAATGACACTTAAGATTTAAGATTTAATTAATATTTTTAGAGCACTTCACCCCCAAAGCAGCAGACCATATCTTCTTTTCAAGCACATATGGAACATTTCCCAGGTTAGACCACATGTTAGATGACATAAAAAGTCTCAATAAACTTAAGAAGATTGAAATCATATCAAGTGTCTTCTCCAACCACAATGATACGAAATGAAAAATCAACTTCAAAAAAAATAAAACTGAAAAACACACAAAGACGTGGACGCTAAATAACAGGCTACTAAATAATGCATGTGTCAACAATGACATCGAGGAAAAAATGGAAAGATACCTTGAGACAAATGAAAATGAAAACACAACCACCCCAAATCTATGGGACATAGCAAAAGCAGTCCTCAGAGGGAAATTCATTGCAATATAGCCTTACTCAAAAATACAAGAAAAATCTCAAATAAACAATTTAACGTCACACCTAAAGGAACTAGAAAAAAAGACAACAAACAAAGTGAGTAGAAGGAAGGAAATAATAGAGATCAGAGTGGAAATAAACAGAGTCTAAAAATAACAACACAAAAGATCAATGAAACCAAGAGCTGGTTCTTCAAAAAGATAAACAAAATTGATAAACCTTTAACAAGGTTCCTCAAGAAAAAGAGAGAGGACCCAAATAAATAAAGTCAGGCATGAAAGAGAAGTAACAACTGACATCACACAAATACAAAGGATTGTAAAAAGAAACTACTACAAACAATTACATGACAACAAATTGGACAGTCTAAAAGAAATAGACAAATTCCTAGAGATAAACAATCTTCCAAGACTGAATCAACAAGAAACATAAAATCTAAACAGATTGATTACTACTAATTAAGTCAAATCAGTAATAAAAAAACTCCTGACAAACAAAAGCCCTAGAAGAGATGGCTTCACAGGTGAATTTTACCAAACATTCAAAGAAGAATTAACATCTATCATTATCAAAGTATTCCAAAAAATTCAAGAGGTGGGAAGGCTCCCAACCTCATTTAACAAGCCACCATTACCTTGATTCCAAAGCCAAACAAAGACATTACAAAATAAGAAAATTATAGGGCAATATCCTGATAAGTAGGGTTTCCAGGCAGGAATTACAGCCCATTCTCGGGAATTTTTTTCACTTTTCCGTTCCCGAATCCCGAGGAAAGTTGGTTGGGAAATTGCGGAAATTGGCTCCTTGAAACCATTCATTGTGGAGGACAGAAAACAGTTTATATCTCGGGATTTGGGAACGAGAAAGTGAAGAAAATTCCTGAGAATGAGCAGGAATTCCCTCCTGGAAACCCTACTGGTGAGCATAGATACAAAAATCTCCAACAAAATATTAGCAAACTTAATTCAGCAATATATTAAAAAGATTATACACCATCATCAAGTGAGAATTATTCCTGGGATCCAAGGTTGGTTCAACATCTGCAAATCAATTAACGTCATACACCACATTAAAAACATGAAGGATAAAAATTGTATGATCATCTTAATAGAGGCAGGAAAACTGCTTTACAAAATCCAGTGTCCATTTGTGATAAAAACTCAGCAAAGTGGGAATAGAGGAAACATACCTTAATGTAATAAAAGTCATATATGACAAACCCACCACTAACATCATACTCAATGAAAAAGCTAAAAGCGTTTTCCTTAAGATCAGGGACCAGATAAGGGTGTCCACTTTCACCACTTTTATTCAACACACTACTGGGTGTCCTAGCCACAGCTATCATACAAGAAAAATAAATAAAAGGCATCCAAATTGGAAAGGAAGAGATAAAACTCATTTGGAGATGACATGATACTATATACCGGGGGTGACAAAAAAAGGATACAAGTAGACACTTTGGTCAATGTTGCTCAAGCAGTAGTTCACCATAATCAGAAGTGTCTGGACGCTGATGGTAACCACTTTGAGCACCTCTTGTAATCGCAGAATTCAAACTTGACTTGTATTCATCTTTTGTTATCAGTATATATTGAGTATTACAGTTTTAATACAGTTTTCCTTTCTTAAAAATCTATACATTTTTTTGGCACCCTCTGTATAAAAAATCCCTAAATATTACACCAAAAACAAAACAAAACAAAAACTACTAGAACTGATAAATGAATTCAGTAAAGTAGGAGGATGCAAAATTAATTTTCAGAAATCAGGTGCGTTTCTATATGCCAATAATGAATTATCAGAAAGAGAAATTAAGAAAATGATGTCATTTAAAACTGTGTCAAAAAATAAAATACCTGATATCAAACTATACTACAAGGTCTTAGTAATCAAAATAGCATGTTATTGGCCTACCGTGTTTCCCCAAAAATAAGACCTAGCCGGACAATCAGCTGTAATGCGTCTTTTGGAGCAAAAAATAATATAAGACCCGGTCTTATTTTACTATAATACAAGACCAGGTCTTATATTAAATTTTGCTCCAAAAGGCGCATTAGAGCTGATTGTCTGGCTAGGTCTTATTTTCAGAGAAACACAGTAGAAACAGACACATAGATCAATGGAAGAGAATAGAGAGCCCCAAAATAAACCCATGCTTATATGGTCAATTAATCTATGACAAAGGAGGCAAAAATACACAATGGGGTAAAGACGGTCAATTCAATAAACGGTGCTGGGAAAACTGGACATATACATGTAAAAAATGAAACTGGACCACCTTACACCATATACAAGAATAAACTCAAAATAGATTAAAGATTTAAGTCCATGACCAGAAACCATAAAACTCCTAGAAGAAAACATAGGCAGTAAATTCTCTGACATTGCTCTTAGTAATATTTTTTCTGATATGTCTCCTTGGGCAAGGGAAACAAAAGAAAAAATAAACAAATGGGATTACATCAATTTAAAAAGGTTTTGCACAGCAAAGGAAAACACCAACAAAATGAAAAGACAGCCTACTGAATGAGAGAAGATATTCGCCAATGATACATATGATAAGTGCTTAACATCCAAAATGCATGAAGAACTCATACAACTCAACACCAAAAAACCTAACAATCCAATTTTAAAATAGGCAGAGGAACTGAACAGATATTTATCCAAACAGGACATCCAGGTGGCCAATAGACCTATCGAAAGATGCTCAACGCCACTAATCAGAATAATGCAAATTAAAACCATAATGTGATATAACTTCACACCTATCAGAATGGCTATCATCAATAAATCAGCAAACAAGTCTTGACAAGGATGTAGAGAAAAGAGAATCCTACCTTCATGCACTGTTGGTGGGACTGCAAATTGGTGCAGCCACTATGGAAAATAGTATGGAAGTTTCTCCAAAAATTAAAAGTAGAACTACTTTATGACCCAGCAATTCCACTTCTGGCTACTTATCTGAAGAAACCCCAAACACTAATTCGAAAAGATATATGCACCCCTATGTTCATTGTAGCATTATTTACAATAGCCAAGACATGGAAGCAATCTAAATGCTGATCAATAGATGATTGGATAAAGAAATGTTACATATATACAATGGACTATTACTCAGCCATAAAAATGAATGAAATTTTACCATTTATGACAACATGGATGGACCTGGAATTTATTATGCCGAGTGAAATAAGTCAAACAGGGAATAACAAATATCATATGATCTCACTTACATGTGGAATATATAGAATAAAATTAATGAATAAACAAAACAGAAACAGATTCATAGAGAACAAATGGTGGTTGCAAGATGGGAGGAGGGATAGGGGATTGGGTGAAAAAGGTGAAGGGATAAAGAAGTACAAATTTGTTGTTATGAAATAATCATCGGGATGTAAAGTACAGCATGAAGAATATAGTCAATAATACTGTAATAACTATGTATAGTACCAGGTCAGTACTAGACTAGTTGTACATTATATAAATGTCTTAATGATTATACTGTACACCTGAAACTGATATAAAATAATATTAAATGTCAACTGTAATTGGAAAAAATTAAAAAGGGGGAAAAGATATAGGGGAATAAGAGGTTCAAATTTCCAGTTATAAAATAAGTAAGTCACAGGGATAAAATGTGCAGAATATGGAATATAGTCAATAATATTGTAGCAGTGTTGTACAACGTCATATGGTTATTAGACTTATCATGGTGATCACTTTTATAAGTATATAAATGTTGAATAACTATGGTGTACACCTGATACTAATAATATAATATATAATATATTAGCTATAGTTTAATAAAACTTTTTTAAAGGAAAAAACAAACAAAACAATACTTCCAAACCTCCTCATTGACACAATAAAGTTCACAATTTTTAAGCCTGTCAAAAAAAAAAAAAGGAGGTCTTGAGGTTGGAAATTTATAGAAAGTCAGAGAGATGTCCAAGAAGGGGACATGGATATTGGCCACCTCAAAAAAAATGCCTGTTAATTAAAATTTGTCATATTGCTAGTATAGTATAGTACTTATGTTACAATTATAAAGGATTCCAGATTCTTACCCCACCCCCCAGAACAGACTAGCATGGCTTTATCAGCCAGTAACTCCACTTATTATTCTTTAATATGTATCTTAACAAGGTAAGTGGACAGATATTACCAACACCATTTTGCTTACACTGAAGCAGTGCTTTTACTAAAGCAGTCTTTCACCTCTTGGCCCACATTAAAAGTGTTAATATTTTATCACCACACTTGGAGAACACTGGAAGATAATTTTTCTTTTTTATCAGATTGTACATACGTTTAAATGCCTACCCACAATTCCCAAAAAAGGAGAGATCCTCTCTTCAAATTCTTGGTAGATGACATCAACCAGAAATGCTATTTGCACATGTAGGTGATAAAAAATATTTAAACCATTCAAAATTTTACAACTAAAATTATATTTAACGGCTATAACAAATCTTCCTTTTCATTTGTTGACAAATGTAATGCTGAAAGTTCTTGCCAAAATGTGATTGGATTTGAATTCAATCAAACTTTTTCATACTAAGTATGTTAAAATAATGATGCACTATTTTGAAGAATGTACATGCTTTAATGAGCAGTTTCAACTCGTTGGATGCCATTAACGAGCATATGTGCCATGAAAGGAATGGAAGAATCTGATCAGTGCTTATAAGGACAGAGATTCCTTGCTGCTGCAGCTAAGAGCTTCACTTTGTAGAGACTCTCTTCCCGCTCCACTTCCCACCCATAGACACTATACCAAGACCTCGGATGAGGTACAGTGACCCTTGGGCATCTCCTCCAGCAGCTTTAAGGACCTCTTGTCCATGATGGGCAGTGTGACACTCTGCATTTGACTATTAAAATAGATATACAGAGAACCAGCCTCCTTGGCCTTGCTTATACCTCTTGGCAGAGCAGCAGGTGAATTAGAGGAGACTACGGGACTTGCCCTCAGAGATACTCCTGATGAGGGAACTCCTAGCTCAAGGCCCTTTATCACCATCCCTAGGGCTGAGTTATATCTGGAATCCATCATGAACACATATTAGGAAGCACTGCCCTAAAAGTACAATTATAATGCCAGATGCTAAGAGCAACCCACATGATATCCTCATAAATCCTGCTAATAAATAAAACAGTAACAGTGGCGGAGATGGTGCTTGTGACAAAGACTGCTATTATTCTACAATACCTATTTTCTCCTTTCAAAATAATTGAACCCAAATCCTTGATTTTTATCTGGGCACATAACCCATTTCCCAATTTCCTTCTGTGGCCGGAATTCTGTCACTTAAATGTCAGTTGAAAAACTAGAGGCCTCCTAAGGACATAGCTTCCCCTGAAGCCCTCTCAAATGATGGCTCTTTTTGTTTTCCTAATAGGTCCAAAGTTGGGATCCATGCCCTTCTCACTCCTTATTGCTGCCGCAGGATCATTATGACTCTTTTCTTCCAAGAAACCAGCTCCATTGAAGCACATGCCTTAAGATTATACCATCTGCAACAACATGGGCAGACCCAGACCGTATTATGCTAAATGAAATAAGTCAGACAGAAAAAGATAAATACCATATGATCTCACTTACATGTGGAATCTAAAGAACAAAATAAATAATAAACAAGCAAAAGATTATGCCATCTATTACCTCCGTTTCTTGCAGTCATCTACCATCTTCCTGGTCACTGCTCATTTATTTATAGGATTTTAGCCCCTGATTTCCTGCCCTTCTGTTTACATTCTTGTCACCATTCTTTATTTCAATATGCACATAGAGAAGTCATCTAATTCATGGCCTCTGGTCCTGCCCACATCATCTCTGTGGTCCTCTTTCCATCACATGGGGCTGCCATAACAGCCACGCTGGCTGTTTTACACTCTATAGAGGCTGCAAACACTGCAACCTATAAGGAGACTACAGTGGTTCTCCAGGAGACAGACAGAAGCTGGTCCTTCATGATGCTAATGAGTTATGAAACTAAACAGCTCTGTAACCATGTAACCTTGGACTTCATTTTGTAAATTATAAATTCCCTTATTGTTTGAGCCATTTAAAGTTAGTTTTTTCTTAATTTCAGTCAAAGGCATCCTAAATAACATAAAATAAAGGTGAAACAGATATACCCCCCCATTATTAAGTAATACACAGATCTGCATTAAGAAAAAGCAAAACATTTCCTGCATGGGGAATACAAGATAGGAAGAAGTAGTGCATTAATCCAAGTGAAGCAACAATGTTTGGGATAGTGTGTTGACAATGGAAATAGGAAGTGAACAGAATGAAAAATTAGTTAGAGGTAAAATTTACAAGACAACTATGATTCACTGAATTTCTGTGTAAAAAACAGCGATGACTCAAAGATGAAAGCCAGGTTTCTAGCTTGAACACCTGGGACCATGGTATATATGTATTGAGATCTTGAACAGTGAAGGAGCACCAGGTTGGCAGCACTGAGTTTGAGGTTTCCGAAACATTTGAATAAACAGTAGAAGTTTGAGCTAGAGGTGTAACTTTGAGAGTCAGTATAAATAGTAATGAAGCCATGGGAATGGCTAAGCATCTAGGTAGAAAAGTATAGAGCTGAGGTTTCTAAACCTTAGTGTGCATGAGACTCCCCAGAAGAACTGATTGAAAACAGATTGTTGGACACCATCCCAGTTTCTGATTCAGTAGGTGTAATGGTCAGTTTTGTGTAAACCTGGCTAAGAGTTCAGGAGCCTCACAGTTCAGGAGTCCAGATGTCTGACATCACGGTGTCAGCAGCATTAGTTCCTCCTGGAGGCTGATGGAGAACCTGCTTGATGCCTCTTTCCTAGTTTCTGGTTGTTACAAGCAAGGGCATTCCTTGGTTTATATAGCTGCATCACTCCAATCTTTGCCTCCATCTTCACATGTCCTTCCCCATGTGTATTCCCTTCTCCAAATCTCTACTTCTCACAGATACAAGTCACTGGATTTAGAGTCCACCTTGATCCAGTACAACCTCATGTTAACTTGATTACATCCTCAAACACTATTTCCAAATAAGATTACATTCGCAAGTACTTGCTGTTAGAACTTCAACTTATCTTTTTGAGAGACACAGTTCAACCTATGGCACATGGTCTTGGAGAATGGAAGAGGGTATAAGCTAAAGAACCAGAGTAAGATTTGCGGGCAGTGTTGAAAGCCCAGATGGAGCTGTGAATTTAGAGTAGCACCAATCTGCCTGGGAATGTTAGTAAAATAAATAGTGGCCAGGTAATGTAAGCTGGGAAAGAACAATTGTGAGAGGAGAAACTGGAAGGGGAGTTGGACTGCAAGTTCTGAGTTTGAAAAACACTTGCAGCAAGCTGAAAGAATCAGGAATTGTAGTCACTGAATTGGTGTTTAAATTTGTAATTATGGAGGAACCGGAGTGGCTCCGCCCAGAATACTGTCAGGCAGAATAGGTGTTTGAGATGAGATGTTTTTTGTTTTGTTTTGTTTTAGTTCCAAAGTTTATTATGAAAAACACTGCAGTGTCCTGGTGCAGTACCATTGTCTTACAGGAGGGGGAAAAGTAGTTCTGTTCAAAACAATTCCCCAGGTTCTGACAATAACAAAGAACAACAGGAGGCTGAGATTTGAGAAGGGAAATAAACTGAGTGCAGACAGATCATTCAATTAAATTAAATGGTACCCCTGAAATTAAACAGAACAATTTCAAAACTCACAAGTAGAAGGGAGGTCTTGGTACTTGGAAGTGGAACTAGTGAGTAGGACACAGAAATAAGCGACCAAAGCTTTTGGAGATTCTCCATGAGGACGTCGAATTTACCTGGGAAGTTCCTAGTCATGATGACCAAGGGTAGAGAGAAGATGATTCAATAAGTGTAAACAAGAAAAGTAATGAAAAGAAGACGACAGTGATTATTGCCTGTGGGTATTAGCCTCAAAAGTGCAGGTTTCGGGGTTTTTTGTTTTTTCATACAAGAATGAATGAGCAATGATCTGGAAACAGCATAGGAAGCAAAAAGGACCTAAACCCAACACTTGACCTGAGTCTCATAGGAGGGCACGAGTACATAGTGAGTATATATGAATTAAAATTTTTGTCATTCTGTTTATTTGTAGAATCATAAAAAACAAACAAACAAACAAGCAAACAAAAACCAGACCTGGGTCAGGACGCAGATCGTCTTTGATGGGAAAGAGAATCCTCCAAATGGTACAGTTACCTCAGGGAATGCAAGGCCATGCCAAGTCCACTTCTGGTGCAAGTGCAAACAGTACAGCCAAAGGGACAGAGTCACAGCATACACACATGGCTGCCAGGGCCCATCCCTATGCTTTGGGAGCAGGACTCAAGACAAGTGGGGAACGAGTCATCAGCTGGGCAGATTGATGTTGACTTACATTTTTATTCAAAACGTAACATTTTTATTCAAAAGTTCGCCAGAGAGACTTTGGAAGAAATAATACCAATTTTGTGTGATAACATATTCCAATTGTATTCAGCAAAATTAATTTTAATATTTTTAAGTTATGGTAGAGAGTAGTAGAAATGATAAAGTATCTAGAGCTGAAAAAAGCTTTGCTCTGCTGATTGTCACTCTAGAATAGAAAATGGAAAGGTCAAGGATGAAACAACATGATCAAAGAAAAAGGGAAGAAAAATGCATGGAGTATTTGGAGAGCAGCTTAACAAACATTTAAGTACGTTGGTATGAGAAAATCTTAAACTGAGCAGGCAAAGAGCAGTTGAGGACTTGATACTTGATCCAGAAAGAAATGGGAGACTCATTTTAGATAGGACACATTTATAACACCTTTAAGCTGTTTTCTGGTTTTAAACTCCATTTTCATATATTAATTTTATTATTCCACACATGATGAGTCAAGCAGGGCATATATATTCAATGTAATAAAGATGAGAGGTTCAGACACCTACTCCCCCATATCACCGAGCTGGTGACATGGAGCTGGGGCTGGACCTGTGGTCTTTCCAGAGCTCTGCTTATCTTCCATTTCTCTATGCCTGTTTATTCTCAGGACATAATGAAACAGTATTTTGGAGAAATCTATTCTGGCAATGTCATGAGGGAGAATTAGAAAGGAAGAAACTGAAACAGGAGACTGCTGAGATACAGGTTGCACATGCCACCATACTAAGAACTACATGTGAGGTTGGAGGACATTGATCTGACACAGCAAAAGACGATAGGACTTGATGACAACTTCGGTAGAATGAAGAAAGCAAATGATTAGAACACAACTAAAAATTCCAACTAACCACCTGGTATGAATGGTGGCAATGCAGAGGGAACATGATATACGGGCAAGAGAGAAGGGAGCTAATGAATTTGGTTCTGGCATTCCTCAGGTATTTGAGAAAGAAAACAGCAAAATACAGTATACAGTAAGATACCTTATAACAATTGGAAATATCATTTTAAAGTTCATTTCAAATATGTGTACTGGAAATTTAGACTTGAAACAGACTTTAGAATAGATGGATTTTTATATTAAAAATGTAATCTTTTTAAAAGATGATGGGTCACAGCAGGGAAAAAAAAAGTAAATAATAAAGAGCATTCCTGATAAAATTCATTGACAAAGTTCCTAAGTTCCTGGAAGTAAGAGACTTAAAAAAAAACAAAAACAAAAAAAAAAACCTTAGTATCTTCCATGATTTTGGTTGAATAGCTTTGGGTTTCTTAACCCTGCCCCAGGTGCAGATGAATTGGGTTGGTTCACTGAAAATTGAATTGCTGCATTTCTGAAGTGGCAGGCACACTTGGAGTGAGTCATATTGGTTAGCCATTGCTATGTGAAAAATGACTCAACACTTGGTGGCTCATGTTGCTCATGATTTTGGAGAAAATTAGGCTAAGATCAGTTGGGTGGTACTGATCCTGGCTGGGCTCTCGTGGTCAGCTGCAGGATGGCTAGGTGGGTCAGCTTCCACGGGGCTTAACTGGATATTGGCTGGGGTTGTGGGAGTCAGCTCTCCTCATGGTGTTTGATCCTCTAACAGGCTAGCTTGGACTTGTTTTAATAAGAATGGCAGGAGTTCAAGAGAGAACGCAGAGATGCTCAAGGTGTCTTGAGGCCAAGGTTCAGAACTGGGCACTTCACTTCTGTTTTACAATGTTGGCTAAAACAAATCACAGGGCCAGACCGGTGTACAGGTAGGGCACAGAATTCTCTTGGTAGGAGGAGCTGTGAAGTTGTTCTGCAAAAGATGGGAATACAGGGAGGAATGAGGAATAACGGCCATTTTTGCAGTTGATCCTACTACACGCCCATTCTGGTGATACTTCTGATTATACCAACTTGGTTGGTAGCCTACCCGGTTTAGCATTTGTCCTAGACAAAAATAATATGGGCTATCTTCCATGTTTACTTTTAGGAAACTGAAATCTACCCATCTTAAATCTAACACTAATATTACCTTGCATTTAAGTAGCACTTTACAATTTACATACCACTTAAAAAAACTATGAAGCATAGGCAGAGCAGGTAATATTAAGCCCATTTTATGAATGAGGACATCAAATCACAGGGCAAGTTAAATGACTTTCACACATAGTAAGTGGCAAAGCTACAATACTTATTAACTACACCTACAAACTTTCACTACTTCTGTTCCTTAGAGCTCTTATAACAAAATCTTAGGTCAGGATTGGTATGTCATTTTCCAGGTATTCAATTAAATTAACGAGGCATTGTTTCCTTTCTTATAAAAGTAGGCATAACATGACTTAGCTCAAGGGTTGTGCTGAGGAGCAAATAAAATGTATAAAAAGCACACAGCACAATGCCTACCCCATTCACCATCATAAGGTTCTCTTCCAGGCTTGATAATTTCAACCCTCAGAGTACAGAACATCACTTGCAATGATAAACTTTCAGATAGTATAGGCAAATTTTATTTCTATGGTAGAAGCATTTATTTCAGTTATAGAAAAATAACACTATTTCAAAGTCAACGTAACTAAACAGAAGTATTTTTTTCCTTGTATATCTATAGTCAAGTATCACACATGGTTTCAAGACATTCTTAAATTAAAAAGGAACACACGCACAATCAAGGTAGTATCTGTCAACAGAGATGTATTAAAGCTACATATCAGCCCTGGAAATCATAATATTCAAAGTGATTTCGTGCACTGATTTTCAACTTTAGTGTGCATTAGAATCACCTGGATTGTGGAAAAAGCACCTTCAGGGGAACTGAAGGCAAATCACCAGGTTAGGCAAGCCCTTGGTCTCAGAATAAAGGCTGAAGGGACTGAAGATACAAACTTTGTTCCTCACGTAGGGGCAGACAAAATATACCACCATATATGAGATCAGCCATTTATTCACTGTGTGACTTCTCTGAGCCTTAGATTCAGGAATAATATTAGATACTACTTTCAAGAACTGTTCTACAGATTAGGTCAGATTGTGTGCGACAAGTGCTTCCCTAATTCATAATACACAGCTACTATCATTATTTCATCATCATCATCATCATCATCATCATCTGACTCAAAGGACATTCTCCCCCCCACACTCCCAAATAGCTATTATTTATTTTAAAAATCAAATAAACACTCACTAGGTTCAAGCTCATGGACTACTGGTACCATTTTTATATTGGGATCATTTTTACTAGCTTCAACCATTCACTTACGTTAAGATTTCAGTACATGGTTGAAATAACAATTTTTTTTTATCTAAACTAAGAAAATGGATTCAAAGAAGGGAACTAAAACTTAAAAAGTGTCTTACTTCTAAAGCATCAATAGCTAGATGAATGAACTGCGTTTCAAAGTGACCTATTGTAGACAATCGCTGATGCTCTCTGTATTGTTTATTTATTCAATTCTGAATCTCGGTTTATAGATAGAAACATGGGAATAAAATACCTATAATCCTCATCACTTCCTAATATTCTATATACTACACAGTAATGTTTCATGAAATTTTTGGCCATTTAAGTAACTACCCACATAAACATCTGAGATTTTAATAATATTCTCAGAGTATAAAACAAAGCTATAGAGGTGCAGTCAGGCTAGGATAGGGTTTCTTACCCTCTACTGACATTTTGGGTTGGCTAATTCTTTTTTGTTGGACTGTCCCTTGCATTGCAGGATGTAGGCATCCCTCGCTTCTACCCACCATATGCCAGCAGCAACCTGCCCCACTTCCTAGTTTTGACAACCAAAAATGTCTCCAAATATTGCCAAATGTCTTCTGGAGGCAAAAATCACCCCCAGTTGATAACGACTGAGCTAGAATTTTACATAGACATCATTGTAAACTGAGTGCACAGATTACACAAGCTCTATGTAATTTTACTAATTTAAGGAGTACAGCACAGTAATTTCTGCTATACTGTTTACACGAGGGCACATAGTGTTTATGTAACATACTACTTAAGCATACAGTTACCCACATATAACTATTTTTCCCTATTGAAAACACACATTAAATGGGGAAAAAAGCTAATCCTGCAACCATTTTCATATTACTTGATACAGAGAAAAACCTATGGTTTACAAACATTTCCTAAATGCAGACCTAGATAAATCACTGCAAATGTCCTTCCTTCTGAATTCGAAGTCTCTCCTTCTCTACTTGTAAGCGTTCCTTTTCAATCTGCAGCTTCTCCGATTCAAATTTCAAAAACTGCAGCCTATCTTTTTCCAGTTGCAAGCGTTCTCTCTCAAGTTTTAACTTCTCTGTTTCTATGTCCTGTGGTTGAAGCATGGACTTTTCTCCTTGACCGAGTTCATTTTCCAAAGACGGTTTCTCTGAGTTGACTATTTGCAACCTCAATTTCTCTCTCTCAATCTGCAGCCGCTCCTTCTCCAGCTGAAGCCGCTCGTGCTCCATGTCTAAATGCCGCAGCCTCTCTTTCTCAATCTGCAGGCGTTCCTTTTCTACCTGTAGTCTTTCAGCTTCGATATCTAGCCGTCGTTTTTCCAACTCTAGTTTCTGTTTCTCTATGTTTACAAGCAAGTGGGGTTCGTCATATGCAGATTTAGATGGTGTTGAGTTTAGAGTGAAAAACTCGTCAATGTGGGGGAAATCAGGAAGTTCGTTTTCCCTCCGGGAATCTGGTATGACTGATGACAGTATTTCTTCTTCCTCCTCGATCTCAAACTCAAAAAAAAGAGAAGCAATTTTCAGTATTATTTCTATTTCATGGTTGTTCATTTGTCTAAGCATTTCTTAAAAGCTTTTTGCACTGTTTGAGGATGTAAAACCACTTACTTTGAATTTTGAATAATATTTACACATGAATTAACTGATGTCACTTATACTATAATCAAGAGAAGGCTATTTAGGTGAAAAGAGATTAACGATGTAAAGAAGAAAAAAATGGAATGACTTTGTTATGTACTATTTTTAAATTACCTTGAAAATTCAGGAACTCCCTAACTGCTCCTGGATTAATAATAATAAATTGGCACATCAGAAATGAAGACATTAAATGAAAAAGAGGGCTCACAGGCTAATACTTACTTCAGGGCTTTGGGGATCTCTTTCTTCCTCTTCCACTTTGACCTCAGTCAAAGATCCACCTGCATCCCTGAAATCTGCCACATTTTGCCAATCAAAATTTGTATCATTTCGGAATCCAATCTTTTCATCTATCTCTTCAGTAAGAGAGTCATCTAAATCAGACGTGGGAAGGGGAAACCCTGAACCAACCAGCTTAATGTTCGCCTTCATCCTCTTTCTCTTCATAAGTGCTCTCCAGTCAAGGTACCTTCTCTTCACTTCTGTCCCTGTCCTCTGCTCTCCTTCTCCCACAGCATTCACACACTGTGCAATCTCTTCCCAAGCCATTCGCTTCATCACATTAATTGTTGTGTTGAGCTGCTTGGAAAAAATGACTTCTTTCCTTTTTGTAATTTCTTTCAAAAGGGTCTGAGTTTCCTGAACACTAAAATTGCTTTTCCTTTTCCTTTTCAACTGCTTCATTTTTCTAACTTAAATGCAGTTTTCACTGTAAGAGAAGATGTGAAAAGAATTTGAGGAATGCTACAAAGTATAAAAATCAGGGTCAATTGCTTGTTGGCACTTTGCTTAAATCAGCTTTCTGTTCATTAGTTGCACAGGCAGGCTGGATAATTCCTAAAAAGAAAAAAGTAAAAATCAATCAACTCACAATTTCTGCAGTGTACTTCAACCCAATAAGCTACATACATAATTTAAAAAAAAAACCCTCTAAATATGGCTCTTAACTGCCTACATTTCTGTCTCTGCCAGCACCACCATAGTCCAAGCCACCAATCTGTCTCACCTAGGCTGCTGTAATGGTTCCTAATTGCCAATAATCACTCTTTACCTACTTCCTACTTCTCCAGCTCTGCTCTCCTCAGTCTATCCTCTCTATTGCCACAGTAACCATCTTTCAGTCACCCATTCTTGTCAAGCTCTTTGCCTATTCGGGGCATTTGTACATTGTTCCCTCTGCCTAGGAAGTGGACTGCTGCCTTCTTGGCCTACTTAATTCCTCCTTACGCTGCAGCTCCCAGATTGGACATCTGTTCCTCAGTGAAGCCATTTCTAACAAATCAAATTACTCTAATGGAACCTATGACTATAAATCTTTCTTCCATTTTGTCTAAATGTTACAACTGTGCTAACGTATAGCCAAGAGGCCATCTCTTCCCCATGTCACTAGAATTTCCATGAGGGTAACAAGGTTTCTGCTCACCATCATCTCCCCAGAGCCTAGCAGAGTTCCTGGCACGTGGCAAGCACCACATAAATAATTTTTAAATGAATGAATGAGTGAATTTGCCAAAATGTCCACTAGTTTGAGATATCAAAAAGAAAAAAAACTTCAGACTGTAGAATAATTTTAGAACACTGAAAGTCTGGGATACAAAAATCAATAAAATTCAGAAAGAACTTTAAGAATGTAATCTGATCAAACAAATGACAACTACTTATATTTTACTACTTCTCAAATTAAAACTCATTTATAGGTTAAACCTACGTAAGAGGTCTGACAATTAAGTTCACGAACTTGCCACCATGCACTTCTACTGGCAGCACTGTACAAACAGCTAGGTAAGGTTTCATAACCTTGGTATATCAGTGTCTCACAGCTGTGTTTGTGTTGACGTGTGGCGGTGTCTTGCTGAGTGGTGTTTATTATTGTTGCTGTTTTTGTGTGCTGTTGCAAGAATGTCTGAGCTTGAATTAGAGCAATGCACACACATTAAATTTCTTGTTAAACTTGGCAAGAGTAGAAGTGAAATCAGGGACACGTTAGTCCAAGTTTATGAGAATAATGTCATGAAGAAAACTGCAGTGTACAAATGGATTAAACGTTTTTCTGAGGGGAGAGAATGCATCACTGGTGAAGAGAGGTCAGGGCGGCCAGTAACAAGCAGAACTGAGGAAAACATTGCAAAACTTCATCGAGTTATGCATCCAAATCGTCGGCTGACTGAGAAGCATAGCAGACCAAGGAAACATCGATAGAGAAACAGTTAGGAAAATCTTAACTGAAACTCTTGGCATGAGAAAGGTGTGTGCAAAAATGGTCCCAAAGGAGCTCACTGATGGAACAAAAGCAAAGGAAAGTGGAAGTTTGCCAAGACTTTTTGGAGAGGCAAGATGATGTTTTGGGCCATATTATCACTGGTGACTAAACATGGGTGTACCAATATGACCCTAAAACAAAGCATCAAAGTACACAAGGGAAGTCAGCCAATTCTCCATGACCAAAAAAGTTCCGTCAGTCCAAATCAAGAGTCAAAATGATGTTGCTAACCTTTTTTGATATCAAAGGGATTATTCATTATGAATTTATACCAACTGAACAAACAGTTAAGCAAGTTTACTATCTGAAGGTACTAAAAATGAAAAGGCTGTGTGAAAAAGACAAAAACAACCTGAACTTTTTGCCAACAATTCATGGCTCTTGCATCACGACAACGCAACAGCTCACACGGCACTGTCTGTGAGGGAGTTTTTAGCCAGTAAACAAATAACTGTACTGGAACACCCTCCCTACTCACCTGATCTGGCCCCCAGTGACTTCTTTCTTTACCCAAAGATAAAGGAAATATTAAAAGGAAGACATTTTGATGACATTCAGGACATCAAGGGTAATACAATGACTGCTCTGATGGCCATTCCAGAGAAAGAGTTCCAAAATTGCTTTGAAGGGTGGACTAGGCGCTGGAGTCGGTGCATAGCTTCCCAAGGGGAGTACTTCAAAGGTGACCATAGCGATATTCAATGAGGAATGTAGCACTTTTTCTAGGATGAGTTAATAAACTTAATTGTTAAACCTCATATAAATCCTAAGCTTGAATAAAACTTCCTGAAATAATGAAAATATTGTAAGGTTACAACAGAATTACAGGGCTAAAATAAAAGTGACAAGATTTTCCCCAGCCACCCCACCTAATTAATCAGTTAAAGAAAAAGATCACCAATTAAAATAGAAAGAAAATTGTAATTCTTAAACCTTGTGGAAACAAATGCACATTTCATAGTTCGCCATTATAATTTTGTCCCTCAGTGTTCATGATATCCTACCCCTCCCTCAAACCAAACCACCTAAACAAAAGCTCCTAAAACCACACAAACTAAGGTTGGATGCTGTATTTACTTTTAATTATGTCTTTCTTTGAAGAACTTCTCAGTACTTTGTTAACGCCTTGGGCCATTTTAATAGCAGACGTGAAGATCATGATAGGCAAGTAACTGTACTTGGAGTCTCCATGAAATAATTTTAATATAAACTCTGAATGGGAAAGATGCTCTTGCAAATATTTCCTTGAGATGGATGCAAGACAAAATGTTTCTCCAATATCCAGAAACTCACGCTGTCAAAACATCAAGGAGGGTGTACCTGAAACTTGTTAAAAGGTACTTTTTAGGCCCCAGACCAACTGAATCAGTAACTCTGGGGGTGGGACCTAGTAATAATCTGTGTTTCAATAAGCCCTCCAGATGATTCTAATGCATGCTAAAATTTGAGAACCAAGTGCTAGACCCACACCAGTAAGATAAATGCTTAACACACCTGACTCCTACACACTTTGATTTCAAGTCTTAAGTGCATCTGACTGGCAGAATCTAAAGCACATCCAAAATCCTCATTACAACGGAGCTGGGAAATGTAGTTTCTCTGTTATCTAGCCTTGCATTATGGGAAGGCTCACTAGGAAGTAGGCAAAGATGTTGAGTGAGTCTTTTTCTTGGAAAAGAGATTTTAAACGTAGGTAATGGGGCACAAGGGCTCAGAAAGAGGAAGGGATATACTCATACATACACAAACCATGTTTTCTGACTGCAAAGTCATTCACTGACTGCTGCGACAGAGCTGACTTTTCTTCCCCTACAAAATGAGAGGGTAAGATGCAATTGCTAAGGTCCCTTCCTCTATCATTGTATGGTCATAAACATTTCCCACCAATATGAAGTGAAAATACCAAATATCCATTAAGTTTCATGTCATGTCATTTAATTCCCACCACAGCACCTAATGTGATTATCAGCATTTCTATTTCTAAGAATCAGAGAAGTTAAATAATTTGCACACTATGTGGATAGTTAAATGACAACTTATATCCTGGTTTCCTTAAGTCACATCTCCTTCCACTTTATTAGCAGCTTGTGATAGCTAAATCTTAGAAATGTGTTACTAACACAAGTGTTGAGATGACTTTTAGTAGATTTTCAAAAGGAGCAGAGTAGAAGGTTTAGATCAAGTTTCATATGTAGGCAGAAAAACACTTCAAAGCTTTCACCAGTTATGTTTCACTCTACCATGGTTTCTTCTTTTAGATACTTTAGTATCAGCCAACTTAAAAATTTTAGTAGTGTGGAAAATATTTCTCTGGTGATTGGCAATTCAAATGGTTATTATCTTCTACTGAAGCAAAAACATAACTGATAAAGGTTAACTAAATTTAATTGGAAAATGCACACATCTTTTTTATCATTGTTTGAGCCTTTTCTGTTTAGGACTTAAAAGTGAATGCAAATTCTTTATTTCTAAACTCTAATAAAAAGGTATTTTTATCTAAAATTTTTATGCAGTTTTTCCTTTTCAAGTTCCCAGTAACCTTTGTTCCAACTAACTCTGTATGTATCTAATAACATCACCAAAAATATGCCCATCAATCACTGCATCTTTTTGTTTCTAACCACTCATATAGCATAATCATCTTCTGAAGTGCAACTTGCTGCTGAAATGTAGGTCAGAGAACTAAAAATTCAAAACAGCAAAAAATGAACTATGAAGAAATCACGGTCAATTTTACACACCTACAAAAAGGGCAAAGCACACAAAACAAATAAACAAAAAAGACTGTAAGCAAACCATTTCTAAAGTAGACTTCCAAAATTTCCCGAGACACTTAATAATAAAATTGAAACCCACTAAACTAGAATGTATAATAAGTGGCAGCACTTTTCACCTTGTCCTAGGCAAATACTGCCCTTATAGTCATATATAAGCCTCTTGTCACTAGAATATAAGCAAGTATATTCATAAATTAAAATCATCAAAGCAGGCAGTGTAGTGTAGTGGTTATGAGCACAAATTCTGCAGTCAGACAGTCTGGGTTAGAACGTTGGCTCTGCTACTTCCCAGCTATGTGGTCTTAGTGACTTAACCTCTCTGTGTGCAATTCCATTTGCAAAATAATACTGTTACTTCACAGAGATACTATAAGGTCAAAGGATTTAGTAAAATATGGAGAATAGTTCCTGGCACACACTAAGTTTGTTACTACTGTATCAAAGGCAAAATCTTCAAATAATTTTGACAGATAGGTCACAATATTGGGATTGTTCTAATTCTTATTCAACGATATCATATTTGGAGCTAGAAACTGGCCAAGATGGTGGTATTTTTACCACAGAAATGGACAAATGTCACAAACTGGACCTTATTTTGTTGAATGATCAGGGAGCTGGCTTACTAGCACACTTACAGCTACATTATTTTTGCTTATTTCAAATATTACCTAATAAAAATTAAGAAAATGATATGTTTTAACATCTGATCCCAAGTCAGTTTAGTGAACACTGTTGATGACTTGTAATTTTAAAGAACCACATTTAATTAGCACTCTGGCCTAAAATTCCTTACATAATTGAAGTTATCAAATGGGCTGGGTAAGTATTCAACTTTCTTCCAGGGGAGACTAAAGAATACTCATAAGGTACAATGTTTATGAGTCACATAAAAAAAAAGCTGAAGCAAATTGATTTGTACATAATTAAACCCAAATATGCTTCTCCTTAATACCTATGTTGCATCATACCTCAAGGAATTACTGAAGTCAAAACTTGGCCTTTTCCTTCCTCTACCATTTACTCCATCACTATAAGATCTGAGAGATAGGCAGCCCACCTGCTCCAAAGACAGTATGTTCAATACAGAACACTGTGCCTAAGAAATTCGAGGTAAAAATAAACTTATAATAAGATGGTGATTGGGGGATGGGAAAGAGACTAGTAAGTGAAACCAAAAATAACTCAACAAAGGTAAGCCAGCAAAACTGAGACTTCTATGGGCAAAGCATATGTTTAAAAGAAAAAGCTCAATTCAACATAGGCAAGAAGCAGCTTATGAGATTAAGTGAAGAGTTTAGATAAACTACCCACCCTATACCTATGCCAAAGACTAGAACAGTTAACAAATTACACAAAATCTGAAAAGAACATTTTAAGTAAAAAGGCTACGTTGCTACTTAGGCAGTACGGCCAATGACGAGCAGGTTATCAAACTTTTAAAATGGAATCACTAAGTTGGATGTCCTTAAAAATAGAACAGAGCTAAAGTTATATCAAATTCTGTATCAAATTAAATACTTACCATGTATTAAAAATGACTGGACTATTACTTAGCCATAAGAAAAGATGAAATACTGCCATTTATGACAACATGGATGGACCTTGAGATTATCATGCTAAGCAAAGTCAGACAGAAAAAGTTGAGAACCATATATCACTCATGTGGGATATAACACTGAAAGCAACAAATGAATGAGACAAACAAAATCTCATTGACACAGACAACAGTTTAGTGGTTACCAGAGGTGGGGGGGGAGAAAGAGGTAGAGGGTCAAGAGGGTGAAATACATGATGATGAAAGAATTGACTGTGGGTGGCGAACACACAATGCCAATATATACAGATGATGCATTATAGAATTGTACATTTGAAATCTTATATAAGTTTACTAAGCAATGTCACCCCAATAAACTAATTTTTTTTTAAAAGCAAGAAAAAAATGACTGTTTCCTAAATATATAACATCTTGAAATATTATTCTGCCATAAGATGAAATAGTACTATTTGCAACAACATGGATGGATCTTGAGATTATCCTGAGTAAAGTAAGTCAGACAGAAAAAGTCGAGAACTAAATGATTTCACTGATACGTGGTATATAAAACTGAAAACAACAAAAGAACAAGACAAACAAATGAAGGAACAAAAACTCGTAGACATAGACAATAGTTTAGGGGTTACCAGATGGTAAGGCGGGAGAGGGGTCTATAGAAAAGGGTAAACGGGGTCTAATGTATGGTGATGGAAAGAGAACTGACTCTGGGTGGTGAACACACACTGTGAGATATAAATGATGTATTACAGAATTGTACACCTGAAATCTATGTAACTTTACTAACAACTGTCACCCCAATAAACTTGAATTAAAAAAAAATCCACAATAAATAAATAAGAAGAATGGAGAAATAGAGTGACATAGGCCCAGATGGGAAAAGTTATTCATATTACCATCTTAAAAAAAAGATATAATATCTCAGACTATTTAAATAGTTTCTTGAACTGTTTAAAAAGCACTACCATATTTTACGGCAAAAGGATGGGAAAAATACAAACATTCATCAATAAATGCCTGGATGAATAAACTATACTACAGCCACATAATGGAATGTATGTCATAAATGCCATATTAGAGTATGAATATGCCTTAGCACATGATACCTGTGTAAATACTAAGGTTAACGCAAGCCAACAAAATTGAAAGGGAATGCATATGTATGTCTATGTGTGTGTACATGTTCACAGAAGCTCAACTTTCAACTTAGGAACATCTACAGACAGAATGACAGAATATGCTATGCCTACAAGTTCAATCACTGTCCACCACCAATCATGAGCTCTAGGGATCACGTGTACAGTCATTTCTGTCTCAGCCATATAGCTGTTAGCCCAGAGCACATGTTTTATTTTACTTCAAGATAATTAACATTTTTATGTTAAAAATTTACCGACGAGGAATTTTTATTACAGAAAACCACATTTTTTAAAGTTCCATAAACACAATACCCACAAATCTGTTGACTTAAAACAAAAAACAAAGTACACATATATGATTAGAAAACCTATACAAAGATACAAAACAAAGTGAAAAATCTCTCTCCACCACCAATGTAATTAATATTAGTAATTTCTTGATTCTTTCTAGAAAATCATGTTTAAAATAGTATATGTATCTATAAACACACATATTACATATATTACATGATTACATATTCCATTCATATACGAGGTGTAATCAAACAATACAGTGCATGTATAAATTTAAAAAATTTATTACAGTAAAAGATACATTGCCATTAATCTCCCTCAAAATACTTCCCCTTGCTTCAAACACACTTGTCCCATCGTTCTTGCCACTTTCTGAAGCAGTTCTGGAAGTTTTCTGTCGTGAGTGTCATTAGTTGTGAGGTCATGGCTGCCTCAATGTCCTGAATCATTTTGACTTTGCAGAAGAGCCAGAAGTCACATGGCGCCAGACCCGATAAATAAGGTGGATGACACACTGTAATGTTTTTATTTGACAGAAATTGCTGTATATCAGAAGTGGTGTTTGACACAGAGCGTTGTCGTGATAATGATTTACAGCATACTTTAAAATGCACCTTCTCTCAACCGTAGCTCACACCCAACTGACTGTACCAAACAAGCTGAAACTTGTCACACACTGTTGCTAAGGTTCAAGGCGTCGCTTCCCATATTGAAGATCTCTGTTTTTCTGTTGGATGGCACTCAGCAGCAACACTCACCATATTTTGTGATCACAACAGAAAGGCTCCTTGTCACACATGGCTTCTGGTAGGGCAATTTCTGCCA
The DNA here is from genome assembly GCF_057876585.1 of Rhinolophus sinicus. Lineage (NCBI taxonomy): Eukaryota > Metazoa > Chordata > Mammalia > Chiroptera > Rhinolophidae > Rhinolophus > Rhinolophus sinicus. The sequence goes on along the minus strand of NC_142514.1, from coordinate 113,810,245 downwards.
AATAAAATCATCAGTGTGTCTTCATCCACCTTATTCACCAGGTCTGGCACCATGTGACTTCTTGCTCTTCCCCAAAGTCAAAATGACCATAAATGGTAAACGTTTTGAATCAACTGAGGACATTGAGGCAGCCACAACAGCACAACTAAAGACACTCACGAAAAAGGACTTCCAGAACTGCTTCATAAAGTGGCAAAAATGATGGGATAAGTGTATTTGAAGTGAGGGGAGTATTTTGAGTGGGATTAACAGCAATGTCATTTACTGTACTTTTTTTTAAATTTAAAGTCACTGTTTTTTAAATCATACCTCATATATTAACTAAAAGGGCAGTGACTGTTGAGTATGTTGAGATGTAAAAGTATAAAAAAGTGAAAGGGAATTAGTTGAAAACAGAAAACTATGTAGGAATGATTCTATAGGACAAATGAAGAGACAAAGAGGGAACCATGAATATAAAAACTTACTAGCCTCTACAATAAAAAATAAACAAGAAATGAAAAAAAATGAAACTGAAAAAATTCTGAAGGTATTGCTATGGCAGTGTCTCTCAAATTTTGTGTATGAATTGCCTGGCGCTATTCTTAAAATGAGTTTCTGATTCAGTAGGCCTGCAGGGGGGGCAAAGATTCTACATTTCTGACAAACTCCCAAATGATGCTGATGATGCTGGTCTTTGGACCAACGGTCTAGACTAGTAGTGCAGCACTGTCTGACAGAAATACATATGTGATCCATACATATAATTTAAAACTTTTCCAGTAGCCACAATAAAGCAAAAAATGAAAAAAGGAGTTAATTTTAACATATTTAACCCCATACATTCAATATATTATCATTTCAATATATATTCAATATAAAAATTATTAATAAGGGAGCTCCCATTCTTGTTTTTTCCATTAACTCTTTGAATTTACCGTGTATTTTGCCATTAGAGCACACCTCATTTTGTAATACACACAAGAACTTAATAGCACATATTAGTGCAGGTCAACAGCACATCAAAATCACCAGGGAGCTTTTTAAAAACACCTATGATCATTCCCCATCTCTGACCAATTAAAACAATCTTTGGAATAGAACCAGGCATTGGGAGTTTAAAAAGCTCTCCAATAGATCTTAAGCATTCTCACAACACACACACACACACACACAGAGTTAACTATGTGAGGTGATGGATGTGTTAACTTGATTGTGGTAATCAATTCACAATGTAGAGGTATATTAAAACATCATGTTGTATACCTTAAATATAAACAATTTTTATTTGTCAATTATACCTCAATGAAGTTTTAAAAAACCTCCTCAGGTGATTCACATTTGAAGCTGGGATAAAGAATCACTCTGCTAGAAAATCAGTGTTAAAAGCTTACTTGCTCAAGTGTGTACAGAGAGGCAAGGTGGAGTGCAAGTGCAATAGCTGCTAAGGTATTTCCCTTCAGAGAGCAAGGAAAGGCCTTATCTGCCACAAAAGACAAACAACATCAACAAAGCTAGTCTCTTTTCTGAAAAATATGCCCAGTACAATGTTATGTCAGATAGAATAAGACTATGCCTGAGAAGACCAACTCACTTTCCTGTTTGTTGGAAACATAGCAAAGCAATACAAACTAAGTCAATTTAGACAGAAGAAATGAACTGCTCTCTTTCAAGAACCAAACTTTCTTATAAATAAAATGTCTTTAGACACCTCCTAATATATTTATTAAAAAGAATTAAGAGTATACATCTTAATTAGTAGTATACATCAGGAACTTCCATTACTAGACAGCAATTAAGACACATTGATTCATTCCATACGTATTAAAATCTTCCCAAAGCACTTAAAGTCTCCCAAAGCCTCTCCATATACCTAGGAGGTAAATTTTCTCTCCCCACTCTTCCTCTCTCCTTATTCCAAACTCTCTCTGAACCCTACCTATATATCTTCATATCCACTTTGGCCAGTCTTATCTGTCACCTCCACTACCAACTCCCAACCTACTTTCCCAACCCACCCTCTCCAACACAAGTGTGCACACAAGCACACACAGTACCCATCATTCTGAAATTCCTGAATTCTAGATTACCACTGTCCAATAAAAATATAGCAAGAGTCATATATACAATTTTAAATCCTCTAGTAGCCACATTAAAAAAGAGAAACAGAAAAAAACTATACTTTATTTAACCTAATATATCAAAATATTATCATTTCAATGCATGATCAATATAAAAAGTGAGATATTCTGCATTCTTTTTCTGTACTAAGTCTTCAAAAATCCAGTTTTGGACAGCTCAATTTGGACTAGCCACACTTCAAATGCTCGACTGCTGTATGTGGCTATTGGCTACTGTACTAAACAGCACAGTTCTAGCTTTCATGATTCTTGCCTTAGGAAAATCATACATGCATTCCTTTAGCCCATGGTCCCAACTCTCACGGTCTCTGTTCTTTTGTCTGGTTTCAATGTCTGTTCTAGGCTGTCTTCATTGTTCCCATTCACCTAAATCTAATGTCTCTCTCTGCTACATGCTTCCACTATCAGGCTGTATTATAATCATTCATTCTACATTAGGATCAATAAGGGATCAAAGATTAATATATTGTTCCTAATATCTAGTAATTTATAATCTAGTAAAAACTGGAAAACATATATGCATAAAAAGTTTACATGAAATATTAGAACGGAGACTATAAACTGAAAGTTGTGAATACAGACTATCTAGGTTTGTATGTTAATCCTACCACTTATTAGCTCTGTGATCTTAAGCAAATTACTTAACTTTTTAAACTTATTTCCTCACCAACAAGTGGAAAAATAATAGATTAATACTATTAAGGATAGTATTAAGGATACTATTAAGGATTAACACTATTGAGGATTAAATGATAATCCAATTAAGAAGCTTATAATGCCTAAGATATAGTAAGCCCTCAACAGATATCAGCTATTATCCATTTCCTAGCAGTGTCTGTCTGGACACAGTAAGTGAATATTCTTCAGTAGACAAGTAACACGAATAATGAAAAGTGCAACAAGAGAAGTATTAACAAAACACCTTGGGTGTTCAGAAGGAGAAATCTTTGGTGGGATCAAGGAAAGTTGGGGAAGAAATTATTAGCATTTGATTTGGATCTTATAAAACAGATTAATAAGGATCAGAATAAAGGGAAGAAACTAAGTTGGGGCCAAATGTCAGCAAATTAATATTGGTTAGTAAGACCCTATACTTTGCCAGAAAACTTACTGCAGAGACAAATACGTATGTCTGTGAAAGTCCACGTTTTTGAAATTCAAGCAGATTACCTTTTAAATGGAGGCAATTTTACTATAATAATATACAAACTATAAAATATAAAATATAAGTATATAATAAAATAATAAGCAATGATTGCAGTTGTCAAGAGAATCCTAATTTATGTAGATACCCATCATCAGGTTTTGCTGCTCTTAGAGTCTGAGATCAATTTAGTAATTGGGTTGTAGTCAATTTATTGGTACATGGCCAAAAGGATTAACAGTCCTTTTAAAACTATGCCTGAGTCAACATATTTTTAAAATTTTGGCAGCAACTGTTATTTGCATGTCCTATTTTTTCCCAACAATTTGTAACTCCACACCTCCATCTTACAAAAGTGGTATCCCTTTGTCCCTGACTATTCTATGCTAAACTGATGAACTATTTTATTGACAAAATGCACTTTAACACACATTTTTAACCTCACTGAAATTCTTATCAAGTTGTATCTTCGATTTCCAGTCAGCCATGGTTTAACTGGGTGAAAATCTTTGACATCTTCTGATTAATATTTAAAAAGTACCAAAATCAATGCACCTTGACTTGAAATTTGGTAGTTATGTTTGCAGGAATAGAAGTTATGTTTCCAGAAATTTTTTTTTCTGTCCTCTCCTTTATATTTTGTACTCATATAACAGAGCTTGGGTTTTATGACATCCATTACTCAATAATTTACTGAAATATTTATTGAGATTCTACAACGTGCAGGCACATATTCTTAATGCTTGGGATATAACACCTCATAAAATGTAAAAAGATGCCATTTTAGATGTCAAATACGATCCCTCTTATACTGAATGTCTTCTCTGTCTTTACAGAAAGGAATTCAGTAGTTACAGCTTCTAAAACCTCATAGATTTTCCATGCCCAGTTACAGAGAACAGCCATTTTCCTGAAATCCAATCTCACAATCATCTTTACTGGTTGGAAATAGGTATAAGTAGTTCACTTACGTAATCCTTGTGAAGATGATGTACCACCAATGGCATATTGTAACTGAGCAATTTATTTCAAGGACTAACACTTGAAAATGAAGTTCCTAAATATTGCATAGTAAGACAGAATTAAGAGGTCTGAGGAAAATCAGGCAGTAAATTCTGGGTCCAAAAACATTTTAGGTAAATTCAAGAAAAGCATCACAAAATTTGCAAACTTTTCCCACCCCAATCGTCTTTAAAGTGTGCCCCCCGCCCCCAAGTATAGGGAAATTCACTTCCCTGCCAAACATAATGCTCTACTTAAAAACTTGTTGTAGGTAAATAAAGTTTACTGCAGGTCACCTATTATCAGATTAATAATGTACCCCTCATTCCCTCCTTGTCTCTTCCTTTGGGACTGCTCTGTCACAGGCCCTGGGAAAAATCGAGGAAGACTGAATTCCCGGGAGGCCTCCCAGGAGCGGGGGCGGAAGAGGGGGCGCTCCAGACTCGGTCACAACGCAGCGGCAGCACCTGGTACGAGATGGGGCAACCTGGAAGGAAATTCCTCTCTTTGGATGTTAGGATCCCTACTGAGTGCCTGGAAACTTCCGCAGCCTCGTTTCAGGGCCCTGGACCCTCCCCAGCCTCCCGGGTCAGGCGATAGGAGAGACTGGTACTTCTCCCAAGCGTCGTGGTCCCACCACGCCGCAGAGCCAGGGCCAGAGCCGCAGCGAGGGACCAGCCACCTGCCGCTGACTCCGTCGGAAACCCTCCGCGCCGCGAGGGCACCCACCGTCCGCAGAGCCGCCACTACCTAGCCGCCTCCTCTGGGGCCGCAACGCACACCTGCGACCCCACAGCACCTCCGCCCCGTCTCCTCTAAGGGGCGGGGGGGTAGGAAAAAAGATGCTTCATTGATTCCCCGCCCACCTACTTCGCTGCCCCCCTTGCTGCCACCCATTGGCTGGCGTGGCTGCCGCTCATTCGATGCGGCTACACCATTGGGCCAAAGTGTATTGCCATTCTGGCTGACGTCCCGCCCAGGTCTGGACTCACAATGGGAGTCGAATCCCAAAACGGTTCCGGGTTAGTGCCCTGGAATTCCGCCCCCTTGTGATTCTTGGCCTCCCGCTCTGCTCTGTCTTTGGTGTCTAGCTCTGTCAGTCAAGTAGCCTCTAGGAAAGGATTGGCCTCTAACGATCAGCCGGCTGCGCTGTTCCGCCTGATTGGGATACTGGCCGCTGCATCCCCAAACTACTCCTGTCTCTGACCCTCACCTTTTAAAAGGGCAGAGAGGAAGTGGGACCCTTGCCTCGCCCCAGCTGGTTACTAGCCTAGCGTCACCTCGCCCAACCACCTGCAACCTAGTTTGGTTTCAACCATCTTTGAGACTGCCCTGCCAGGAGTCACCAGAGATTTCCTTACGGCTAAATCTAGGCGTCACTTCTCAGTCCTTATCTTACTTGACTTCTCAACAAACGTTTGTTTGATGACTGTTTCTTCATTGTTTTCCGTAATACGAGCTTCTACTAGTTTGCCTTCCTTTCGGTCCTCTTTTCTGTCCGCCTTTGCAGTTGCCTCTTTCACTGTCATCTCTAGTTCTGGTGTTATAATGGGTTTGTCTTCTCATTGCCTTTGTTCAGTCCTCTGTTGACATCTTGAATTACACCAGTAGCGTCCTTATTGGTCTCTCAGTAAGCCTGTCAGCCCGACTGAAGTCCATTCTTCACACTGTAACGCAGAAGGCCTGCGTCAAGTTTTTCTGTTTGTTTGTTTTTGTTTTTAAATGGAATCACTCTCATGATAAAGCACAAAGTATTTACAAGATTGTCTTTTGCTTTCCCCTCAGGCTTCGTTTTTCATCAACATTCCCTCTTCCTTGTTCCTTAAGTTCCTTCGCCTCTTTCAGTTCCTAGACTTGATAGTGGCCTTGTGACTTAGTTTGCACGGCATTGTTTGCAAAGATTTCTCTTGGCATTTTTCCTGCTATGCCCAGGATTCCTTTTAGAAGTTACTTTCTGAAGGAAGCCTTCCTTTCTTTCCATTCACCCAACCTCCACTTCCAAGTTGTCCCTCTAACGTAGATTTTCCAGATAAAAGACAGGATGCTCAGCTAAATTTAAAGTTCAGATAAATAATAAATTTTTAATGTAAGTATGTCCCATGCAATATTTGGCATCTTGTATTTTTATTTGCTAAATCTGGTACTCACTGGGATGTTCACATCACAGTGAGCGTCTTCCCTCTGACAGGTCTTATCACATGTTCCATGTGAGTGGGTTTTTATGTTCACTCTTTTATTTCTTTGCCTAGTATAGTGCCTAGAATATAATAGACACTCAAAAGAGATTTGGTAAATAAATAATGGAATGTTCTGGATGAATGGTGAATCCTTGCTGGGTATTCCTGGAGAAACTGTCTTCCATAAAGTAAGAAGGACTTATGAAATATGCCCTTTGAAATGTAATGATCAGTTTACATAATACTTTCAGATTTTTACATAAGACTTTGTTAATGAAGCGTGTCTACACTTTTGCCTAAGTAGAACAAAACCATTGTTGTTTTGGAAAACCATGAGAAGCTGCACTTTATAATTTTTGGTTTTGTGGGTGGTGGATGTGTTTTTGGGTGAGTGCAGTGAGATAGTGAGAGAATTATCCCCATTACGATCAGACACTTTATCTCTGTCCCCTTGCAGAGTCTGTCCAGCACTTGACTCTGTTTATTTACTTCAGTAACAGGGATAAGGCCTAGAATGAGTAAGTATTAAGGACCTTCTGCTTTCATATCTTGAACTCTTTAAAGCTTTCTCCAGTTAACCTCAATCTCCTCACTGATTACAGGATATTTCCTAGATATCCTCACTATTATTTCTCTTGGATGTGCGTGGATGTGGATCAACAAGGGAAAGATTGAAGATAATCCAAAATGTCTAATATTAGTATCCCATTACCAACCTGATAATCTGTTTACTGATTTGATTTTTGTCAATATTAATTTCAGGCTAGAGATTTGATCCAAAGGTACTTTACACACTTATTCTAGAACTGACCTGTACAACTGCAGTTGCCACTAGTCAGACGGACACTTGCAATGTGGCTACTACAACCAAATAACTGAATTTTAATTGTATTTAATTTTAATTTAAAAGCTTCAATTCAGTGACTAGATAATTTCTAAGTATGTTTGGAAAGCTTGAGTTATATGAATCTACTTTTTCAACTAAATTTTTTGACATCTAAATGCAGATGGAGTATTTCTGATAAAAAAATAGCATCTGAATTGAGATGTGCTGTAAGTGTAAAATATACACAGGATTTCAAAGGTGTAGTATACAAATGTAAAATGTCTCATTGATAATTTGTATATTGATTATAAGTTGAAATTATAATATTTTGCATAATTGGGTTAATGAAAATATATTATTAAAATTAATATTTCCTGTGATTTATTTTGCTTTTTAAAATGAGACTAATAGGAAATTTAAGCTTACATATGAGGTTTGCATTATATTTCTATTAGACAGTTCTGTTCTAGACTGTGGCTGACCACAGCTTATTAAAGGTCTTAAAACACGAATATAATAGTTAACGAAAATATTTATTTCATAGCTTATTATTTAAGCAAAGGGAAAGAAAAAAACCACTTTTCCCATCTTTCCTCCAAACACAATTTAGTTAAGAACAACCCAATGAACACATTATTACTTATGTTATATACCAGCAATTACATTTCACTGTATCATGCTGTTTTCAATCTCCATTTTTGCCTTTGCACATGTTGTTTCCTCTTCCTGTGAACATGCCCTGCTTCTTCCTTATCTTGTCCATATGACATACTCGTATTCTCCTTTAAAACCTGCTCTTCCCTGACAACCTTAGAACAGATTTTCCTTTTTCATACGAGTTTTATGCTTATACATATTATATTTATATATCATACTGTATTGCTACTACCTTTTACGTTTTTATTCTAGCACCTAGCACATTACCTGGCACTTACACTGGGAAAAATACATTTGATGAATTGAACTGAACACTGACAAGATAAAACTCACTGTTTTGTCCTCTGTGGTATTCCACCAAATTGTTTGCAATTTTCATCATCTATTATGTAATTACAGTGGTTTGTAAAATGACATTGAAGGCTTTTCACCAGCAAATTTCATATTTCTAAAAAATTTACAGTGAATGAAAAGCAAGTATGCTTCCTATAGAAATTGTTACAATTATTTTTCTTTAGATTTTGTTTTTCTAAACAAATAAGATATGTTAGAACATGAGCTATTTAAAAATGGTAATCATATAGCAAGAAATAGCATTGGCAGATTTTAGTTTCAAAAGTTAGTCTGGTATCAAGTCTTGAGTTTACATCAACTGTAGTTGGGTTGCCATTTTGTTTATAATGGGAGGTTTGGTTTCTACGGGGGTAGCCTATGAAATAGTATGGTCCAGTGGTTATTAGGAGACTCATTAACAATACTTTTTCAAAAAATCATCCTGTTACTCATTCCAGTACACCTATAAATGAAGTTGCCCATGGAAGAAACAAGATCAACTGTAAATCTAGTCTTGTTATTTGGAATGTGTGCCTGGTGACTTTCTATTTGGAGCTTATTTTTAAAAATCACTTTAGGTATACATACATTTTTGGTTTATCTCTACTGTTTGGCATTCAAAGAGAACCTCTTGTTCAATAACAATTTTAGCAGTTTTGTAAGATGACCAGGTATTTCTCTGAGTCCCCTGCAGAATGTTTTATTTACGCAAAATAGCCTGTATTTTAAATCACTCTGTCCCAAATACATCCTAAATATTTAGTGAAAATTAATCTAGCCCTTAATCATACTGTTTTCTGAGTCTGAGAAATTTCTGTGAAGTTTTGTAACCTATTGGTTGTGTTTATGCATATGCATTCTTGAGGTCTTATCATAAGAATTGTACAGATTTTGGGAGTAGGGAGCTTTTCATTCACTGGCCAGTTCTCTTTCCTCAACTCATTTAAAAAATAAGTATTGAATACTATTCTGTGCCAAGTACTAATCTAGGGCTTCATATACGTTAATCTAATTTAACTATTACAATAACCCTATGTAGGAAGTTACTAGTTTTCCTCACAGTTTTTAGACGAGGAAAGTGAGGCAAAATGAGGTTAAGTTCCTGACTAATGTTGCAGTTTTTAAGTGGCAGAGCTGGAATTTAAACCCAGATAGTCTGTTCCCTTAACCCCATGATGCACCATCACTCAAAATGGATGTGACCGCTACCTGCAAGGAGATTACTTTAAAGGTGGCCAAAATATTTGAAAAGATTTTAGTGGAGTAGGAGGACAATAAAAGTTCCTACGCAAAACACCCTCTTTTTCCTAACATCTGTTGGACTGTGTTATAAGCTCCTCTAGTCAGAGAGCATGTCACTTGCCTTTCTTTTAACCCTAGCACCTATCCACAGACCTTGTATTTACTGTTTATTCCCAAATAAATTTAGATTTTGGGTTGTGGAATGGACAGTGGCCATATCATTCCTTTGAACCAGTAGCCTTAGTCAGTGAATCTATCATTGGTTAGCAACTGATAGAAAGCTTTTCTGCATTACATTGTATAGTGCTTTTACTTCACTTCACCAATTTCCATGGAATACCTTCTAAACACCACAGCCTGTTTTATCCATAGGCAAAATTTGTTGATTTTTTTCTATTCAGATTATTTGTGGGGAGTAATAGTGCCTGTGATCAATATACAGTAACAATAACACAAATGTAAATGGGATCCTGAATTGGATCCCATTAGAAAACTTGCCTTTGGTTACTCAACTCATTTAAGTTTTTAGAGACAGAAGCTGTGATTCCTGGCAAGACTTTTTGGGTTGTTCAACTATAGAAGCAAGAGAAAAGGCAGAGGGGATGTAGATAAAGTGGGGAGAAAAGTATTTTACAAGATCCAGACATAGGGAGTACCTCAAGTTTTAACGTATCCCACATCCCCAAACACTGTCTTTATACCATTTAACACATTATACCATACATATATATATATATATATATATATATATATATATATATTACAGATTTAAACTATAGTTAACAAGATGGATATGGGAATCCTGGTGATTAATCATTTTTCAAAATAATTTCTAACTCCATAAAAAGATAAATCAAAAGAATATTTATTAGTTATTATTTTATGTATAATCTGTATAATTTCATTTCTGTTCTCAGGATGTTATCTTTTTATCTCCATTTTACAAAAGAGAAAGCAGGTCCAGAGTGATTTGTGGTTTTTCTAGTCACTAATTAGTGGTCAACCTGAGACCACATCATGAGTAGGAGTCTGCTAGCTTCTGCTCTGAGTTTTTTCCACCATATTGTGTTCTACTTCAAAGAGTCATCTTCTGCCATTTCAAAAAGCATGTTCATCTATAACAAATTATTTGGTTTCTCAAAAACTTCATGACTTGAGAAACAAAAGATAAAAAAAAAACATAAGACAAAATAGATTCACGTGTGTCTTTTCCAAATTCCTCCCATCCCCATAATTCCTAGCTCAAAAATATAACCACTACACTTGACAGAAACTTACTAAGTACTACACACTATTAAGTACATTGCACATATTATCTCTATAAAGGATTTACAGTTAGGGAAACTGAAGCATGGGATTTAGGACATATCACCATTTTTTGAAAAAGGAAACCAAGGCTTAAAAAAGTTAGGAGGTTTACTCACGATCACATAGCAAGGAAGCAGCAGAACCAAGATAGCTCCTTGTAATTCCAGCCCCGCACTTCACCTAATAACCATTATGAATACTTTGTGTTTGAGAAATCAACAATTTTTCTAAATTACTGTAGAGCTGAATAAACTTTCAGAAATCAATGGCAACTTGTATGGCTGTTGATAGCCTAAATAAATTGATAATATATCAGTAGCCCCTTTGGCATAAGCTATTGGTCATATAAAACATCCCTTTCAGAATTTTTGGCTCTGTCTCCATTCAGATCCCTCTGTCTACCTTTTCATATTTTTTTGATTCTTCTGCAAAGTTCTACCTCTAGTTCTGTTACATTATCACTAACTTTTTAATATTCCTTCTTCTACACTGCATTCTGGTTACTCTCTCCCTACTTTTCCTTCTGAATCTCTTCCTATTTTTTCCTCCATTTAATAAAAAATGTATAGATGAAGTATGTTTCTACAATTACATATAATAATAATAATGTAATAATATTCTGGTTTCTAATCATTAGTTTAAAAATGGACGAATAGATCATATAATAGTTTCTTAAACACAGAAAGCTCCTCAAAACCTCAAATAATGTTTTTTACAAATTTTTGTGGCCCCTTAATTGCCATTAAGCTACTGTTTATTTCTCCTAAAAAGAAACTAAACAGATTCTTCTGTGTCCATTACTATTTCAGCATCTCATAAATTAAAGCTATTTTATACATGTTTAAAAGGCTGATTTTTAATAACAAAAATTGCTTAACTTTTGTTATACTTGAGTTTCTCCTCTATATTTTTCTACTTTTTAAGCATGTGTTTTTCAGTTTGATTAAAGTGCAGCAAAGTGTGTCTCATCTACGTATGTCCTAGTACTAGAAAACATTCTTATATATCTTGTGCATTCATAGCACTGGCCCTCCCTCTGTGTAAGGTCTGGCTTCCTGCCACTTGAAAAAGTTAAAAATCAAGAGACAAGATTGGTGGAAAGAAAAGCAGGTTTATTCAGAATGCCGACATTCTGGGAGGATGGTGGGCAGACTCCTTTCCAAAGGCCATCTCCCCGTTCTTAGAACAGGCAGAAGATTTTGTAGGCACATAAGATGAAGAACAAAGAAAAGGGGGAGTTGGTCAGGTAGGTATGAGGGCTGACATCCTTCCTGGGATCTGGTCTGTTTTAAGATATTGTTATCTCTGGACTCGGACCCACTCAGACTCGGCCACTGCCGCTGCCTGGGGCTTTATGCCTCACCAGGAAAAACTGCAAGGGAGTTGCAAATTGGATTCCAGTGTCCCAGCACCTGAGGATTAAGAAATTGTTCCTTTCAGTTTAGGATTGTTGAGTAAATGGATTAACAAGGTATGGGTAGCCTTGAGAAAGTGAATTAGGCAGAATTCTTCAGTTAATCTGTGAGGGGAGAAACAAAGCGAAAACAGTTGAATATCAGGGTGGATCAAACTGCAAACTAGCTGAGTTTAACTATAGGTGGATAGTAGCGAGCTATGTGGGGAGTCAAACTGCGAACAAGCTACTAACTCTAATTACATTATTGATTTACCAAATCTTACCCTTACATTCCCCCTGTCATATTGTAATGCGGGGCGGCCTGCAGGGTCTCTGGTCCTGCTCCCCACATAAGAACGCAGGACATGGTGAGGCCAACACCCACGGAGCCATAGATAGGGGAGTCATACAACTATAGTCTCGCTGGTGGCTGGGTTGGAGACACAGGAGGCAGGAGCCACACTATCTGCAACCCACCATCCACTTGTCTCTGCCAAACAATCTTACTTGCTAGCAATCCGCCTCTCTGCAAGCTGCAATCCACACTCCACCACTTGCTAGCTCAGCCACCATCTTCTTGCTAGCCCCCATTTGCTGCTAGCATAGCCACAGCAGTTATATTACTGCCCAATGGCTCACTGGTTACAGCTGATGGCCAACTAGCCACAGCTGATGGCCATCCAATCACAGTTGATGGCCATTTACTACCTGAGCCAGCACCTTTCCATGTGAGGCCGAGAGCCTGGAAACTGCACTCCTGGCTCTGTCCCCACACATATGTTCATTTTATTTCTATAAATTAGTAAGGTTAGAGAGGAAAGAAAACAACTACTCTACTCCTTTTATAAATAGATTAAGACAATTTTAAAATCCAGCGATTTGGGTGGCAACTGCTCTTGCAACTTCGGGCTGAGAGTGGGCGTAACTCTGCCTATAGGCACCAGAATTTTTTGCTATTTGGTTACAGAGGGAGGGGGCTATGAAGGAACTTTAAGAGAAAAAACTGGGCTGCTTGGTCAAGCGACTGCTGGCATGGCTTGTCTTCCTCGGGAGGGATGAGTCGGAACCCTGGTGGATGACCATCTGTAGATGAAAACTGCTGTGTTCCAGATGACACAAACTTGTCTGTTTGAAGAGGAGCTTAAGGTCTTGTGGGGACAGAGTCCCAGAGAGCAGTTTCCAGGCTCTCGGCCTCACGTGGAGGGGTGCTGGCTCAGGTAGTAGATGGCCGTCAGCTGTGGCCGGTTAGCCAACTGGCCACTGATATAACTGCTGCGGCTGCACTAGAGAGTGGAGTTGGTCGGTTGGCAGGCAGAGAAGCAGACAGCAGGGCGCACGTCGTGTGAATCCAGCCTCCAGTGAGACTATAGTGGTATGACTCCCCTACCTATGGTTCCATGGGTGTTCCTTTATGGCCTCACCATATCCTGCATTCTTATGTGGGGAGCGGGATCTGAGACGCAGCAGGCCGCCCCACATGACACATGGCGCAGCGAGCAGGGTGTGGTACTGGCCAAGGCTTCCCGAAGGATGGTGGAGCAGTTTATGCGTGTAAAAGCTCAGCTTCAGGAAGCCCTTGAGGAGTGACACCAGGAACAGGAGGCGCGGTCTGCCTGGGAGACTCAAACCTCCAAATAGCACGTCGCCCTGTTGGCCAGAGCAAGTGTCGGTTTCCTTTGGCCATCTGCTGCTGCCGTGGGCTTCTAGAGTTGTGGATATCTTACACGGAGGCCTCCACCCACTCAGACACCTGGCATGGCGAGCAGGCTTCCAACCAGGTAGGAATGGAGTCTGACTCTGGGCAGGAGGATGTGTGGCCCCCACACAGTGTGTGGTGCCCGGTGGCCACTGTTCTCAGGAGTTGGATCCACAAGGAGGGGTGGGAGGACATGGACGGCTCTCCGGCCAGCGGGGAGAGGGCCCTGCAGGCTCTGGCTGAGCCGTTGCCGGAGGAGGAGAGGGCTACATCTGGCCGTGTGGGCTGTATGTTCCTCACGGCCTTGAGTCTCAACACGGAAAATGCGCTTAATGAAATGGCCCAGGTGCTGGACCAGGTGTCCCGGTTGGAAGCGCTGGAAGCCCGGGTCCGCTGTTAGAAGAGGGGCCCCACAGTGGAGACTCTGAGGCAGAGGCGGAGGAAGTGAGTGGAGACAATGTAGCTCCCAATCTCCAAGCCCAGCCAATCTTGAAGCAAAGGGTAAAACGTGAGCAAACGTTGGGCCCCAGGGACGTTGCTGCCAGCAACCCAGCTGTGACTAAGTTCACAGCCTACACCCCTTATACTCCCACTGAGTTGCAGGAGCTGGGGAGGCGGTGCCGACAGTGCCCTGGAGAGCCAGTCTCGGCCTGGCTACTACATTTATGGGATGAGGGAGCAGACAGCATTCTCTGCTCCCCAGGCGAGATGGAAAAGCTAGCCTTCGTGACAGTGCATCCGTCCCTGCGACAAAGGTTACAGCACTGCCATAGATTGGCCCACGACCAGGGCAACCATTCTCTAATGGAGTGGCTCACTGCTGTGGTACGCACAGTATGGGGACAGGCTGGCGAGCTGCCAGATACTGTGAGTCAATGGCAGTCATATACGAAACTTACTCAAATCATCCATGAAATGGGTAAGAGACATGCTATTTTCAACCCTAATATGCAGGGTTCAGATGACAAGCTTTTTACAGCCAGCATGAGAGATCTGGTTTTGGATACTGCACCTGCAAGTGCTTTTGGATCCTTGGTTGCCATTCTTATGCCCTATGTGGGGCAATGGATCCATGAAGTTACAACTGCCATGGCCACCCTAAGGGATGTTGAAAGCCAGAGGCGAAGGAAGTTAAGACAGGAGGTCCGCTCAGTTGAGACCTGGAAGCCCAAATCAAAAGTAAAGGGGCGAGGTCACGGGCCTCAGAGAGTAGCACGCACACAGATGTGGCGTGATCTTGTGGCAGCAGGGGTCGATCGGGAGAAGATAGACCGACAACCCAATGCACTCTTGTTGGAACTTTGGAAACAGTTGCGTCCGGAACAGCAATTCCGGAGAAGCCTAAAGGAGAAGTCTGGGAAAGCGCAACCCATGTCCCTCCAGGACTTCATGCAGCTGCTTGAGGCCGACTCCTTTCAGCTTGATTGGGGGGGGGGGGGGGCAAGGTACCCGGTCAGAGGGGACGAGCAGGGACCGGAGGCCCCATGTGGAACTGTCCATACATTGGTCCCCTTCTAATGTGCAGAGGGTTTTAGCCCCAGTTGATGCTGGTGCAGACTACAGTCTTGTCTATGGGAACCCAGAACTGTTCCCTGGACCAGCAATCTGCATTGATGGCTACGGGGGGGAAAGACTGTGACCGTGAAAGCCGTTTCCTTACCACTGGGTATAGGAAGGCTTCCTCCTCATACCTACAAGGTTTATGTCTCCCCCGTTCTGGAGTATATTCTAGGGGTGGAAGTGCTACATGGCCTCAGTTTACAGACGTCGGTAGGAGAGTTCCGTTTCCGGATCCGGGTGGTGAAAGCGGTGACACGCGGGCATGCTCACCACCCTCCTCAAGTGTTGCCACAGCCCTAGTGTGTGGTTACAGTGCGACAGTATCGCCTGCCAGGAGGACAGGAGGAGATCAGTCGTACAATATTGGAATTGGAGAAGGCACATATTGTGAGGCCAACGCACAGCCCCTTTAGCTCCCCAGTATGGCCTGTCAAGAAGCCAGATGGGACCTGGCGAATGACTGTGGATTATCGGGATTTAAATAAGGTGACACCGCCTTTGCACGCTGCAGTGCCTTCAAGTCATGATTTAATGGATCGTCTGACTGTCCGCCTCGGAACATATCACTATGTAGTGGATTTGGCCAATGCTTTTTTCTCCATTGACATTGCACCCAAGTGTCAAGAGAAGATTGCTCTTACTTGGGACGGGCGGCAGTGGACTTTTCAAGTCCTTCCACAAGGATACTTGCACAGCCCCACTATCTGCCACGGGCTCGTGGCCCAGGATTTGGCACAGTGGGATCACCCATCCTCTGGGGCCTTGTTTCATTATGTTGATGACATTCTGTTAACCTCAGATTCTCTTTCTGATTTATAGCAAGCAGCTCCCTCTCTTCTTTGCCACCTGAAGTCACGCGGCTGTGCAGTGAATGAGGAAAAGGTCCAAGGCCCTGGCTTATCCATCAAGTTTTTGGGTGTTGTGTGGTCAGGTAAGACAAAGGTCATACCTGAGGTAATCATTGATAAGATACAAGCCTTTCCCCGGCCGACCAAGGTCTTCCAACTGCAGACGTATTTGGGTCTGCTAGGATATTTGGCGGGTGTTTGTACCCCATTTAGCACAAATGGCAAGGCCCTAGTATAACATAAAAAAGGGGGCCTCATGGGATTGGACAGAGGCTATGGAGCAAGCCTTTGTTGACACAAAACGGGCAGTGCAGCAGGCACAGGCTCTGCAAGTAGTGGACCCTGATCGCCCATTTGAACTTGATGTTCACATAACCCAAGAGGGGTATGGTTAGGGCCTCTGGCAATGGCAGGAGTGTCTCTGGTTGCCAGTGGGATTTTTGTCCCAATTATGGAAAGGAGTGGAGGTCCGCTACTCTCTAATAGAGAAACAGCTGGCTGCTGTGTATGCAGCCCTAGTGGCTACAGAAGCCATCACAGGAACGGCACGGGTGTTGGTTCGAACAACCTATCCTGTCCAGGGGTGGGTCCGTACGTGGACCCAGGGACCTAAAACGGGGGGTGGCACAGACCACCATCCTCGTCAAGTGGGGTGCCTACTTGGAGCAATGTAGTACCCTTAGTTCAAGCCCTTTGAGCACAGAGCTACAACAGGTCCTGGGGCCTGTGGAGCTTGTAGCCCAGGCTGAGCCAAGCGCTCTGCCTAGAGGGGAGGACTTGGAGCCCTCGCCCGACAAAGAAGGACAGCCCCTCGTACCTGAGGATGCCTGGTTTACCAATGGTTCTAGCCGAGGAGCTGCAGCTGCTTGGTGGCCAATGGCTCACTAGTTACAGCTGATGGCCAACTAGCCACAGCTGATGGTCATGCAATCACAGTTGATGGCCATGTACTACCTGAGCCAGCACCTTTCCAAGTGAGGCCAAGAGTTTGGAAACTGCACTCCTAGCTCTGTCCCCACAGGCTCTCTATCTTTGCAACTGAACAGATTTTAGTGGAAATAGGTCCAGAGTGAGCGGTTGAGACAGAATAAATGGCTCCTACATTAATCAGGAAATTAACAGCCTGATCTGCTATATCAAGGGTCACCTGCAGTTCCTCCCCTATGATGAGCATGGCCTCTTTCTTCTCAGGAACGACTGGGCACTTTAGGCCCATCAGTCAGTTACAGCCATTTGCGGGGAAGGAGTTGGTCCCCGCTCCCTTCAGAAAGGGGACAATCCCTACTCTAATGCCCTTTAGTTTGCACTGGGTCCAGAGCTGCTTTGCAGGATTAGGACACTCCTTACTCCAGTGGTCTGGTCTTTCACATCCAAAGCAGGCTTGTTTACCGGTATTCCTCTTCTGGGGTTGGTGGGGTGGCCCTGAGTTGACTCTGGACTTGCAGCCAAAAATCTGGTCTGTCTCTGGCCTGGTCTCCAGTCTTACTATTCTTTCCTTTCCTTGTTTTCCCTGTCTTGGTTGTTAAAGACATTGAACAAATTTCCTGGCCATCTCTAGGATCTGAGCCTCTTTATCAGAGATGTAACAGTGGGCCAGAACCATTATGATACCCTGTCAGGATAGGGAACACATTAGGCTAAACCGTCTTACACTGACCTATACTCTGACACCAAGGCGGGCGCATGAACTCTAGCAATCCTACAATGCAGAAGTTTACATAAATATTTGCAAAACTTAGTTCTTAGATATAGTTTTTTAAAAGTAACCAAGGACCTGATTAAGACAATATAAAACAGAGAAATTATTCTGTTGACACATATAATCTTTACTTTTCAGGTAGAAAACATTTTCATAGTATCAGTAGCAGATTAATAGTCTAAGAAACTTTATCTTATTTAGCAGAGACAGAAAACTCTAATTTTGTACCAACTTACTCTTGATATTTAAATTTACTTAATTAATTGCATTTAACTTAATGATACATAAAATTTTTTCCATGTTTTTTTTTTTTACAAACCTTTTTATACTTCCTAGTCTCTCTTAGTTTGTCTCTTCTCACTCATTCAGAAATAACCTTCCTTAGGACAAACTACTTGTGGGGACAGAACCAGGAGTGCAGTTTCCAGGCTCTCGACCTCACGTGGAAAGGTGCTGGCTCAGGTAGTAAATGGTCATCAACTGTGATTGGATGGCCATCAGCTGTGGCTAGTTGGCCGTCAGCTGTGACCAGTGATCCATTGGCCACTAATATAACTGCCATGGCTATGCTAGCAGCAAATGGGGGCTAGCAAGGAAGATGGTGGCTGAACTAGCAAGAGCGGATTGCAGTTAGCATGGCAGATTGCAGCTAGCAAGTGAGGTTGGTTGGCAGAGAAAAGTGGACTGCAGATTGCGGATAGTGTGGCTCCTGCTTCCTGTGTCTCCAATCCAGCCACCATCGAGAATATAGTGGTATGACTCCGTGGGTGTTCCTTTTTGTCCTCACCATGTCTTGTGTTCTTATGTGGGGAGCGGGAGCTGAGACCCTGCATGACACCGGCATGACATTACTTTCATCCAATTCCTTTAAAAATGTATTTCCATACCTTATACCTTCCTTGAAATCACACATCATTTCCTTCATATTAATTAGAATTTATAACCTTTACAACTTCAATTTTTACTAGAAACTAAAAGCAAGCAATTAGCATTTCCATTGGCAAATCCTTAAACACATTTAGCAACCTTTAGAAGTATAGGTTTTTATTGGCAATATATCTACTAATTTTTTAGAATTATATTTTTAATAAAGCACATAACACATTTATTGACATATCTTAATGTATCTTCCAGCTTTCCTGTGACACCTCCTTCTTGGGGGTTTGAAAGGGTCTTTATTTTAATAGAATTTGGAAATGGTGTCAGAATCCAAGGTTTCATTACTATAGCAACAGAATGGAAAGACTAAATGTCAAAAGCATTCAATGTTGCCATAGTGACAATCAGTTACTTTACTAAATATGTTTACTGTTCCATTCTGGTCAGTTTTTAAAATATGCTCATATATATGAATGCTCAAAAAGGGGAGAGAAACTTCAAAATCATTTAAGAAAGAAAGAAGCCCTTCAAGAGATGAAAGCAATTTGTTTCATTATCCATTATTTAATAAGAAAACCAGAGTCCACAAAAAGGGTATATGGGAAACAGAAATTCTCGTTTCTGTTTTTAAAAGTATTTTTCTTATTTGCAGTCAGGGAAATTGAAGCATGGCGTTTAAGGCGTGTCTGTAGAGTCATTTCATGCTATTTCAAACCATTTTTTCTGAGCTTCTGAAAATAGGGAACCTTGCCATACTGAAATGGAAAACTTTTTCTTTTTAAGCTGTAGTACGTGAGGGCACATGTCTGCCAGACAACTGAGCCCTAAACAAAATTATTAAAGCAGACAATAATTTATTCTAACCCCTTTGATTATCTTCCTTTTCCATTCAGCAGCCTCTGCCCCTTGCTGACAAAATAATTCTCATAGTAACTCATCAAGCCCCTCCCCTTTCTACAACTTAACTAGCAGCCTTGATTTGTACCTTTCGCTTCCTCTTCCCATAATTATTCCCACTAGACTAAAGCTAGGGAGGACAGGGGCCATGCTTACTTTCACCACTGAAAATGTTGTTCCTAGCACAGTGCCTCACTCATAGTAGGACATAATAAATACTAACTGAATGAATGATCTTCCATCAAACAATGTCCTTTGTTTTAGTTTTTCTAAGACTCCACTAGATGATTCAAACACCAAATTCAAAGTAATGTGTAAATAGGCAGGAATAGCCTAATGGGTCACTTTTCTCAAAGTACCATCTACTTTAGAAATGACTGGTACTTATAGGTTCATTTGGAAGGTGGTTGTTGGGAAGTCAAGATGCATTTATTTTACAGAAATAATGTGCTAAATTGTAGTTAAGTTTCTGGGTTGACCAGCAAACATACATGTAATGCCAATGGTGCATGAGCTATAAAAATAATAGTACCACTTCCATAACTTCTAATCCCTTTCATAACGTTATTTCAATTATTCAAAATTAACTTTCTATTTCAGGATTTCAGGAGCTTATTTCTACCAGTCAATAATGGTATTTCTGGCAACAGAAAACATTCCAGGTACCAGTAATGTGTTGCCTAACTATACTTCTGTGGTAGACAGGATAATGTTTCCCAAAATATGTCCACATCCTAATTTCCAGGAACATATGAACATGTTATCTTACATGGCAGAACAGACTTTCCACATGTGAATAAAGATATTGAGATAGGGAAATTGTTCTGGATTATCTTGGTGGACCCAATTTAATTACAAGTTTCCATGTAAATAAAAGAAAGAGGAAGAGAGCGTCAGGGTGCTGCAGTGTGATTGCTGGCTTAGAAGAGGGACCGGGGAACCATGAGCCAAGGACTGCGGACAGCCTCTAGATGCTGGAAAAGGCAAGGAAATTAATTTTAACACAGTAAGTCCAATTTTGGAATTCTGACCTCTAAAACTGGAAGAGCATAGATTTGTATTGTTTTAAGCCACCGATTTTGTATTAATTTGTTACAGCATCCGTAGGAAACTAATGCAACTTCCACATCTACATAAAGAAAATGAACTGTAAGAGCAATAGGTCTGATTTTGACTTGGCAGACTTCCATGTAAAATCTTTTCCCTCAGCTACCACGACTATCCTTACTTTCTAGTGAGCAAAAGAACTCCAGTCACGCTGAAAATGTACAAAGTAACAATAAAAATGAGAAATAGCAATCATAAACATAAAAAAAGCAAAAGTAAAAATTTTATAAATATATTAATAAATTAACAGCAATCAAAAGCCACAACCAGGTCAAACCAACACAGATGATTCAATAATAACAATTTTCTCTCTAGAAAAATTCCAATGCTCTTCATACGCTGTACACAAAAAGGAAGGTTATAGTATTGCTAAGTATTGTGTGAAGGCTCAGTGAACTCATGATGTGTTAGTTTTAGTTTATGAACAAAAAATTTTATTAACCTTTAATAACTCACTAGGCAGGTTATTCGGAATTAGCCTTTATCCATATGAAAAATTAAAGCTGGATCCTGATGAACTAAAAAACAGCCTTTAGTTTTGGAACACCTGTGAGTTAAACAGTGGGAGACTAAATTTTGGGAAACAGTGCATAATCATTCTTCCTGCCAGTTTTGTATAATGAATTGGAGAGGAAATGTCCATTGTGTAGATCAGATGAGGCACTGTGAAGAGGAGTTTAAGGAGATGAAAAAAAGTTTTCAAATTTTGATTCTTGAGACATGATTCCATTCATTATGTAGGTATTATAAATTGCTTCTTTTTTTTATAAAACTTAATTTTGAGCTTTTGTTTTTCATTCATCTATAAATGTTTCAAAATGTGTCTCAAGGAAATAAGGAATATGATATTATCACAATTTATATAAATAACAATTGTGACAATCGAATCTAGTTATTAGTAATGCGCTGCCAGATAAAAATAATGTGGTTGTGATGCTTTATTTTTGAAAAGCTCCATAGAAAACTGATAATAGATATTGCAAATACAGAAGATGCCAAAAAAATGTATATACATTTTAAGAAAGGAAAAACTGTATTAAAATTGTAATACTCAATATATACCAATAACAAAAGATGAATACAAGTCATGTGTATACATTTGTTTGGCACCCTTGGTATTAAGATGGGAGCCAATGAATCACAGGAGTGGAAGTTTCTCTACAGGTGATCTATTTAGTTCAAATAATTGAATGTTTTAATCCTGTCTCTCCAGTACCACTAAGAATTTTCTACCTAAATTCTCCCATTCCTACCTAAATTTCCCCAATTTCTTTAATTCTCATAACAGGATTTCAAACCTCTTTACACCTTGGTCCTTTAGAACACGTACTTCTAGTGTTCTGTTATAAAATGTAAGATACGACATTATAGCTATGAAATGGATATCTCCTTATAGCAGAATAATCAAACCATCATTTTCCTTATTCTACTAATGAATTCTAGGATTACATCAACTTCTTGTTTATCTATTTTGATTGCCACATTTATGTATTCAACAAAAATTTATTGAGGATCTACCATGTGAACAAAACAAACAAAAATCCCTCTCTTTGGAGTTTATACTCCATGACTATGTCATTGACATTTAAATGTATAAGTCCTAAATTTATTTTGAAATCTACACAGCCAGGTTCCTGCCAGCTTCACAGCCCCTATAAGCCACTGCTTGTCCATGGGATGTCTGCTTCTGCTCTGTTCTGAAAGTGTTTTTAAAGATTTTGCAGTTTTCCATGTGTAAGGGTTGCCATTCTTTCATAATAAAAAATCTTGAAGTGAAAACATTTTTATCCACTTTTTACACTTGTCATTTAACTCAAAATTATTTACCATATCTTTCCTTCCTGAAGACAATATCAGGTGAAAATGAGCAGAACTACAGTGAGATGTTTTAGAAAACAAAACAAAACAAAACAAAACAAAAAAACAAAGGGTACAACAACAATAAAGGAAGCTCCAACCTCAGCACTTTGATAATAATGAGAAGAAGAAATTATGCACAAATGCAAGAACCTACGCATTTGTAGTTAATTGCCAAAACAATAACAGTAGTTTACTACTGAGGACAATTATTAAGAAGCACATCACCCAGCATTCTCTATGTTGGCCACTTGATTACACTTGTTTTCATTCATGCGTGTAGACTTTGGACATTCTATTAAGTTATGCCGTAAAGAAAGCCAAACATGATTTTTGTTTTATGCAGAAAACAAAACAGTCTTGCAACATCATTGACTAAAGTAATAACTTATTTCAAGGCACTTTTCAAAACATGAGGCACTACATTTGCTGGGAACAAGAATACCTAACATTCTATTCAACATAAACTAATCCACAGGGAGTTTCACAGCTAACAAAGGAAAGGTCCTGTTCAACATTCCAATGTGACTGGTTGTATTTCTCCCTCCCTCCCAAATCTAATCTTTTTTATTTTCCTTCTTCAGTGTTTTTTTTTTTTTTTTTTTTTTTTTTTAAGATTACTTTCCATCTCCTCTGTGTTCCAATTCGCAACATCTTTTGCCCATAGAAGGGAATAGTCCCCAAATAATCTCTCTGCTCCAACCATCCTGTTCACTGCTGTCAAAATTCTTGTCTGGAAGCATAGATCCCATCTTGTCACTCTCTTCCTCAAGAACCTCTACATCTCATCCTGCTTCCCATTGTTCTTTTCCATACCAACATCTCATGTACAACTTCTGAGTCTTTATGAGGTAATTTTCATTTTGTTTTTTACAGCTAAGGTCTTTGCCCTGGTCATGTGGAGATTTTTGTCTTTTTGTATTGTTTGCTTAGGGGATGGGGAAGTGAGGGAAGGTGGGGCTCTACGTGTTTTTAGGCTGTGCTACATTCTAATGAATGAGTGGGTTCCTATCTCTTTGGAAGCCAGGTAGGTTATAGCATCTTGGACAAGCATAGAAACTAAGAAGAGTAGACGGGACAATAGAGTCTGTCTGACAAGAAAAAACAAACAAAAAAACTAATGGACACAACAGGAGGAGTTTAAATAAGAAATGGTGATGGAACAGCGGGCAGAGATGGAGATCTGGTAAGTAGTAAGCTGGACCTGGTTAGATAGATGGGTGTCAGGATCACAGCAACACAAGGATACATAATAGAGGCTGTGTAAAAAGTGGGTTTGAGCCATTTCTCAAAGCATACTTAAATCAGCTTTGTTAGGAAAAACAGTATATGGTACTCTTACAATCACTGGTTGCATTAGAAATTTAATCAGATGGATATATCTTAGCCATTAATATGCAAGTTTAAAATCATATGCATTTATTGATTCTTTTTTGTTGTTCTTATGGAGCAGTTTGGTGTGGTGGAGACATAACTGGATATAGATTAAAAGAGATCTGAGTCTGTGGAAGATTATATTTTCCAACAACGGCTACAACAATATATCCCATCCCCCATGCTCTTCTGCAATGTGACCTTTTCACTCCCCCATTAAGAGAAGGAGCCTATTTCTCCTCCTTCTTGAATTTGGGCAGGTCCTGAGGTTACCTTGACAAAAAACAAAAACAAACAAACCTCAACAACAACAAAACCAACAGAAGTCATGCCATGCCAGTTCAAGACATAGCCCTTAACTGGCTTGCCAGCTTCCATTTCTGCCTCTTCCAAGGCAGCCATCACGTAAGAAGTGTGACCACCCTGATACTACCAAGCATGTGAGAAGTCCACCTGTTGTAAAAAGGTCCTGGAGGATAAAACGTGATGTGGAGATGGGGAGACGCCACGAAGCACTGAGGAGGCAGACATGTGGGTAAAGAAACCATCTTGGAAGTTGAATCCTTACCATCTAACCCAGCTGATATTTCATGGGTCGGAAACAAACCAAAAATGTCAAACCCTTCTGGAATTCCTGATCCACAAAAGTGTGGAGGAGGAGATACAATGGTCGTTCTATACCACTAAATTTTGATGTGTATTGTTACATAGCAATAGATAACCAAAAGAGGGTTCTTGTTCCATTTCTGTGATTTAGTAATCCAGTGACTAAAAAAGTTCTTCATCTACCTCTATAAGATATGGACACTGATCCTTGCCTATCTACCTCATATATTTGCTGTGATGTTCAAAGAAGATAAATAGGTGAAAATGTTGTGGAGGCAACATATTGCTCCTTGAAAAATGT
The DNA here is from genome assembly GCF_057876585.1 of Rhinolophus sinicus. Lineage (NCBI taxonomy): Eukaryota > Metazoa > Chordata > Mammalia > Chiroptera > Rhinolophidae > Rhinolophus > Rhinolophus sinicus. Next base: position 113,785,216 of record NC_142514.1, on the reverse strand, counting down.
CTATATATAATACTTACTTTTGTATGCTTGTGTAGGTATGTTTTCATTACCTTATGATCATTCTTTACAATTATAAGCATAGATATTTGAGATTAGGTCATTGTATTCCTTTTGCAGCCTTTGTAGCTTTCAATTTAGGTAGAATGTCTTTTATTAAATATAGAAATTACCCTATTTGTGTTATTGTAATAACAATCTTTCAATTATTAGTATTTTTCCTTTCAAATGTATTTTACATTTCAGGCCAACATAATTAGAGAGCACCCCTACATTTTTTTTAAGTCATCAAAATGATTTTCCAATCATTTGAACAACTCACAAAGACTTAAGGAAATTCAATGGCTCATTGTTTCTTGACTAAGGTAGTTTGAAAGAGGAAATAAAAATCAATCGTGCTTCTCTAAATAACAGGAAAGCAAAGGAGAAATCAAGAAAGCAGTAAAATTGTATTGGCTGTTTTTATTTCCATAGAGCAAGCATATTTTTAATTTACAGTCAGCTGAGAGACTCTTAATCTACAGAATTTGTCAATAATGTAGTTTGATCATTTTCAAACTTTGAGGCATTCAAGTTAATGAAGGAAGGGCTCACTTTTCAATAATAATCCCCATGGATAACAACCTTATAATGTTGAACAACAGGTAAATTTCTTCTAGTAATAAAGTAGAAAACATTGACCCCCTAAAGTTTCAAAACTGTGATACTTCCAACTATGGTTTCTTAGAACTATGTGTTCTAGTCAATTTAATAATCTGGTTAATAAAAATTTTCATAGAGAGGAAATGTGGTTTCAAGAAAATAGTTCTAGATTCTATCCTGACCTGATCTTACCACCGTATTTCCCTGAAAATAAGACCTAACCAGAAAATAAGCTTAGCATGATTTTTCAGGATGCTTGTAATATAAGCCGTATCCCAAAAATAAACCCCAGTTAAGATCATCAGCCAGACTGACACATTTAGTACATCCATTGCAACACACGATGAACATATTGAATTATAAAATAACATTAATATATAAATATAAATAAATAATATTATTGATATTAATACTTAAAATAAATAATATAAATTATAATTAAGTATTTGTAAATACCCAAGCAGGCGCCTTTGGACGAGCGGTAAACGCCTATGTAAACAGATGAACTTGAGACTTATTGCCGGATGACCAATCAATGTATAGACACAACGCACAAATGACGTGTGCACTTGATAACGAACGGATGTGGTTGTGTCTAATATGAATATTCATAATTCAATATGTCATGTGTTGCAACGGACGTACTTAATGCACTCATGTAAAATAAAGCAATGTTTTCTGAATTTTGGTGCCTGAAATTTTTCGTCATTTTTGTGTGAACCATCATTCTTAACTGTGATCATTTTTGTTGCCATTCCTTGAACGTCTTCAATTAACACTTGATTTAATGGTAGATTTAAAGGGAATAATATGTTGACCCCCCAGACAAGATGAGTGCAAAAAGAAAGAGCTATTCCGCAGAGAACAAGAAAGGAATCGTGGAGTACCCCTGGGGGCAAGAATCTTACAGCTTTCTGCAAAGAGAAGAAGTTGGATCTCTGAATGGTCTGAAAATGACTAGCAGAGTAGGATAACCTCAGTCAACAGGTAGACGAGGAAAATGCTAAGAAGTGCGAGTGTGGATCAAGTTGGCAACCATTATTTCCTGAGCTGGAAGACATCATCTGTGAGTGGATTGCTGATGGGAGAGCAAAGGCTTTGGTTGTGTGCAGGGCTGATATTCAAGCATTTGCCCTTGCAATGGCACCACAGTTAGAAATAGGCCCAGAAGAATTCAAAGCATCACAACCCTGGCTGGATGGCTTCCTTCAGCAATATGAATTGTCTCCAAGAAGATTGACAACACTGTTCAAGCTGGAAAACACTGAAGCTATTAAACGGGCACTTGCATTCAAGTCCTTTGTTGATGGCATCGACTTTTCTAAATACCAACTCTCCGACATGATTGCTATGGATGAAACTGCAGTATTTATGGGCCAAGGATCTCAAATGACAATTGATCAGAGGGTGCCTCGTCAATCGACATTCCCTCCACTGGTTACAAAAGTGCACGTGTTATCTGTGTTTTGGCAATTAGTCTGGATGGAAAGAAAGGCCCACCTCTAGTCACCACTAAGGGCAAGAAAGATAAGGTTGAATGTGTTTCAGGCATTTATGTTCTTGAAACCGAAAAAGCCTGGTGCCCACGGGCAGTTATAAGAAAGTGGGTCATTTTAATGCTGCCACTTGTTTTGCCACCTCTTTGGTGGGATTCAGCCAGCACTCACTGCGCTAAAGACATGAAGAACTTCCTTGCAGGAAGAAGAATAGATCAAATAATGATTCCTGCAGGAATGACTGCCTATCTCCAGACTCTTGATATTGCAATGAACAAGCCAATCAAGGACCATTTACACATGGAAATCAATGACTACATTGAAAATAGAATGGAGAGAAATCAGCGTGGAAAGTTTGTGAAGCCTAGCCTGCAAGAGGTTGTGACTTGGGTGAAGAATTCATGGGATAAAATCACTGACAGCTGTGTTGCCAGTGCACTACGAGCAGACTACATGGACAAGAAGTGCTCATTTAAGGAGAGCTCTATTGCTGAACATGAGAGATTGGGGCCAATGGTTCTACAGGAAATGGAGTCGCAAGAAATTCAAGCCAGAATTCGGGGTTTGGAGAGTTATGATGATGTTCCGGAAGAAGATGACATGACTGTATTTGAATAAGTGTAGATTTTTGTACATGAATAAGTGAATAAATGTAGATTGTTGTACATGAAAAAATAAGAAATCTCCTAAAGATAAGCCGTAATGTGTCTTTTGGAGCAAAAATTAAAAGACCTGGTCTTATTTTCGGGGAAATACAGTAGTTGTATGTCTTCAGGCAAGACATGCAACCATCTAAGCCTCACTTTACTCATCTCAACTCATAAAATGGAGATTATGATATTATGTAATTAGGGTCACAATGCTTAATGAGAAATGTATGTGAAGTACCTATTATTATGCTTTATGTTTCAGAGCTTTAATGGGGATTTTTTGCTTTGATATGTATCTTGGAGGCAGGACTGGCCATTTTGCTGCCTGTGTCACTAATATCAGCCTTGTCACTTCCATGATCACTGTTATCAGCCTCACTCCCACTGCTTGTTATTGCTCCTGGTGGGTCAGAGGCAGACCCTATGTTCACCAAAGGCTCCTGAAAGGAGAACCTCAATTTTAATTTTACTTATAGTCCCCCTTTTCTAGATAAGCTTCCCTTGAATGTGGTTAGTAGAAATATAAACCCTGCCCCAATCCATCTTCACACCTCTGTACAATCAGAGAGCCAGGAGAGCTCCCAGAGGTTGGGGCAGCCAATGCTGCTTCCCTCTACCAGAAAACACACAATAAACTTCTTGAGACTCTTAATTCTACTCTCTCTTGTTTGACAGCCCCAAAGTCTGTAGGTGCATGTGAACAGGACACCTAGTGACTTACCTCTCCTCATGCTGGACTCCCCAATATGTGCAGTCTCTCTCCTAAAGCCTCAGGGATATTGTATGGAAAGATTCCTGGTAGCTTGTAGATGCTCTGCTATGTGGCAGTTCTTTTGGAACACGCTAGTCTTTACTATGAAGTCACCTACCGTATCAAGTCAGAGTCAGATCTGGGGCTAGGGTTGCCTTGAGAATATCATATGGCTGTGAAGACTCAGCCGAGGTAGAAGATGTTTCTTCTCTGATCTGCCTTTCTAATGGTTAAAAAGAAGCCAGGGCCAAAAAAAGGGGGAAGAAAACTGTGCCCTGAATTTTATTCCACTTAAGAAAAAACATTTCAGCAAGTAGGCCACACATATTTGCATCTTTAAAAAATTAAATCAATACAGTAATCAAACAGAAATCCATTAAGCTATGAAATAACAGAGCTATAAGTCCATCTTGTCTTTTAGGGCTAAACTATTGAGAGGAAAGGCTGAATCTGTGATTTTAAATGGATTTAAGCTGACAAATGTCATTTATATATGCAGCCTCTACTACTAAACAGACATGATAGTCAACAATGTAATTTACTTTACCAAAAGATACCAGAACAAAATATTAAGTCCTGTTTTTGAGAATGCTGAAATATTATCATTAAATGTTTGTGGAGCATCCACAGGATAGACTGTACTCTGTGAGGTACTTTGGGAAATCTGTAATTTTTAGTTAGAGCAGTTCTTGGCCTCAGAAAATTTAAAATGAAATAAGAAGCAGGTAAATGTTAGACATAATGTAATATATTTATTTACTATCAAGTATAAAATTATTTCTTATGTCATTGAGCAAATCTACTATTTAAAAAGTAGGTTAATTCATACTATATCTATATCCTAGGTTTAAAAGACATAAAATTATATTTGAAAAGAAATACATAACTTAAAATTTCAAAATTAGAAACAGGATCAGTAATAAAAACTAACCCTGGCACTACTCAAAGAGTTTTGTGTCTGAATTCTCACAATGATCCTATGAGGAGGACACTTCTATTATTCCCATTTTTCAGTGGAAGAAACTGAGCCATGAAGATGACAAATAACTTAATGATAGAGCCCTCTGGCTCCCTACACCATATTCCTGGTGAAGGGAATTAGTACCTACTTTAAGCCTTTATAGATTACTACATTAGCAGGAATTAGTTTATGTAGCAGTTTGTGTGTGTGTGTGTGTGTGTGTGTGTGTGTGTTTATTTGTTTCTTAAATAAGATATAGGTAAGAAAAATAAAATAAGGAGAGAAGCCTAGAAGAGGGGAAAAGGGTAATTAACCTTTTTTGACAATTGGCTCTGGAACTGGCCTTAAATGACTTACCCTCAGTAGATAATTTCATAACCTGGAATAGTTAACGTGGACTATCAAACCTCTCTATAATACATTTAAATTGGTTTTGGCATTGGTTCTGATATTGGTACAGATAAATATGCAGGTCTCTAAAACCTTATTAGTTATTCAACAAATATTTATTAGGCACCTATGATGTAGCAGGTACTGAGATATATTATTGAAAGAAAATAGACAAAAATCCAGCCTTAGGGAAACTTAAAGCCTATCAGAGGGAGACCTAAAATATAGGCAGATAGTATGTTAGAACATGAGCAATGCCGTGGGATAAGTAAAGGAAGAGCAGAATGTGAGGGGTTGGAGGCTTTAAGGGTAGGGGGATGGTTGCAGGTTTAAACAGTATTAGGGAGCATCATCGAGAAGGTGACATTTGAGCTGTGCTTAGAAGGTAGGGAGGGATTTAGCCATGCAGACAGCTGGGGGAAGAGCATTCTAAGCAAAGGAAGCAGCCAGTGTAAAAGCCCTCAGGAGGAACAGCCTGTGTTGAGTGAGTGAAGGGGAGACGAAGAGAAGTCAGAGAGATAAGAGGGAGTGTGTCCACTGCCTGGGCTTTGATTTTCTTAGAGAGATTTGGAGGCAGTGGAAGGTTTTGAGCAGAAGAATGAAACGATCTGACCGCCGTGTATCTTAATGGTATCTCTCTGGCTGCTGTGTTGAAGCAGAGAGACTAATCAAGAGGCTATTACATTTATCCATACAAGAGATGATGGTGGCCCAGGTGGAGGCAGAGGAAATGGTGATGCTGGTTATTCTTCAAAGGGGTAGCCTACAGAGATTCCTGATGGATGGGACACGGTGGTGAGCAAGAAAAGTTGAGTGGCTACAGAAACCTTTGGCATGAGGGAATGGAAGGATAGAAATAACATTACTGAGTAACTGGGTTATAAGAGAATATAGTAGGAGTTTAGCTTTGGAAATCTTAAGTTTTTGATGTCTACTAGACATCAAGCAAGAGATCATATGTAGGGATTTTGACACACACATTTCAACAGAGGTTTGGATTAGAACTCTATGTTTGGAAGCCATCAGCAAATGGATGGTATTTAAATCTTTGACTTGGATGAGATCACCCAGGGAGTTAGTGTAGATGGAGTAGATAGAAGTCTTAAGAGCTGATCCCTGGGGTGCTCTAACATTAGCAGCTCAGGGAGAAGAAAAGAAATAAGCACAAGAGAATGAGATGAAGTGAGGCAGAAGGAAAGCCAGAAGCTGGTGAAGTTCTGGAAGCTCCATGAGGAAAGTATGTCAAGATGGAGACAGTGATGAACTGGGTAAAAAGCTGCGGATAGTTTAGGTAAAAGAAGTATCAAGAGCTACTGATGGTCTTGACAAAAGCAGTTTTGGTGAAATGATTGGCGAAAGCCTGAGAGAAGAAATGTATGCATACAGAGAAATGGGGCAGTTGCTAGAAGGTATATGGAATCAACATTTTTGTTTGCAGGTGGGAATGATCCATAAAGATGGGGAAATGAATGCCAAAGGAGAAAGAAAGGAGCAAGAGTTGCTGAAGTGAGAGGAGATGTGATCTGCTCACAGGTAGGGAGTGGGCACAAGAGCAGTTCATCCATCTGTTGTGAAAAAGGCGAAGGGAGAGGATATGGATAAAGATACTGGCAGGTGAGTAGATGTGGTTGGTGGTGGGTTTTTATAAAGTTCTCATCAGATCACTTAAGTTTTGATTTTGTGAAGTAAGTATGACAAAGCAAGAGACAGGCAAAACTTTGAGTGTGTTAGCGTGGGAGTGATCATAAAGTTTGACGGCGGAATTTAAGCAATTTTTACCTTACAGCATAATTTTGCCTTGCGATGGTAAAGGAGAGAGAAAGGGTATAGAGGCAGAAGTTTGAGGGAATATGGCTGTCAAACAAGGATAGTGCATGGAATGCAAGACAGCTAGTGAACAGAGAAGAGGCTGAAAAGAGGTCAGATTCTGATGTGTGAGTACTTATGGCCTAGAGACAACTCGCAGTTGAATTTGATATGGTGGTAACATGTTAAAACTGGCACCCAGTGAATGTCCTACCTCTCTTTTTCTGCACTCTTTATAATACATCTTTGCTATTTGCTATGGAGTCTATTTCCCACTCCCTGAATCTATGTTGTTTTGTGAACTGCTTTGACTCATATTAGCTTGGTGAAAAAGTAATTGCTGTTTTTGCCATTATTTTTAACCTTTTAAACTGAAATTACTTTTGCACCAACCTAATAGAATGTAGAAGTGGTGTCTGGGTCATCCAAAGCCAGGTATTGAGCCCCTGTAGCTCTGATGTCAGTCAGAGAGAAATCAAGGGCCCTGAAAAGCAGTGTAGGCTATCCTGCTGGCAACAGGCCACTTGGAGAAAAGGCCCTAGAGCAGAGCTTTCTAACAGAAAGTTCTGCTATGATAGAAATACTCTACATCGTCCAATGTAGCAGCCACTCGCCACACACAACTATTGAGTACTTAAAATGAGACTTGTGACTGAGAAACCACATTTTTATTTTTTTTTAAATTTTGATTACTATAATTTTCAGTATCAATAGATACATGCGGACAGTTCTTACCATATTGGGCAATGCATCCCTAGAGGAAAGAGGCCAGTTGAAGAGAGGCCACATGGAAGAGAATTGAGGTATCCCATTCACTGCTAGCACCAAGGCACCAGATGTGTGAAGCCTCAGCCCTGGGTGAGTCTCTCCAGCCAACACCATGTGGAACAAAGACAAGCTGCCTGCTGAGCACCGCTCACCTGTAGAATTATGAGCAATGAAATCGTTTGAAGCCAATAAATTTGAGGTAATTTGTTATGTAGCAACAGGTAACTAATACAAACAAGGTATTGCCATCCTGCAAGGACCCGTCTGGGGTAGCCAACTGGCCCTTTTTTATGTGACACCTAACGCCATGTGCCTTTTCATTCAAACTATGATACTGTTACTCTACAGAAATGTTGTCTGCACCTAGACCCCAGTTTAATAAATTAAGGTTTCAAAAAAAATAAATAAGTAAAAAATAAATTAAGGTGCTCAAAGCAGAATGTGCAAGAAGAAGCCACTTTCATTTATTAAGTATCAGGGTCTTCATGGGCAGGCTTCTCATCCCTGCTCAGAGAGATCACTATGATAAATTCAAAGTTTATAACAAGGAAGTCTGGGTCCAGCCACATGGATTTCAGGGTCTCTTCTTTGACTCAATAGAACCTTTAATTCCAGACCCCTCCTATTCCCCATAAGATACCCTATACTATCACCCTGTATCTGCCACAAAGACATAGATTGACAGAACTCCTGGCTGTATGTAAGTGTAGCCCACTAAACCCCAGAGATGAACAGAGCAGGGTTGAGGAAAGACAGTTGACAGCAGCTGTTGATCTACCTCCTCTTATAGAGTCACTGGTTTCTATACTTTAGTCCTCTCCTTTCCACCAAGGTCCTGCCTCAGCATTGTACAGATTCCCTTTATATTCCCAGTCACATGGAATTTATACTAGCCTCTGCTTCCTTTTACTCCCCTGATGCTGCAATAATTACAGCTGCAGGATCCAGGAGGGCTCTTAAATTATTAATAAGAATCATTATGCAATCATTATGCATTTCCCTGACTGACCATCCCCATTTTTAATTTCAAATATAAATAAGCTGACCTCTGCACATTTTCTTAAATCTGTGCTATTTTGGTGAGGATGTATGGTTGGGGAACTGATGAGAGTTCTGGACCTGAATCTAGCACTGACTAAATCAAATTTCCAAGAGTGAGATCCTAGATTCAGTATTTCTGACAGGTACCCCAGATGATTTATTTTGTGAAACAAGTTTGCGGAACACTGCCTGACACTCTATATTCCTGAGAGATATCCCATTACACAATTTATTGCTCAGAGTCAATATTTCACGTATCAATGGAAATTTAGATGCTATAAACTATTGAATAATTTTCTTTGTAAAAATTCTTAGAAATAAGAGGGCATATTAATTTTGGCTTGTGAGAGAAATGTGAACTGATTTATTAAAAGGTTGTTTAAAAAAGAACTATAAAAAATTTGAATTCCAATTAATGTTTCATGACATAAAAGGATGGTTCATCTCTTAAAGGAAAACATTAAGGTTAATTGGATTTTTAAATCTGGAAAGCCTACAGGGAAAGGCTTTTCTTGATTAAAGAATTTACACTCATTTTATAGCATATATTTTGGTCAGGGTTAGAGAAGGGTAATTAACTTCCCCTGGAAGATTCACTAATTACCACTGGAGCAAAATCAGGTTCAACAAGGCCTCCACTTGGAAGAAATGCAAAAATATTTATCAGGTGCAGTGGAATCTATCACTATACATACTAAGACGATCTGTTTAATATTTATGCCTACATTCTATTTTAAGATTGCTCCCACAGATTTCTTGAGTTTTCCATGAAAAATTAGTTTGCTACCTTAGGTTTAGTTTCATTAAGCTTATGGAAGTCTTTAAAATTAAAAAATTCAGTAAGTGCAAAGAAACTTTACCCTGGAAAGATGGGTTTTATGAAATTATTTAAAATATAGTCTGCAGTTTTAATTAATTAATGTTCATTCGGTAGTTTGGTTTAGTGGTGCACTGCTTAAAAATTCACTATTTTGTAGTTTCCAAAACCTCAAATACTCTATCATTTTGAAACTGTATTCATTTAGTGAGAAGAGTATCACTTATTTAGTATTCCTCTGGAAAATATACATATAAATCAATTAAGATCTGTATGTTGGCTTGTCGTGCTGGGAGGCCTGCGGGGTCTCTGCTCCCGCTCCCCATACAAGAACGCAGGATATGGAGGCCAAAAAGGAACACCCACGGAGCCATAGGTAGGGGAGTCATACCACTATGGTCTCACTGGAGGCTGGGTTCACTGGACGTGCAACCTGCTGTCCGTTTTGTCTGCAACCCACCGACGACTCTCTTTCACTCTCCTCCACTCTCCTCATGGGGCTCCATCTCTCCAGCAGCTGCATGGCTTTTCCTGTGCTGGTGGGAGAACCGTCCACGTCCTCCCACCCCTCCACGGGGGTCCAGCTCTCCGGCAGCTGCTCCTCCTGGTCTTCCTGAGACTGAGTGTTCATACACACAAACTGCTCCACCGTCCTTTGGAGAGCTTTGGCCGGCACCATACCCTGCTCGCTGCGCCATTTGTCGTGCAGGGAGGCCTGCGGGGTCTCTGCTCCCGCTCCCCACATAAGAACGCAGGATATGGTGAGGCCAAAAAGGAACACCCACGGAGCCATAGGTGGGGGAGTCATACCACTATATTCTCTCTGGCGGCACTATACTCTCACTGGGGGCTGCATCCACACTGTCCGCAAACCGCCATCCACATGGCTAAATTACTACAAATAGTTTTTGACAGAATCTGTTTTGTATCTTCCATTGTAAATGCATAAGAGCCTGTAGCACAATATTAAGTACATCTTAGGGACTGGAAAGAGGACAAACAAGGAATCCTTGTCAGGCGGGAGACCCTGCTCGCTGCGCCATTTGTCGTGCTGGGCGTCAGGCGGAGTCTCTGCTCCCGCTCCCCACACAAGAACGCAGGATATGGTGAGGCCAAAAAGGAACACCCACGGAGCCATAGATGGGGGAGTCATACCACTATATTCTCTCTGGCGGCACTATACTCTCACTGGAGGCTGGATCCACTGTCCGCAAAACGCCATCCACGCTTGCCAGCCCAGCCACCATCTTCTTGCTAGCCCCCATTCTTTCTCTCTCTTTGCTAGCACAGCCACAACAGTTATATTAGTGGCCAATGGCTCACTGGTTACAGCTGACGGCCAACTAGCCACAGCTGATGGCCATGCAATCACAGTTGATGGCCATTTACTACCTGAGCCAGCACCTGTCTATGTGAGGCTGAGAGCCTGGAAACTACTTTCTGGGGCTCTGCCCCCACAATCCTCTTATCAACTTATTTTCTGTAAGTATAGAGATTAACTTTTGTCAATGAGGGGCTTTTTTTTTTTCCTCCTGTATTGGGGGAGTGGGGGAAGGGGTAAATTCAGAATTGAGAGAAAGAACTTCAAATACTAAAGCATCAGATTGAGATTGTTAACCATCCTGTTTAATGACTGAAGAGGAAAGCTTCTCTGTGGGCCTGAAAGTATTAAGATGCTGACTGAGAGAGGAGACCTCCAATTTAGGGGAGCATCCTAAACCTGGTAACAGGCCAAGTCCCTAAAATATCCTAGATGTTTTTAATAAACTTTGTTAAAGGCTTCTGCCCCGGGGGATTAAAGGGAAGGAGATGAGTCAATGTTTGTGGGCAAAGTGAAGTGCAGAAAGCTGAAGGCACGGGGAGAATTGGGGGTTATAAGGGAAGAAGTCTGGAGCAGTGTTTGGACCAAGGATTAATGAGACAGAACCAGTGTCATGCGGGGTGTCATGCAGGGTGTCAGCTCCCGCTCCCCACATAAGAACGCAGGATACAGTGAGGCCAAAAAGGAACACCCACGGAGCCATGGAGCCATGGAGCCATAGATAGGGGAGTCATACCACTATATTCAAACTGGTAGCTGGGTTGGAGACACAGGAAGCAGGAGCCACATGATCTGCAGCCTGCCGTCTGCTTCTCTGCCAACCAACCTGTCGTGCGGGGTGTCATGCAGAGTCTCTGGTCCCGCTCCCCATACAAGAACGCAGGATATGGTGAGGCCAAAAAGGAACACCCACGGAGCCATAGGCAAGGGAGTCATACCACTACGGTCTCACTGGAGGCTGGGTTCACTGGACGTGCGACCTGCTGTCCCTTTTGTCTACAACCCACCGGCGACTCTCTTTCACTCTCCTCCACTCTCCTCGGCTCTCCTTCGTAGCCGCAGCAGTTATATTAGTGGCTAATGGCTCAATGGCTACAGCTGACGGCCAATCAGTCACAGCTGATGGCCATCTACTACCCGAGCCAGCACCCCTCCACGTGAGGCCAAGAGCCTGTAAACTATTTTCTGGGGCTCTGCCCCCACACTCCACCCCTACAGGTTCTCGCCTCACAATCTACGTGACAAGCGTCTTCAGCGAGGGTCCCTGTGTCATATTAGCCTACTGACACCTATGGACGAAAAGAAATGGTAGTCTTAGGAACCAATAATGGCAAATCCCTCCCATCTGGGAGGATACATGCTAGCTTTTTGTCCTGGGAAAGGAGGGTTGCTGCCACTGGCACCTTTCCCGGTTTGTGGTACCAAACCTTTATGGCAGTGCTTGGGGTTCCTTGTATAGTTTCAACATGTAACAGAACAGGGGACCCCATAATAGGCCATAGTGAGAGCACATAGTTTCCTCGCAAAATCATCCCGGTATCGGGACCTCTGTATACTACAGTCACTTGAGGTGGCCACTCAGCCACCACCCCTGGTGTCACTTGCAAATCATGAGTCAAACCGGCCCCCCATGGGGCTATCAGACCCAACCACCGACAGTGGGGGCTTTTGACCTGCCAGGGCCAAGTCCATTGCTGCCGTTCCCCTGCTTTCAAGCATGTGGGTGCTGGCAGCAAAATGTTCCCATTTCTGCCATAGCCTGGCTTTAACAGAGTCTCCCTGGTGGTAACTTGTAATTGAATGGGAGCAGCCCTTCGATGTACCAGAGCTTCTACTGGTGCGGGCCCTCCCTTCCGTGGTCTCTCATTCAGGACTCTCAGGACGTCCCATAGACGCGAGGCCCAGTCACGCATCGTGGGAGGGTGTTTTGACACCCGGAGACCTTGCTTCAAAAGACCATTATAACGTTCAATCATGCCAGCTGCTTGTGGATTGTACGGGGTGTGAAACAACCATTGCACGTCCATCCTGGCAGCCCAGCGCTGCACTTCTTGCCCCGTAAAATGGGTACCCCTGTCACTTTCAATAACTTGGGGGCGCCCATAGAGGGCGCACAGCCGTGTAAGGGCAACCACTGTATGCCGCTGATCCGCAGCTGGACAGGGCCAAGCAAACATCAACCCCGTAGCAGTATCCACTGCTGTAAATGCATATATTGCATTGCGGGCCTTAGGCAGGGGTCCAATGTAATCCACTTGCCAGCCAGTGAGGGGCACCCTCCCTCGCGTAATCTGCTGTGTTTCCCAGGGGAGCCTCCGCCTTTGGGGGCTGTCCTGGGCACAGATGGCACAGTCATAGCAGGCATCTGCTATCTCCTGCCATTTCAAAGGCAGGCCCCAGCGTCTGCTCACCTGCCACATGGTTCGGCTTCCAGCGTGCTGTAATTTCCTATGCAGCCAATGGGCCACATCAGTGGCAGGAGCCCGTTCTAACCATCGTACCCGTGCTAGGGCGTCTGCTTCATCATTACCTGGGGACACTAAGGGGGAGTGACCTGTGACATGCATTAAGGTCACCTCCTTTTTCTGCCCTAGGTCCCAGAGGTCCTGCCACATGGCTTGACCCCACAGTGGACGGTGTCCCACCAACCAGTTTTGGTGTTTCCATGTAGGCAGTCACAACGTTAGGCCCCGGAACACCGCCCAGCTGTCAGTGCAAATAACTAGGGGCCCAGGCTCGTGGCTGATCACCATCCACACAGCCCGTAATTCAGCCCACTGGCTACTCTGGCCCGTCCCAGTATCAAACCAAATGGTGTCTGTTTTGGGCTGCACACCAATAGCCGTCCAAACAGCTGCAGCCCCTCGGCTAGAACCATCGGTAAACCAGGCATCCTCAGGTACTGGGGACTGTCCTTCCCTGTAGGGTGAGGGCTCCAAGTCCTCCCCTCTAGGCAGAGCACTTGGCTCAGCCTGCTCTACAAGCTCCACAGGCCCCAGGACCTGTTGTAGCTCTGTGCTCAAAGGGCTTGAACTAAGGCTGCTACGTTGCTCCAAGTAGGCACCCCACTTGGCAAGGGTGGTGGTCTGTGCCACCCCCGTTTTGGGTCCCTGGGTCCACGTACGGACCCACCCCTGGACAAGATACGTTGTTCTAACCAACACGCGTGCCGTTCCTGTGATGGCTTCTGTGGCCACTAGGGCTGCATACACAGCAGCCAGCTGTTTCTCTATTAGAGAGTAGCGGACCTCCACTCCTTTCCATAATTGGGACCAAAATCCCACTGGCAACCGGAGACGCTCCTGCTGTTGCCAGAGGCCCCATCCATACCCCTCTTGGGTTACATGAACATCAAGTTCAAATGGGCGGCCGGGGTCCACTACTTGCAGAGCCTGTGCCTGCTGCACTGCCCGTTTTGTGGCAATGAAGGCTTGCTCTATAGCCTCTGTCCAATCCCATGAGGCCCCCTTTTTTATCATATTGTACAAGGGCTTGCCATTTGTGCTAAATGGGGTACAAATGCCCGCCAATATCCTAGCAGACCCAAATACGTCTGCAGTTGGGAGACCTTGGTCGGCCGGGGAAAGGCTTGTATTTTGTCAATGATTGCCTCAGGTATAACCTTTGTCTTACCCGACCACACAACACCCAAAAACTTGACGGATAAGCCAGGGCCTTGGACCTTTTCCTCATTCACCGCCCAGCCGCGTGACTTCAGGTGGCGGAGAAGAGAGGGAGCTGCTTGCTATAAATCAGAAAGAGAATCTGAGGTTAACAGAATGTCATCAACATAATGGAACAAGGCCACAGAGGATGGGTGATCCCACTGTGCCAAATCCTGGGCCACAAGCCCGTGGCAGATAGTGGGGCTATGCAAGTATCCTTGCGGAAGGACTTGAAAAGTCCACTGACGCCCATCCCACGTAAAAGCAAACTGCTCTTGACACTCGGGTGCAATGTCAATGGAGAAAAAAGCATTGGCCAAGTCCACTACATAGTGATATGTCCCCAGGCGGACAGTCAGACGATCCATTAAATCATGAATTGAAGGCACTGCAGCGTGCAAGGGTGGCGTCACCTTATTTAACTCCCTATAGTCCACAGTCATTCGCCAGGTCCCATCTGGCTTCTTGACAGGCCATACTGGGGAGCTAAAGGGACTGTGCGTTGGCCTCACAATATGTGCCTTCTCCAATTCCAATATTGTACGACCAATCTCCTCCTGCCCTCCTGGCAGGCGGTACTGTCGCACTGTAACCACGCGCCAGGGCTGTGGCAACACTTGAGGAGGGTGGTGAGCATGCCCGCGTGTCACCGCTTTCACCACCCGGATCCGGAAACAGAACTCTCCTACCGACATCTGTAAGCTGAGGCCATGTAGCACGTCCACCCCTAGAATATACTCCGGAACGGGGGAGACATAAACCTTGTAGGTACGAGGAGGGAGCCTTCCTATAGCCAGTGGTAAGGAAACGGCTTTCACGGTCACAGTCTTCCCCCCCCCCCCCTCGTAGCCATCAATGCAGATTGCTGGTCCGGGGAACAGTTCTGGGTTCCCATAAACGAGACTGCAGTCTGAGCCAGTGTCAACTAGGGCCAAAACCCTCTGCACATTAGAAGGGGACCAATGTAGGGACAGTTCCACGTGGGGCCTCCGGTCCCTGCTCGTCCCCTCTGACCGGGTACCTTGGCCCCACCCCTAATCAAGCTGCAAGGAGTCGGCCTCAAGCGGCTGCATGAAGTCCTGGAGGAACACGGGTCGCGCTTTGCCAGACTCCTCCCTTATGTTTCTCCGGAATTGTTGTTCCGGACGCAACTGTTTCCAAAGTTCAAGCAGGAGTGCGTTGGGTTGCTGGTCTATTTTTTCCTGATCAACCCCTGCTGCCACGAGATCACGCCACATCTGTGCGCATGTTACTCTCTGAGGCCCGCGACCTCGCCCCTTTACCTTTGGTGTGGGCTTCCAGGTCTCAACTGTGCGGACCTCCTGTCTTAACTTCCTTTGCCTCCGGCTTTCAACATCCCCTAGGGTGGCCATGGCAGTTGTAACTTCATGGATCCGTCGCCCTACATATGGTGTAAGAATAGCAACCAAGGATCCAAAAGCACTCGCAGGTGCAGTGTCCAAAACCAGATCTCTCATGCTGGCAGTAAAAAGCTCGTCATCTGGGCCCTGCATGTTGAGGTTAAAAATAGCATGTCTCATACCCATTTCACGGATTATTTGCGTAAGTTCTGTATATGACTGCCATTGACTCACAGTGTCTGGCAGCTCGCCAGCCTGTTCCCATACTGTGCGTACCGCAGCCGTGAGCCACGCCATTAGAGAATGGTTGCCTTGGTTGTTGGCCAACCTATGGCAGTTTTGTAACCTTTGTCACAGGGACGGATGCACTGTCACGAAGGCTAGCTTTTCCATCTCGCCTGGGGAGCAGAGAATGCTGTCTGCTCCCTCATCCCATAAACATAACAGCCAAGCCGAGACTGGCTCTCCAGGGCGCTGTCTGTACCGCCTCCCCAGCTCCTGCAACTCAGTGGGAGTGTATGGGGTGTAGGTAGTGAACTCAGTCACAGCTGGGTTGCCGGCAGCAACGCCCCCGGGGCCCAAAGGTTGCTCACGTTTTACCCTTTGCTTCAAGATTGGCCGGGCTTGGGGGTTGGGAGCTACATTGTCTCCACTTGCTTCCTCCGCCTCTGCCTCAGAGTCTCCACCTTGGGGCCCCTGTTCTAACAGGCGGACCCGGGCTTCCAGCGCGTCCAACCGGGACACCTGGTCAGGCACCTGGGCCACTTCATTAAGCACATTTTCCGTGTTGAGACTCAAAGCCGTGAGGAACATCCAGCCCACGCGGCCGGCTGTAGCCTTCTCCTCCTCCGGCAACTGCTCAGCCAGAGCCTGCAGGGCCCTCTCCACGCTGGCCGGAGAGCCGTCCATCTCCTCCCACCCCTCCTTGGGGGTCCAACTCCTGAGAACAGTGGCCACTGGACACCATACACTGTGTGGGAGCCACACATCCTCCTGCCCAGAGTCAGACGCCATTCCTACCTGGTCAGAATCTTGCTCACCATGCCAGGTGTCTGAGTGGGTGGAGGCCTCGGTGTAAGATGTCCACAACTCTAGGAGCCCACGGCAGCAGCAGATCAACAAAAGGAAGACGACACTTGCTCTGGCCAACAGGGCAGAATGCCATCTGGAGGTTTGAGTCTCCCAGGTAGACCCATTCCCGGTGTCGCTCTTCACGGGCCTCCCGAAGCTGAGCTTTTACATGCAAAAACTGCTTCACCATCCTTCGGTAGGCCTTGGCCAGCACCACACCCTGCTCGCTGCGCCATTTGTCGTGCGGGGTGTCATGCAGAATCTCTGGTCCCGCTCCCCACATAAGAACGCAGGATATGGTGAGGCCAAAAAGGAACACCCACGGAGCCATAGGCAAGGGAGTCATACCACTACGGTCTCACTGGAGGCTGGGTTCACTGGACGTGCGACCTGCTGTCCCTTTTGTCTACAACCCACCGGCGACTCTCTTTCACTCTCCTCCACTCTCCTCGGCTCTCCTTCGTAGCCGCAGCAGTTATATTAGTGGCTAATGGCTCAATGGCTACAGCTGACGGCCAATCAGTCACAGCTGATGGCCATCTACTACCCGAGCCAGCACCCCTCCACGTGAGGCCGAGAGCCTGTAAACTACTTTCTGGGGCTCTGCCCCCACAAACCTCACTTTCTAGCTGCAATCCACCGTGCTAACTGTAATCCCTGCTTGCCAGCCACCATCTTCCTGCTAACCCCCATTTGCTGCTAACGTAGCCATGGCAGTTATATTAACGACCAATGACTCACTGGTTACAGCTGACGGCCAACTAGCCACAGCTGATGGCCATCCAATCACAGTTGATGGCCATTTACTACCCGAGTGAGCACCTTTCCATGTGAGGGTGAGAACCTGGAAACTGCACTCTTGGTTGTCCCCACAACCAGAGAGCCTCAGAAATTCAGAGAAGACAACTGGCTTTATACAGTCACAGGGGATAAGTCCACAGTTGATTTTTCAAGGGTTGGGTTTCCAAGGAGGAATTGTTTAAACCTGTGCAATAGTCTAGACGAGTGTGGGAACAGAGTCCCAGAAAGCAGTTTCCAGGCTCTCGGCCTCACATAGAAGGGTGCTGACTCGGGTGGTAGATGGCTGTCAGCTGTGGCTAATTGGCTGTCAGCTGTAACCAGTTAGCCAATTAGCCACTGATATAACTGCCGCTGCTGCGTGAGTCAAGTAGGGAGTCCAATCGGGAGTCGAGAGTCCAGTCGAGTCAGTCGGTGGGTTGGCAGGCAGAGAAGCGGACAGCAGGTTGCAGGTCGTGTGAATCCAGCTTCCAGTGAGACTATAATGGTATGACTCCCCTACCTATGGCTCCGTGGGTGTTCCTTTTTGGCCTAGCCATATCCTGCGTTCTTATGTGGGGAGCGGGACCAGACACCCTGCAGGCCACCCCACACGACAAATGGTGCAGTGAGCAGGGTCTCCCGCATGACAAATGGAGGAGCGAGCAGGGTCTCCTGCAGGACCAGAGACTTGGAAGCCAAGGTCATTTAGTATATTATAGATCATCACATAGAAAAACCAGAAACATAACAGAAAATAGGTGTGTCCAGAAAAGAAAAATCACAGGAACTGGAATTAAGGGAGTATTTGTCCAATACAAACATTTAAAAAGTCTTCCCATGGTATCATTTACTTTCTCAGACTTTGACCCCTTCCCTAGCTCCACCCCACGAGCATTTGGGCATGTGAGGTAGGAGGAGGCTTATACCCTGGCAGCTGGCTGGTCCTTTGTGGGTGGGTCCAGTGAAGCAGTGCCTGGCCCCGTACACTCAGCTAGCCTCTGCTGCTGTCATTTGTGGCTCATGTATGTCTGGTCTGTTCTTTCTTAGCTTAGTCAGGGCCTGGAGGTCTCTCCCCACCTATAACTCATCTGAAGTCCAGCTGGTTTTCTATTCTTTCAGACTAGGATGTCCACCTTGAAATCTATACTGCAAGACTTGTCATCACAGCTACAGAAGCCCCTTCTGAAAATCCTCCCACCTCCCCCACCACACTCTCAGCAATTCTCAGACTCATCAGAGCCATGCAGGCATCAGGGGAAGGGGGTGGCAAGAAAACAAGAGCCTTAGCATCCACCTTTTTCTACCTCTTTTATTTCTAACGATAATAAATACAAACAGAATACATTATTTTCTGAGACATATTTTAATAAATTAACAATTTTTTGTAGAATTGAAATGTTTTACTACATGTCAATATTGTTAACATGGACCTGCAAAAATGTTGATTTTATGTCTCATAGTATATGGCAAAAGCCCACAATCCAGTAATAGGGAAATGAAGTAAATTACTTGTGTATGCAATGTAAGTAGCTTTGAGCACTACCCCACCAAGTGGGGAAAAGGTTATTAAAGCTATTATGCTCTTGTACGAAAAACGGGGTTCCATATCTACTGATGAAATTTGCAGTCATTGTCTTATCTGTTACTGCCTTTGAAAGGAAACAGAGAATTAGATATTATAAATAAAATTCTCTGAGAACAAATAATTCCTAAGTACTGAAAATTAGGTGGGTAAATGACTTTGAAACTACAAGTTCACTTTCAAGAAACAACTATACAGACATGTACTATACAACTATAAAATCAACAATACATGTTCTCAGGTGGATAGTGCACTGTATAATGCAATTTCATTCTCAAATAAAAAATGCTTCATTATTAACTTTTCCATACTCACAAAAATGAAGTTGTATAAATTAACTAATCCAATTTCTCAGAGATTTTAAACATGAGAAAGGTATCAATTATTACAAAAAGAAATAACGCATACATTAATAGATTACTAAAGTATTATACAATGTGGTAGCATTCTAAAATATAAAATCCTAATGTAAGTCTAAACAATTTCCTTTGTAGATGAAAATAAGTTGCAAAATGTACAATTATATCGAACCTACTCAGTAACAATATAACTATAATAAACATACTTTGCTTCACATACTGCCTCGATAGAATATCAGTTTATTGGATGCCTTATTATATGCAGGCACTGTGCTAATTGCTAGGTCCAGAAATGATGAATATATATCCCTATTCCTAAGAGCTTCCAATTAAATGAAGATTGACAGACATGTAAAGAAATATTTACACCACAATGTGATACTCAGAGAAATGTACTACTCTTGAGTTACTCCAGCAACCTTGTTACCCTTGGAACCAAAAGCATGTTTGTTGAGCTAGTTAGAAAGTTATGGTTGGTAATGTTGTCAAAGTTAATGAAATGAATAAGGCTTCCTGACCCATAGGGTTATTTAATAATGGTGTTGTTTTATGGAAATATACTCTATCCAACTGGCCTAAGAGCACAGATGAATCTCCAGACTTAGATTATTACAGTAAGGCTGATATTTATTGATCTGTGAACAAATTGTCCTCTCATTAACCATCAAGGATGTGACTGCCTTGGTTTCTATTTTTTGTAAACTTTTTAGTCTTTTCTAGAAGGGTTTTTAAAGTTCTGAGAATCAAATCCAATGACAAATGCTTCTAAGACTTACTAAAATTTGGCTTTAGAATTCCTTTCCCAGAAAATATGTGTTTGTGATTGTGTTGATGGAGGTAGGAGAGAGAGCAGGGCTTTAGCCCAAATTGGATTTGTAGGAGCTAGAGAGCTGGCTAAGGGAATGAGTTGCGTAAATTATCAAGAGGCTTTGCAGTGCTGATCAGGTACAATCCACTAAAAAGGCGACAGAGCTAAAATAGAGGCAATTATACAAGGAGAAATATGTAACTCCGGCCATTATGGCAGGTTTTACAGTGTTAAGCATTTAAACAAGGAAAATGAGGCCTTGAAATGGGAGACATGCTACTGTTTCAAATACTTGGGGAGAGGGCAACCTAGGACCAAGGGCTGGAAGTTATTACAGGAAGGCAGAATTGGTTTTACTGTTAGGAAGAACTTTAATAGAACTGTTCAAAAATGGAGGTAGTGAGCTTCTTACCCCTGAAAGCACTGAATTAGAAATTGACAAAAAACATCTGTCAAGGGTGTTTTAGAATTTAGAGAGGCTTTCTATACCTGGTTGAAAGCTATATTAGATTTTAAGGTTATTTTCAAGTCTGAATATGAGTCTATGATTTAGAAGTTACCTTTTGATAAGTGTGTAATAGTATCATCCTGGTTAAGTTCCCTATTGAGATATTAAATTTGATTGAGCGTCAGTGTCATCAAATATAATTTACTTATAAATACATCTAGATTTTTAAGATATAAAGATATTCTTTCAAATCACACCATCTTTAACTAGAATCACTACATTTAGCTATATAGCTATATCTGCAATGAAATAAGAACAGTAATTTAGGAGAAAACTTTAGGTACTTGCCTTTCAGTTTCTATTTACTATAAAACAAATGTGTGCCTATGGTAGACTGAAAGAAAAATCCCTATTAGCAGCTTACTATAAATGCCAGCACCATTTATATAGACTTTTTCCTGAGTAATTAAAAAAGAACAAAGAGCAAATTCCCTTCAATAAGAATGCTCTTGAAATGACAGTTTTAAGGCTCAAGTCCTATTGAAACCTTGACTATGCAAAACCATTGAAATCAAGATACTCAGAATGCCTAAAATGCTAAACAAACTGGAGGAGAAAGTAATTAGTCATGTCAGAGAACTAGTAAGATAAAAATATATAAATAGAATGTAGAAATCTTTGGTTGTGCATTCCTCTGTAGGAATTTATTGGGCTACTCATCTGCCACATGCCACAGTCTGTGATAACTTGTCTTATTCTAAATATGGCTTTATAAAGTGGAATAACGTATTTCTTACGTTGAACAGAAATATTCCCTATAAATTCCAGCCTTTGTTTTTAGGTTGTCCTCTAGAGCTGCCTATTGGAAGACATTTTTGTCTTACACATTCAATTGTAAATATAAGAAATTGCAGACACTGCACCCAATTAAACTGAGAATGATCTAAAATTAACACTATATATTCAACAATATATTTAATCATTACATTGTATTTATTGCTTCCAAATCTCAAAATGCAAACAGATGCTTTCCTCTATACTTGATTCTGCTTTTCAAATTGTATACCTTGAGCTAGGTACACTGGACCCGTATTTAATTGCTCTTGGTATCTGGGAAAAATGGAATCATGCTGCAGGATGTGGTCACTCTCTCAAATATTCCAGCTTTCAAGGGTAGCATATAATGAATACTGCTGTGATAAAGACCTCTTTTCCTCCCGAAACCAGAATTGCGTGTTAATGAGAATGCAGTTAATTTTGATTATGCAAATATTCTACATACTGCTCAGTCACACAGGCAGTAAATGAACAAAGTGCTCCATATTTTAAATGAAATTTGAAGATTGCTCTAAGAATGTCCATTAACTTTGCATTGATTTCATATAAATGTTGAATTTAATCTTTTTATATTTAATAATGCCATATCCCTACTTTCAGTTTTAGAAGACATTACAATATTAGAATTTTTTTATGTGCATAATCCAAATGTAGTAGAGTAAGACAAATGACAAAGGATTAGAAATGTTAAACAGAATTTTCCCACAAGAATGAAGGTGATCTGGGTAATGAGCACAATCATTTTGTCTTACACTGTGGCGTTGGCTAAAGCACAATAATGAAAGGAAAGCAGATTTTAAAGAAAACAAAGACTACGGGAAGGGCCATTGATAAAGGGATATTATTTCCTCTTCCCTAACCTTACAGCTCCTCTGAGGGTACTGAGACTTGCATGTCAGAGATCTAGAATGGAGGGTGAGGCCAGAATGATATATGTGGTTCTTGGACTGTGAAGCCACAGTGATTGGCAAGATCAGAAAGATATAGCCAGTTCAGTCATTGACCATGTGTGTGGTTGGGTTCTTGTGGATTTTGATCCAGGAGAGATCAAATGAAAGTTCTACCTTTATAAGATGCAAAATTGGAGGGAACAAGATCAAATATTAACAGAGCCAAGCCTAGCACAGATTGCTATTGTGCCAACCAAATAGTAAATAAAGGAAAAGTTTGGGGATTTTTGACTACATTACTTTTATTACAGTTATAACTCATGAAAAGCACTCAGGTGCAGATGTAAAGGCAGGTCAATAAGGGAAAATAATTAAAAGTAATTGCAACAATTGTAGAAACTAAGACAAAAACCTTGTGCGTTAGAAAGTATATTAAATCAAATGCAGAGGAAGCCAGTTAGGTCTTGATAACAAGGATATTTCCAGATTACCGTAAATCAATAGCCAATGAGAAGAATGGTAGAAATCAACATGATACAGTAATGAAACAAGATCAGGAAGGGATTCCATTTTGCTTTAGTTTCTCCTTTCTGGAAGAGATGAACAATTTTTAGAGTCAATGATTAAAACAATTATTTATTTTAATTATATCTGCTTAAATTAAGAGTTCAGTACATCCATATATGTATAGTTCACCCACTATGTTATGGTCTTAATTTGTTTTCAAAGACACACACACATACATAGAGGAAAGGGAAGAAATAACTAAAGTAGGTAGGGAGGAAGGCCACCAATTCTACAGAATACTTTTTATGCAACTGTCATCTGATTAAAGGACAGTCCCTGATTTTGGATTCACATGATAATGTAGTCTAATATCTTGTTCTATTTTGAAAAATATATTTGAAACCTATGATTGCATACATTTATATGGTAAAAGAACCTTCAGTTAGGTATATTTCCACTTTGGAACACTTTTAAAGAATAAGTCCATTTACAACAGATGAACATTTACTAGAGTGTAGGAAACTACATTTGATTCCAGAGAAATCCAATCTACACATTACCTGAGCTGTAAAATCAGGGGTTTTAAAACCTAAAATGCTTATATCTTTTAAACTGATTGAAGAAAGCATATCCTCTTGCAAAGCAGAATTGTCCTAGCTGAGAACAGGACAATTGCTACTCTTCCATTGTTTGGGTTAAAGATGATTAAACATCTCAACAGATGTAAGTTGTTAATACTACTACCAAAAGCCCAGTAATTTGTTTTAAATTTAGAAAATAATTCACTATGAATAATTTACTAAAGTAGTAAACCAACATGGGGCTTGGCAATTGGTATGTATTATCACAGAAAACTGATATGGTACTCATTTAAATGCTGAAATTCCTTAGTGCAACTCAAATTTGGACATTTAAAAGATTAAGAAATGCAACGATAATGATCCACTTATCTAGAGGTCAGATTTTCTACATCCTCAATTATATTGGAACCTGGCAATGACACAGAAAAAGTATTTTAGCACTTCCATCCCAGAATCCAAGAACTTCATTCAATGGGTTACATGTTAACATAAAATCAGCTCAGGTATAACTTAGAACTAGTAATTAAATCAAGGATGTTAATTTACTAAGCTTGAGCAGAAAATAAGGAGACAAGATACTGCTAGAAATTGAAACCAACTAACACTGAGAACTAATAGAATCAGCAATGTTAAAAGCATTTCAGTAACTGATATCATCATGGAATTATAACATGGTACATTACACTCTTAATGAAGAGTTGAATCATAAAAAAAGTTAAGCCATGTTTAGTGTAGTTTAGAAGGCTGGGAAATTACACTGCATTTCAGAAAAATTTCTGACCAAACAGCGGGGAAAGAAAAGAAGGATTTAAAAGCTCAATGATCAGAAAAGATAGGAATTCAACAACTCTTATACCTGTAGTAACAAAGTAGGATTATCACCTCTTTCTGATTTCTTTTTCATTTAATACAGAGTGTGAATAATTCGTTTTGACTACCTAAAGAGACTTCTCCCATCTAAATAGTACAAATCGGTGAACTCTGTACTTGTTTTCACTTGTCTTTCATGTTCATGGATAAAGTACTTTAAAAATCAAAACATCAAAGCCTATGAGTTTTATTTACATATGAAAATACTAAGGATCCTGGATCTTCCCAGATTAAATTATGTTCAATATATTTTTGGTAAAATGTATTTTGTATTTTAAGTTTCTTGGAACTGCTAATTCATATATAGTGTACATTCATAGTAATTCTCTAATAGACGGTACATTTTATTTTACTAAGATGTAAAGACCTTTTTACCAACTATTAACAAATTCACTGTAGGTTTCTAGAGCTGAAAGAATTTTAGAATGTCTCGGCACACACTACTTTTAGAAATTATTAGAAAACCATGGGTCCCTGTATTTATTAAACTGAATCACCTGGCAATAGAATTCAGTTAAGGCTCTTGGCATTGGGGAAACTTCCTCCCACTCAGACTTGCTGCTGTGGTAGACCTGCACCTCATCTGTGATTTCATCTGGTGCATAATCACCACCTAGTATATAAATTTTATCTTCAATTCCTACTGCACCTGCATTAAAGCCTGCACATTCAAATGATCCCTCACCCTTCCAAACACAAGTATCTGGACAAAAACTATAAACCTTATAGGTGGACAGGTCACATATATAGAGTGTGCAGTTTACTGGGACAGCTTTAATTAGTGTTGCATGAAAAAACTGCCCAAACTCTGCTACTAATTCAGACCACTGATCAGTTGTAGCGTTGTATTTAAAAAAGCAATCAAGTGATGGGTTAAAGGCATCTGTAACCTCTACTTCGGAGCCAAGAACATAAATTACATTTTGACATGCGCTTGCTTCGGGGTAGTATATGCCCCTGGGTAACGGGCTAACAGACATCCATTCTTTGGAAAGAGGGTTGTAAGATTCAACATCTAAGAGACTTTTAATGTCCTGAGATCCTGTAGTCTTTCCACCTATGACAAATAATCTATTGAGAGCCATCACTGACGTATGCATGGTTCTTGGTGTTTTCATAGTCGATACAAGGAAGAAATCATTTTTGACTGGACAGTAGCACCAGGTTTGATCTGTGGCATCATGATATGACTCTGCAATATGAAGTCGAACCGTTCTACAACATGACCCTTTGCAACCACCTGTCAAGAATATTTTCTCTCCATAACTTGACAGACTAGATCCTGGCAAATCAATCAGGTGTGATTGTGGCAGTATTTTCCATGAATCAGTTTTAATATTATAGCAAAATGTATACTGATTTTCTCCATTTTCCTCAGTTTTATGAACAAATATGTATTTTTCAGTTGTGGATGGTCGAGCATCAGGGTAAAGTCCACCAGAACCTTGCACACACTTAATTGCATCCATGATTATGTCAAAACAGTTTGCGCTTTTGAGTAAACACTCTTCATTGAGCAGACAGTCTTGAAGTGTCTCCTCAGACAACTGATGCAATCTTACTTTTTTAATCAAATAAGGCAGATGCTTTTGCCTTGATTCCAAGTTATATTTTGTCCAACTGAGGACAACTTTCAGTACAGTTTCTTCTTCAGGAACATTTAATTCATCTGATTCCAGACATTTTTGCAGTATTCCAAAATTCATCTCTAAGAAATCACTGGATTTAAATAATAAAGAAAAGTGACGTTGTACAAAGTATAATGCATGCTCAAACAAACGGGTAGAGCCATAGCTATCTGATATAGATAACAACTGTAAACAATTGACAATATTAATACTTTTTATTAAAAAGTCACTGCAAGCTTTGGATAGGAAGGAAACTTGAAGAAATGATGACAACTGGAAGAACATTTCCACATTATCATCTGTTATCTTTGTTTTTCCAGTATAGGCATAATCAAGAAATGCTTTTATTGCTATGGAGGACAAATTAGTAATAGTAACACTTCCACCATCTCTTTCTTTCATGTTTACTTCAAACATAGCCCTGCAAAAATAAAAAACACAGAAGAACAAGTAAACAGAAATATTTAATTTGATGATAATTTTCAATATTACCTTAAAAAGCTTTCCTTTACCCTTAGGTTGATTTAAAATATATTTCTGAAATATATTTTAAAAATATCCTAATAAACTATTTAAATATCTAGAATAGTTATGTACCATATCAGTTATTTGTAAAACATATGCATTATTAATACATAACTCCCACACTGTAAAATATATACATTATAGCTGAGCTACAGCAACTAATCCAAAGAAGGCTATAAAAAGATTCAAATTTTGTATACTGATTTGATGTTCTTATATATTATTCATAAAATTAAGGTAAAATCTCTCCAATGGCTGAATTCATTTAGGGGTTAATTAGTATCAACTCGGTAGGTGATAACTAACATTACTTAAAATATATAATGCTTCTGGATTTAGGATTTAAAAATCTCTTTCAAATTAATTCTCAATTTGGCAATAGTGAGACCTGTGCAAGATGGAATATAGTGAGGTATCAGATGTTTCCAATGAATCTGCCTGTGTGGGGAAATCTATCAAATAAGATAAACACGTCTAAAAAGACACATTTCATCAAGCACTTTAGGAAAACGGGAATGTGATTTCATAAAACTAAACAATAACAATGTATCACACCGAACCAAAAAAGTTAAAAATAAGTTTTTGTAGAAATAACCACTGAGAGATGGAGATGGGTGCCCAGATTTGAATAATTAGACCAGTTTGAAAGTTCTTCCTAAGTTTTAATTTATCCCCACATGGCAAAGCTGACAGAATCTAAGGAATTGGGAACTTTTTTTGCTCAGTTTAAGCAAAAATATAAATTATTTGCAAATGTTGGGATAGGAGACTCAGATGTATTTTACTATTGGTTTTGATAAGAACAATATTGCCATCCAGCCTCATATTAACTTCATATCCAGAGTTATTCATTTTATACCTTAAACAAACCCATTATGGTGGTTGTCAGTGGAACAGCAAATAGAGATTAAGAGTAAAGTGGAAAGACTACAACAAAGAACTAAAGACTGCCAGTTAAACATTTGTTAAGACTGAAGATCAACTAGTTTTGGTTCCGGTTTAATACCAACTTGTGGTTGTGCTGGTATTGTTCAGGATACCTTTGTGAGCAGCGCCCCTAGGTGCTCAAATAACCTGGGAGAAAACCAATTTAGTTATTAGAGTCTACTCCAGAGGGAAACTGAAGCTATTAAAGAAGCACTAGCATCTAACAGAAAAATATGAGGGGGCTTCCAAATATTGCATCTCCCTTAGGAAAGGAAGCCTTCCCACTAAATTATTCAATACTACTTAATACAAAAACAAACATAGTTACAAAAATTATACACCTGTTACACATTATGTACAGCATTGCAATAATGTATATCAACTTAGAAATATTAACCTGTGATGTTAATTATATTAGGTTATTAAGACATCTATAGTCCGTTCAGGGTAATATTAAGAGCATGGCCTCTAGAACTTGGCTGCCTCAGTGGGTATCTACCCTCTGCCACTTATTAGCTGTGTGACCTTGGGGAGGTGAATTAACTTCATTATGCTTCAAATTCTTCATCTGAAAATGGGGATACTTGCAGTACCTACTTCACCGACTTATGAGAAGAATAAATGAATTCATTGATGCAAAGTATTAGCTATTATTATTATCATTAAGAAAATAAATGTTTTGTATCAGAACCTATGTATTGTTTTGAGCCTATATATTTTTAATTTATCATCAGCTTCCATATTTTCTTTGAGAAGACACATGTAATATCATGTTTCTATACTTCATTCTACTCATCTTTAAAGTATCTAGTTAACACTATCTCAAATTTACCAAGTTATCATAAAGTAGTTATATAATATGTATAATTACTTTTCAATCTTATCTCCAAAGACTTTACACTGGTATCATAATTTTCATTTTCCCCAAAAAGCTAGTCTTAAATTTTCATACTCAAAAAATCACTGGTAAATCTAAGTTTTAATTAGCTCTTTTTAAGAATTAAAAATTACTGTTGCATGCTCCTGTAGGGGAAAAATTGAGTACAGTTTTAAAAAATAATTATCCATATTATAAAACCTGAGGCATAGATAAGTAAGATAAAGTACCTGAAAAAGTCACTGCATGCTGCTAACACACACCGATGACATGGGATTATTTCATCTTTCATGATTATTTTGAAATCATAAAAGACATTTTGTTCTCTAAAATTCTGTAGTACACTCAAGATTTTTTGTCCATGATCTTCTGATACAAGGAAACTGTTTATCTTTTCAGATGGAATTCCATTACATAAGCTTCGTTGATTGAAATCATATGAATTATCCATAGCCAATTCTATCTGTTCTTAGAACTGGAATGAAAAAAATAAAAAAGCACTGATGTAAGTAGTCCTAATACAATTTTCAGATCTAAAATTTGCCCTCTTGGTGTCAATTACACTAAAATGCTCACTAAACAATCATAAGATAGTAAACCTTGTTCTAAACATTTGTTTTCATGACATTTAATAATAAATTCCTATTGAATTTTCATAAATATGGTGCTCACTGGAATAAAAAGTATATTATTAAGGGATCAAGTTCAAGGCTATATAATCTGTTAAGTAGCACAAGTTATAAATTGTATAAATTAGCTTTTCACAGGATATCACTAGATGACAAGTCTTGTTATGTAAGAGCTATTATTTATATAGTAACTGTCACGTGGGTATGTACCCGATATATCCCTCTCCCCTCCCATCCATTTTCTTCTGGTAACAAAGCAGATGTTAAAATGCTGATCTTGGCTAGACTCTTCTGGGGTTAGATTTTTAAAAGACAACAGAGTATAAGACTAGTATTAACTAGTTATGGCCTTTGCTAAGGAAGAAAAGGCAAGCATTAGTCCACGCTGGTCTATTGGAAAGCGGGAAGGAAAACAGCATAGAATTTTATTCAAAAAGCCCTTTTAAACATGAGATGAGAAATCCCAGATAGCTGAAGGCCAGATAACAGTGACTTTCCCAAACTGAAAATTCAGTTCTAAGCATGAAAGTTTATACCACCAAAAGCAAGGAAGTGGAAACAGACAGGAAAAGAAGACTGGAATCCAGGGGAGCCAGAGAAATAGCGAACCTTGATTCCACAGTATATTTCTGTTATGGTTATCTACTGCTTTGCAAATCACCCACAACTTTATGACTTAAGACAATAATTTATTATCTCTTATGGTTCTGTGGGTTTAGCTGGAGCTTCCTATGGGGTTTTCATATGGTTAGAGTCAGATGGCCTCTCTGGCTGATGTCATCCGAAGGTCAGACTGGGTTAGAGGTCCAATATGGTTTCTTTATTCACATTTCTGATGCTTCAAATGGGATCTCTAGAAGAGATGCGGCTCTCTCTTGCTCTCTCTCGATGCACTCTCCATATGGCTAGCTTTTATTTCCTCATAGCATGGCAGTTTCAAGGTCTCTGGACTTTTTACATGGCAGATTGGTTCACCTGAGGGAATGTTTTAAGCTCAGGTGAAAATCAGACCCTGGAGAAGTAGTCTGAATGGTCCTGCAGCATCATAGCTCCTTTCTAGGACTGAGACAATCTACTGATGTGTACAGTCACCATGAGCCATGTATAGCTATTTAAATTTAAATGACTTGAAATTAAATAAAACATTTAGTTCCTTAGTTGCTCTAGCCATATTTCACGTGGTCAGTAGCCATATGTAGTGTGATGATTACTTTTATGTGCCAACCTCACTGGGCCACAGGGTGCCCAATATTTGGCTAAACATTATTTGTGGGTGTGTCTATTAGGGTGTTTCTAGATGAGATTAACATTTGAATTGATAGACTGAGTAAAGCAGATTGCCCTCCTTAACCTGAGTAGGACTCATCCAATCCATTGAAGGCCTGAAGAGAACAAAAGGCTGAGAAAGAAAGGATTCTTTCTCTTTGAGTTGGAACTTCAGGCTTCTCCTACTTTTGAACTAAAACTTGGACTACAACTTTACTACGGGTTCTCCTGGGTTTCCAGCTTACTGACTGCAGATCTTGGGACTTCTCAGTCTCCACAATCACATAAGTCATAAGCCATAAGCCAACTTCGTATAGTAAATCAATCTCTATCAATCAATCTCTCTCCAGTTGGTTTTGTTTCTCTGGAGAACCCCCAACTAATACAGATGGCTAGTGGCTATTGTATTGTATTGTACAAATATAAAATATTTTCATCATCACAGAAAATTCCATTGGATAGCTGATGTGCTATATTAAGAAGAGTACGCCTGTGTAAGAGTGTGTGCATGTTCACATGCAGAGGGGAAAGTAATAGGATGCAACTGGCAGGATTATTGGGAAAATAAGTTACCTGCAGTAATTTTCTGAGCATTGTTCTGAGTAGCTCTAAGTAGGGAGACATATTTAGAAGGAGAGAGGGTGTCATGGAGTGTAAGAGAATGAGAGGCTTGGGGAGAAATTCTGAAGAACTGGGTGTTACTCCTGGTCTATTGCTCTAGTCTAGCAATGGGCTGGAGCATCAGTAATCTGTAACAGCAATGTAGGGTCTTCTCTCCATGGCCTGACTCATAGAACCATAAAGCTGAGTGGGAGATTCAGTCTCTACACCCACCCAAGTGACCAACGGTGGAATGGGGAGCCCAGAATTCCACACTTGCCTGGCTGTAATGAGGTGCCTTCACTCCCCTCCCACCCACCTCCTACTGGAGTGGTATCAGAAAAAGCTGAGTGTGGAGCCAGGACATTAATTTCTGCTGGGTGGTAACAGTGCCCACCACCTCCCCCCAATCGTAAGTGGAGATCATGTGGCATGTGTGGAGTCGACTTCTACCACCACCTTGTAGTAACATGGCATTCCTCCTTCTCCTTGTTGGGTTAGAGTCAGAGGCCTAGTGAAGAGTCAGGACTTTCACTATCACTCAGCAGTAACAAGGCCACTCTCACGTGATGTAAGTGGAGACCATGTGGGGAGTAATAACAAGGTGCCCGTCCCTCTCCCAGCCAGAATGATATCAGAGGATACAGAGAGGGGAGCATGAATTCCCAACTCTGTCCACCCTCCTATCCCAGGGGTCAACAGTGAGGTGGAAAACCTGGACTTCTACCGCAACCTGGAAGTAATGAGGTGGTGACCTTAACCCAACAGAGCAGTGTCAGGATAAACCCACTAAAACACAAGATTTAAATAAGTCTAGAGGCTTACAACATAATATCCTATATATCCAAGAACCAGGAATATATAAAATTGAATGAGAAAAACAATCAACAGATACCAACACTGATATGACACAAATGTCAGAATTATCTGCCAAGAATTTTAAAGCAGCCATCCACAGAAATGCTTCAATGAGCAATTATAAACATGCTTGAGGATAACGGGGAAAAAAAAAAAGAAAATCTCAGCAAATAAAGATATGGTGGCGGGGGGAATGGTTGGTTGGATCAGTGGTTAGAGTGCAGTGCCCATAACTCCAAGGTCACCTGTTCAATTCTTACATGGGCCAGTGAGCTGCGCCCTCCAGAACTAGATTGAAAACAACAACATGACATGGAGCTGACGGGTCCTGGAAAAACACACTGTTCCCCAATATTCCCCAATTAAAGAGAGAGAGAGAGAGAGAGAGAGAGAGAGAGAGGATATGAAGAACCAAATGGAAATTTTAGAACAAATACAATCATCAAATAGAATGGAGGGGGGAAAAAAAGGAAAGAATCAATGATCTTGAAGAAAGACAACAGAAACTACGCAATTTGAACATTGTGTAACACAGTGAAAAAAAACAGATGGAAAAACAAATGAACAGAGCCTGAGGAACATGTGGAAATATAATGAAAAACCTAACATCCATGTCATCACAGTGCCACAAAGAGAGGAAAAAGAGTAGGACTAAAAAAGCACTTGAAAAAATGATTGAAAATGTCCCAAATTTGGCAAAAGACATAAACCTAAAGATTCATGACTGTGAGTTAAACCCAAACAAAATAAATCTAAAGCCATCTATACCAAGGAAAATCGTAGTCAAACTTTTGAAAACTAAAGAAAAAAAAAATTAAATAAATCTTGCAAGAAGTGAGACACACCTCACTTACAGGGAGAAATCAATGATAATCACAGTAGATTTATCATTAGAAGCCATGGAGGCCAGAAGGAAGTGGCATAATATTTTTCAAGTGCAGAAAGACAGTAATTGTCAACCTAGAATTCTATATCCATCAAAAATACCCCCTGGGTATGTAGAAGAAATCAACATTCTGAGATGAGTGAAAAGTAAGAGACTCTCATGGAGACCTACTCTAAAAAGGTAGATAAGGAAATTCTCTATAACCAGAAGTTTAATGATAAAAGGAATCATATCATATAACATCAAAAAGAAAAAAGAATAGATTAAAAGCAAAAATATGGGTAAATACAATAGACTTTCTATCTCTTGCTTTTTCCAAGTTATGTTGGATGGTGGAAGCAAAAATTATAACACCGCCTAATGTGGATCTCAGTACATGTAAATCTAAAGCAATTATAGAATGAGGACATGAAGGAGAATAAAGGGAAGTAAAACAGCATAAAGTTTCTACACTTTACTCAATGATTACACTGGTGTTGTCA
The DNA here is from genome assembly GCF_057876585.1 of Rhinolophus sinicus. Taxonomy (NCBI): domain Eukaryota; kingdom Metazoa; phylum Chordata; class Mammalia; order Chiroptera; family Rhinolophidae; genus Rhinolophus; species Rhinolophus sinicus. The sequence goes on along the minus strand of NC_142514.1, from coordinate 113,752,139 downwards.
TAAAATATATGATATATGTATATCTATATATATATATAAATGTTACATATTTCATGTAAATAATGTAATACTTAGAACTACTAAAAAGTCTATACAATGAGAGAAACACATAGTCACTATAACTGAATTAAACTGAAATTCTAAAAAAAGGTTCATGTAACCCACAAGAAAGCGAAAAAAGAGAAATGAAAGGAGACTAAACAGATAACAACCAAAAAGCAGGCATAAGTACTAACATATCAATAACTGCACAAAAACCATAAATGGTTTATGTACAATTAAAAGACAGAAATTAGCATAATAGATTAAAAAAATATGACCCAACTTTACACTTCCTACAAGTAACTCACTTCAAATAGAATGATATAAGAGGTTGAAAGTCAAAGGATGGAAAAAGAGAGAATGTACAAGCATTAATTAAAAGAAAACAGGAGTGGATATCATATAGACTTCAACAAGCAAAATTATCAGAGAAAGAAAGGAATATTACATAATGTCAATCTACCAAGAAGACAGCAAATCTCAACGTGTACGTACCAGACAATAGAGCTGTAAAATATGTGAAGCAAAAACTGATAGAATTGAAAAGAAAAATAGACAAATGTACTATTATAGTTGGCAATTTAACACCTCTTTCTCTAAAATTAATAGAACAAGAAGACAGTAAGTCAGCAGTGATATAAAACTCAACACCAACAACCAACAGAATCTAATCAACATTTATAGAAAACTTGACTTAACAACAGAATACACATTATTTTCAAGTGACCATGGAACATATACCAAGAGTGACCATATCCTGACCCTCAAAACAAACTTCAAATGATTTTAAAAAAATTGAAATCACACAGAATGCATTTTTGGACCACAGTGGAATCAAACTAGGAATAAATAAGAAAAAGATAACAGGAAAACGTCCACATACTTGGAAACTAAATAACACATTTCTAAATAATCCATGAGTCAAAGAAAGAGAAAGTCTCAAGGGAAATAAAAAAATACATTAAACTGAATAAAAATAAAAATACAACATATCAAAATATGTGGGATATAGCTAAAACAACACTGAGAAAAATCCACGGCACTAAGTGCTTACATTAGAAAAGAATAAAGGTCTGAAATCAATAATCTAAGCTCCCACCTCAAGAAACTAGGAGGGAAAAAGGGCGAAATTAAGACTACAATGAAATATCACTGTTCATCTATTAGAATGGCTGATACACTGGATCACGCATACATTGCTAGTGAAAATTATCTGACAGTTTCTTAAAAATCTGAACACAAAACAGTGATCCCATGGGGCCAGGGAAGTTAATGCACAGTTTCGCCTGATTTGAAAACCCAAACAATGAGCCATGCTGGCTTGGAGCCTCTTTTTGCTGTCCACTTGGGTAGAGAAGCTAATTCTTAGCCCTCTCTGCTGCTGAGTGCAGCCTCCCTAGCCCCACCCCACCAAGAAACCTTGCCAGAGCACCTGAGAAACTGAGTAGCCCAGCAGCACTTGAGTGGAGCACCTGGCCAGTGATTCTGCCTGTCTGCAAAGCTCAGCTGGTGAACCCATTTGGCCAGGGAGCTCCGTGTGCAGTTTTGCCTTATTCAGGTATTCAGCCAGCAAGCTATACCAACTGTGGAGTTTGTTACACAGACCAACATACACGTAGGCTGGGAAGCAAATGTGAAGCTACTTCTAGGGTTAAATACAGCCTCCAGGCCTACCCAACCAGGAAGCCTAACAACAATATCTGGGATGCTGCATAGCCCAACCTACAGCCCCGCTTACAACGGCACTGGAGCAGAGAGCCGAGCCAACATGACACCACCAATGGAAATTAATAAAGCACCAATAACTAACAATGAAGAAATGGAGATCTATGAACTATCTATAAAACATTCAGAATAATCCTCTTAAAGAAGGACCCTGGACCAAGAAAATTAGACCTTTCTGGCAAGCTCTTTCTCATGACCCTTCACTGAGTGCTCAGAAGAAAGACTGGGGGTGAGGGGGAAGGGGTACTGGACAGAGACTCCTTTCACGGAGCAGGTGTGCGTGAGGTGAACATCCTACTGGGATGTCCTCCTGTACTTACCAGGTCTTCTACAAATGAGAAGTCTTAGACTACTAGAGGAAGCGCAATAAATCCTTTGTCTCCATGGCACAAAGAACGACTGCTTCTAGAGAAGGGATTGAAGCAATAATCCCCTACACTTGCAGTAGGGGCAGGAAACTGTCATGGGCCCAAGATCCTATACGTCTACTACTGCTTGTAAGAGGCAGGAATTTTGCACCCAAAATGGACTACAGTTTTCCTTCTGAAATAGAAGAGTAGGAATATTGAGAAAGTCTCATTTTCAGTGCCAACGTCACACACAACAAAAATCCTGTGCTTCTACCACAAACCTAGTACTGATTAGCAAGCAACACCTATCTACTATGGAAGGGCAGGAAAAGAGCACGGAGAATTGTTTCTACCATGGCAAGGATGTGAAAGAATGGCTGAAAGCTTAAAGGAGGAACACTGAGAAAAACCCTATTGCAACTCAGGCTATACATTAAACCCAGGGAAACAGCAGCCTACCACGAGATGACTTTGAAGCCTATCACATACTGGAGGTAATAATAGTAAAATCCAAATCCAAATGCAGCACAACTCCTAACTAGATTTACTCAATTCCCCCAAAATAAAGTCCTGACAAAATAAGAGAAGGGCCTTTACAAATGTACGTACTACCTTCCTCAGTCTCTACTGTTCTTTTACATACAATGTGCACCATTTCATCAAAAATTACAAGGCGCACACAAAAAAAGGTGGAGAAAATAACCCACTGTTAAAAAAATAAGTAACAATCAGAACCATACACAGAGATCCAGATATTGGAACTATAAAGTAGGGTCTTTAAATAAATGCACTTGGCAAATTTCCAAGATGAACCCTAATGATGAAAGCCCTTGTAAATTTTTTTTCTTGAGAGTGGGCAAGACTTGTGGATATGCAAGCATAACACATCCTTGATTATGACACACTATATGACAAAATGGATTTTTTTTCAGATGCCATTAAGTTCCCTAACCAGTTGAGTTCATCAAAAGGGATATTATCCTGGGAGGGTCTGACCTAATAAGGTGAGTTCTTAAAAGGAGGTCTCAAGATTCTGGTCAAGGTAGCGAAGTAGGAAAATGCTATGCCTGCCTCCTCCCATGACAACATTAAAATTACAATTAAATTATAGAACAATCAACCTGGAGAAACATCTGAAGACTACATAAATGGAAGTCCAATAACTAAGGACATAAAGAAGCCATGTCAAGATTCGTAGGAGGTACACAGACGTGACCCCACACCCCCATGTGGCGGTCAAGAATTGAGAGGGATAGCGCAGCTGCAGAGGTCACTTCTGAAGAGTGAAGGGTCCCAGCCCCACACTGGACTCCCCAGCCCAGAGCACTAGTGAAAGGAAGAGGAGCCCTCACAACATCTGGCTATGAAAATCAGTGGGGATTCCATCCATCCAGGTCAGACAGAAGGAGGCTGGAAACCCAGGCATCCCCTAAAGGGTCCAATCTCAGACTCTAACTCCCAGGCACTCACCCAGTTCTCCAGCAGAGGGAGAGCAACTCGAGAGTTGCTAGAGCTATACAGAGGGAAACGGAGTTGTGTGGATTCAGGACGAGGGCTAGAGGGACAGCCGTCATTGTCCCTGTGTTGAGTCCTTCTCCCATGTAGTTGGTGGGCTCATGCCATCTTTCCGGTGTTGAGCCCTCCCCAACATGGCCAAATCTGAATTTCATTGGCCTGGTGAACTCCGCTCGCTGTACCCCGGTGACTCCTGGGACTCTGCCCCACCCAACTCGCAAGCTGCCATAGGCTTTTTCAGGAGCTGGTGGGCAGCCAGTGTGGGCCTATGCTGCAGTCTTTCTTGAACAACTCTCTGGGGCCCACAGGCCCCAGATGGGCAGTGGCCTCAGTGTGCTCTGGCCCCAAGCTCAGCACTGATGCAAAATCTGAATCTGCATTAACCTAGTGAATGAAACTTACTCCACCTTGGTGACTCCCTGAGACCCTAACCTAACTCCCATACCGCCCAAGTTTCATCCAGTGGCTGAATCTTATAGGCAGCCAGCAGACAGTGGCAGGCTTTAGGGTGTCCTTGGCCTTTTGCTTAGCTTCCCAGGCCTGGAATTGTTGATGGCCAGCCTCAGTTCGCACTGTGGCCTTCCCACAGACCTTCAGGTCAAGTACAGGCAGTGACCAACTACGGCTCGCTTTGTAGCTCCTATCAGGTAATCCCGGGCTGGTCACAGGCAGCGGCTTATCTTGGCCAGCAAGAGAGTCCCTCTAAAGAGGCCCCAGAACCAACATACCCAGTGGCCGCCTTCAGACCACAACAGAACACTATCCAATTAGCCCCATGAATGCCACACCCAAAGGGTGATCTTGGCAGGCACCACATACCATGATAACTAAATAAAATGCTACTAAATAATTAATGGATTAATAATGACATCCAGGAAGAAATCAGAAGATACCTTGAGACAAATGAAAATAAAAACACAACAACCCACAATCTATGGGACACAGTGAAAGCAGTCCTAAGAAGGAAATTCATAGCAGTACAGGCCTACCTCAAAAAACAAGGAAAATGCCAAATAAACAATCTAACCTTACACCTAAAGGAACTAGAAAAAGAACAACACAGCCCAAAATGAGTAGAAGGAAGGAAATAATAAAAACCAGGGTGCAAATTAATGAAATAGAGTACCCCCCCAAAAAAATGTAAAAGCTCAATGAAACAAAGAGTTGGTTCTTTGAAAAGATAAACAAAATTGAAGACCCTTTAACTAGACTCATCAAGAAAAAAAGAGATGACCCAAATAAATAAAATCAGACATGAAAGAAGGGATAACTGACATACCAGAACTATAAAGGATTATCAGAAAATACTACAAACAATTGTATGCCAACAAATTGGACAATCTGGAAGAAATGAATAAATTCCTAGGAAGACAAACAATCTCCCAAAAGTGAATCAACAGAAACAGAAAATCTAAACACCAATTACTATTAATGAAATTGAATTAGTAATAAAAAAAACTCCCAACAAACAAAAGTCCTGGACCAGAATGCTTCAACCAAACATTCAAAGAAGAAATAACACCGGATGTTCTCAAACTATTTCAGACTATTCAAGAGAGGTAAGCTTCCCAAGTTCATTTAACAAGGCCTCCATTACTCTGATTCCAAAGCCAGACAAAAACATTCCAAAAAAAAGAAAATTATAGGCTGATATCCCTGATGAAAATAGATGCAAAAATCCTCAACAAAATATTAGCAAACCAAATTCAGAAATACATTAAAAAGATCATACACCACCAACAAGTGGGATTTATTCCTGGGATGCAAGGTTGGTTTAACATGCAAATTAAATAACATGATACACCACATAAACAAAATGAGAGGAAAAAAACATACGATCACATCAATAGATGCAGAAAAAGCATTTGACTAAATCCTGTGTCCATTTATAAAAAAAAATCTCAGCAAAGTAGGAATACAGGAAACATATCTAAAGATAGTAAAGACCATATAAGACAAACCCACAGCTCACATCATTCTCAACAGGGAGAAGCTAAAAGCATTCTCCTTAAGATTAGGAACATGACAAGAATGTCCACTTTCACCACTTTTATTTAACATAGTATTGGAAGTCCTAGCCACAGCAATCAGACAAGAAAAGAAATAAAAGGCATCCAAATTGGAAAAGAAGAATTAAAACTGTCATTATTTGCAGATGACATGATACTACATAGAGAAAACCTGAAAGGGTTCCACAAAAAAAATATTAGAACTGATAAATGAATTCAGTAAAGTAGCAGAATACAAAATATTTAGAAATTGGTTGCATTTGTATACATAAATAATGAATTAACAGAAAGAGAAATTAAAACAATATATAATTGCCTCAAAACAAACCCCTAGGAATAAATTTAACCAAGGAGGTAAATAACCTGTACTCAGAAAATTATAAGACACTGACGAAAGAAACTGAAGCTACAAATAAATGAAATCATATAACGTGCTCATGGATAGGAAGAATTAAAATCATTAAAATATCCATACTATTCAAAGCAATCTATAGATTCAGTGTAATCCCTATCAAAATACCAACTACATTTTTCACAGAATTAGAACAAATAATTCTAAAATTTCTTTGGAACCACTAAAGATCCCGAATAGCCAGTCTTGCAAAAGAACAAAGTTGGAGGTATCACGCTACCTGATATCAAACTATACTACAAGGCCATAGTAATTAAGAAAAGCATGGTACTGGCACAAAAAACAGACACATAGATCAATGGATAAAAATAGAGAACCCAGAAGTAAACCCATGCTAATATAGCCAATTAATTGATGACAAAGGAGGCAAAAATATACAAAAGGGTAAAGACAGTCTCTTCAATAAATGGTGTTGGGAAAACTGGACAGGTACATGTGAAACAAAAAGAAACTGGACTAGACTACTTTCTTATACCATATACAAGCATAAATTCAAAATGGATTAAAGAGTTAAATGTAAGCTCTGAAACCACTAAACTCCTAGAAGAAAACATAGGCAATAATCTCTCTGACATTGCTCTTAGGAATATATTTTTTTAATGTCTTCTTGGGCAAGAGAAACAAAAGAAAAAATAAACAAATGGGACTACATCAAACTAAAAACTTTTTGCATAGCAAAGGAAACCATCAACTAAACAAAAAGACAACTTATTGAACGGGAGAAGATATTCACCAATGATACAGGGCTTAATATCCAAAAAATGTACAGAACTCATAAAACTTAACACCAAAAAGACAAGCAATACTATTAAAAAATGAGCAGAGAATCTGAATAGACATTTCTCCAAAGAGGACATACAGATGGCCAATAGACATATGAAAAGATATTCAACATCACTACTCATCATAGAAAAGCAAATTAAAACCACCATGAGATATTACCTCACAAGTGTCAGAATGGTTATCATCAATAAATGAACAAACAAGTGTTGGCAAAGGTGTGGAGAAAACGGAACCCTCGTGCACTGTTGGTGGGGTTGCAAATCGGTGCAGCCACTATGGAACACAATATGGAAGTTCCTCAAAAGATTAAACCTAGAACTACCTTATGACCCACCAATTCCACTTCTGGGTATTTATTTGAAGAAATCCAAAACACTATTTCAAAAAATATATGCATCCCTATATTCACTGCAGCATTATTTACAATAGCCAAGATATGGAAGCAACCTAAGTGTCCATCAATACACAAATGGATAAAGAAGATGTGGTACATGTATACAATGGAATATTACTCTGCCACAGAAAAGAATGAAATCTTACCATTTGTGATAACAGGGATGGACATAGAGGATATTATAGTAGTGAAATAAGTCAGACAGAGAAAGTCAAATATCATACAATTTTACTTATATGTGGAATTAAAAAAATAAGTGAACAAACTAGACAAAAACAGACTTCATAGATACAGAGAACAAACTGATGTTTGCAGGATGGGATGTGGGTTGGGGAAGTGGATGAAAAAGGTGAAGGGATCAGAAGTACAAATTGGTAGGTACAAAATAGTTAAAGGGATGTAATTACAGCATAGGGAATACAGTCAAATAATACTGTAGTAACTATGTTTGATGTCAGTTAGATACTTACCAGGAAGATCACTTTGTAATTTATATAAATGTCTAACCACTATGTTGTACACCTGAAACTAATATAATATTGAATGTCAACTGTAATTCAAAAAAAAATTTTTTTAAAGATATTTCAAGCAAATGGTACCCCCAAAAAGAAGGGGTAGCTATACTTATATCACATAAAATAGACTTTATGCTAAAAATGGTTAAGAGACAGAGAAGGTCATTATATAATGATAATGTGGTCAACCCATCATTAAGATATAAAAATTGTAAATATTCATGCACCCAACATCAGAGCACCTAAACATATATAGCAGAACTAACAGGAGATATAAATAGCAATACAGTAACAATTGGGGACTTTAGTATGCCACTTTCAACAATGGATAGATCATCCAAACAGAAAACCAATAAGGAAACAGATGATCTGAACATTTATACATCAAATAGAACTAAGTAACAGATATATACAGAACATTTCATCGAACAGCATCAGAATAATCATTCCTCACAAGCACAAATAGAGCCTTTTCTAGGCTAGTGCATGTTAGGCTGCAAAGAAAGTCTCAGCAAATTTAAGAGTAAAACCACACCACTATGTTTTCCAGTCGCAATCATATGAAACTAGAAATCGATAATAGGAGGAAAACTAGAAAATTGGCAAATATATGGAAATTAAACAACATACTCTTGAATATCCAATGTATTAGAGAAGAAATTAAATAGGAAATAAAAAACTATCTTGAGACAAGTGAAAATTGAAATACAAGATAGTAAAACTTATAGGATACAGAAAAAGCAGTTCTAAGAGAGACGTTTATAGTAATAACTTCATAATCAAGAAAAAGGACCTTAGGGAGTGGCCGGATGGCTCAGTTGGTTAGAGCGCAAGCTCTTAAGAACAAGATTGCCAGTTCAATTCTGGCATTGGATGGTGGGCTGCACCCCTTGCAACTAAAGATTGAAAACTGTGACTGGACTTGGAGCTGAGCTGTGCCCTCCACAACTAGGTTGAAAGACAATGACTTGGAGCTGATGGGCCCTGGAAAAACACACTGTTCCCCAATATTCCCCAATTAAAATAAATAAATAAAAATAAAATTAAAAAATTAAAAAAACTTCTTTAAAAAAAGAAAAAGGAAAATGACCTTAAATAACTTAACTTTACATCTCAGGGAACTAGAAAAAGAAATATGGAAATAATAAAAATTAGAGCAGAAATAAATGAAATAGAAAACAGGAAAACAATAGAAGAAAGACGGACGAAACTAAGAGTGGTTCACTGAAAAGATAAACAAAGTTGACAAACCTTTACCTAGACTAAGGAGAGAAACAGAGAACACAAATAAATAAAGTCATAAATGAAAGAGGAGACATTACAACTGACAGCACAGAAATACAAAGGATCGTAACAAACTGCTATGAACAATTATGCACCACCAAACTGGACAACCTAGATGAACGGGATAAATACCTAGAAACATACAACCTACCAAGTCTGAATCATGACTAAACAGAAAATTGGAACAGAGCAATTACTATAAGATTGAATAAGTAATCAAAAACCTCTCAACAAGAAAAGTCCAGGATCCAATGGAATTATGAGTGAATTTTACCAAACAGTAAAAGAAGAATTAAGACCCAATCCTTCTCAAACACTTCGGGAAAAGCTGAAGAGGAGGGAACACTTCACTTCTTAACTCATTTTATGAGGCTAGCATTACCACAATACCAAAGCCAGATAAGGCCACTATAAAAAAAGAAAACTATAGGCCATTAATTTGCTTTTCTTGCTTGATTACTGTGGCTAGAACTGCCAGCACTGTGTTGTATAGTGTGGAGAGTGGACACCCTTATGTTGGTTCTGATATTTGAGGAAAAACTTTCAACCTTTCACAACTGAGTATGATATTAGCTGTGGGCTTGTCATATTTCACCTTTATTATTATGTTGAGGTACTTCCTATGCCCAATTTGTTGAGAATTTTTATCATGAATGGGTATTGAATTTTCAAATGCATTTTCAGGATCTATTGAGATGAGCATGGTTTTTACCTTTATAATTAATATGATAAATCACATTTCTTGATTTTCACATGTTGAACTATCGTGCGTCCCAGGGAATAATCCATAGCATGTGATCCTTTTAATGTGATGTTGAATATGGCTGGCTAGTATTTTGTTGAGAATTTTTGCATCTATGTTCATCTTGGTAAAAGATCTGTAAGGTAATTTTTTCCCTCAAAATATTCTGCAAATTCAATATCATATTTCACTAATTTTAAGACATTTTTACACACTTAACATATCTGAAATTGATAGGTATCTTATAAACGCTTTTGGTCAGGTAGCAGTCATGACATATTTGTCATTATGTGTGTATGTGCATCAAAGTGTGAAGAATGGGTGTCAGCATTTTGAAAGAAAACCTTGGAGATAATAATGGACACTCATTTAAAAAATGATATACATCATTAATGTTCCTGATAACAGCAAACAATATTATGTGCAGAAACATGGACATTGAGACTCTAAGTTGAAAGTAAATTAGAAGAGTTAGACTCTGAATGTGAAGAAGTTTTAAGAGCATCTTAACTAATTTTGCTTATATATTTCTTTTTATGTATGTACGAAGGTGATGTGATTTTTTTTAAAAAAGGGCTTTCCATAAGTATAAAAAATTCCAAGTGATAAAAAGTTGTGTTAAAATGGCATTTTTTTCTTTCTTAGCACATAAAACAATGGTATATTTTATAAGACTGCATCTCAGCTTCAATGAAACTCCTTCCTGCTCAAAACATTAAATCAAGTTTCAAAACTATTCTCTTGTTCTTTTAGTCTTCCATGAAAATTTGATTTACATAATTGAATCAGTAAAAGTACAATAAGCCTAAGAACCAAGTCTTTGATATAAAGTAATGACAAAAACAAAAAACATACGCCACTTGATAGAAATGGAATATTAAAGTAAAGCTGTGCTGTGACTGATTGGGCTTTGATTTCATTGGGTCTTCCAGTTATAATAGTTTGGTAACTGATTCAGTATAGAGCATGATTTCTGCCCTATTCTAGTCAGTATTTATTGCAGAGTGCTAACTATATGCCAAGTACTGAATTAGGCACTAGAGATAGCATGGAGAGTAAAGGCAGACAAGATCTCTGTTTTCTTGATGTTTAGTGTCTAGTCAGGAAGACTGACAAATTATAAACTGTTATAAATACTATGAAGACACAACTGGGAAATGGAAATAAAAACGAATAGTAAGGGGTATTCAACTTCAGATAATAACAATGGTAACAGTGAACACTTACATAGTGTTACTATGTGCCAGGCTCTGTAGTACATGCTGTATATACGCTAATCTTCAAAACAACTTTTTGAAATAGGTACTACTATTGTCCCCATTTTATACACAGGGAAAACGAGGCTTTGAAAATTTAACTAATTTGCCCAACATCACACAGTAAATAAGCAGGGAGTTGGGATGTAAACCCAACAGTATGGCTCCAGAGTCCTTGTTCTCATCCACTACATTAGCAAAACCTTTCTGAGAAAGTGTCATTTAAGTTGACACCTGAATGATGAAAAGGGGTTGGTAAGAGAAATCATGTATAAAGCCCTAAAGTAGGAAAGGGTCCCTCAGTTGTAGGAAATGAAAGAAGGCCATCGTCATTGGAGTATAGTTAATGAGAGCAAGAATGTTGGGGAGATAGGGCTGCAGAAGGCCCGTGCTACCTCATGCAGGATCCTACAGGCTACAGGAGCTGGAGTTTTAGTCTAAGTGTAATTAGAAGAACAGAAGACTGAACCGGACAGTGACATGATCTGATTTATATTTTCAAATATCTTTCTGTAAAGAATGAATTAAAACAAGGTGAGAGAAACGGAGTCCAAGTCATTTATTTAACATATATTAGAAAGTTTACAGAGTAGCTAGTCTTGTGGCAAGCACTATTCCAGATACTAGACACACAGCCGAAAACAATGCAGACAAGGTCCTCCACTCCATTTTAAAGGAGTACACTTTAAAATGTTGAAAACACACACACACACACACACACACACACACACACATACACACACACACACACCCTTGCAACATCAATAATTTCTCCCACTCTACTGGACATTTTCCATCAGTGTACAAGATATCTCACATCTTTAAATAAACATCAAACAAACAAAAATCTATTGTCTGACCTTTTATTCCCCTCTCATTATCATCCCATTTTTCTACTCCCTAACCCAGGAAAATTTCTTTAAAGAACAGTCTGTATTAACTTCACCATCAGTTATCAATTAAGTTCCTCTCACCCTATTAAAACTGCTCAAGTCAATGTTACCACCCACTACTGTCTTGCAGTCAAATGCTAATTTCTCTCTCCTCATCTTAATTACTTCTCAAAAAGTACTCACATTGTTAAATAGTTTCCTCTTGTTCTCTGTGCCATAACATTCTTCAGGTTTCCTATGTTGCTGGCCTGGCCTTCTCAGTCTCACTAGGAGGCCATATAGCACCATGATTAAGAGCATGGACTTAAAGACTTAGCTCTGAAAACAGGTTGGAGCACGAGTGCTTAGGTCATGGAGGAAGAGAATGTTCCTCTTTCTTGTGCAGGATACAGAACTAATCAGCATTTTAGGTGACAAAGGATGGTAGTTTAGACTTGGGTGTTAACAGTGGAGATGGGGAGAAATAGGTGACTTTTTTCTTTATTTTAGAAGTAGAACAAATAGAACTTTGCAATCCTCGGATATAGGAATTGAGGGGAAAGGGGAATCAAGCTTTCTTCCTTGAGTAACCAGTAGCATTACTAAAGTCTTGGAATGGAAGTTTTGCAATGGGATAAAGTTCAAGTTGTGACCGAATAAAAAGCTAGTGAACATTACCGAATTGAGATGATCTCATCTGATGGCTTTCCACTGAAATGTACACCTGGGAGAGGTTATGTGATTTACCCAAATTCACACCGATAATTCAGTGGTAGAAAGGAAAATAGAACACAAGTTCTCAGAATCCTGCTAAGAAGCCACAGATCAGGACCTGCTATCATTTTAGTTCTTTCTCCCACCTAACCAATACAATAAAAAATACCGTAATACTTTTTTGGGCCTTATTGAATATAGTTAGGCAAGTTATTAACTGTACACTTTATATTTCCTTAAAAAAAAAGGGAGGAAAGTAAAGGTAGATAGAATATAAATATTAGGGAAAAGAGTAAAATTTGTTGCAAAAGTTCATCAAAAACATTTCCTGATGTATACTATTTGTACGAGGTATAGTAGTTTACAGTCTAATTTGCAAGATAACACATATAAATAATTCAGGTCAATAGGTGTTATAAGGCAATACTAAAAAAATTGCCAAATGAATTACACAGACCATATTTTAATTTTTTTAAATGTACTTTGGGGAAATCCTTAGGAAAAGGTAAGGTTTGAGCCAAGCCTTGAAGTACAAGTGAGAATTTAAAAAGTAGACAGGGAAAGGGATTAAACAAACCTATAGTGTCCAAGAGGATACTAGGCTGGGGCTGGGGTATGGAGTGGGGCGAGTAGCTTTTTAGATTTTTTGGGGCACGGACATTCTCTTTGATTTGACATTTGAGCTGAGACCTGAATGATACCGAGGAACAAGGGCTATGATGATAGGAAGAAAGGAGAATATTTCAGGCAGAAAGAACAAGTACAAATAACCACTACATTACCTTCCTGTACATTAGGCTCTATAGACTGAATACACACAGCTTTAGTTCAGTGGACTATGAATTCCTAAGCCTGAATTTGAATAATTCCACAAATTCTTTCTGATCTCAGTTTCTCCATCAGCAATACTAATAATTGCTGCAATTAGAAGAACATGTGAGATACATAGAAGTGTTTTAGAAACAGAAAATATACAAAAATTATAAAAATCAGTTCAAATAGACAAGAAAAGTTATGATGCTTACATAGCTAGAAATGGAGAACTGAATTATGTTCATGTTCATTGCTGATACAAGTATTAGTAGATACCTTATACTTTATATATCTTTACATTTTCTGTTATTGTAACTTTTTTGTACATTTTATATGCCTTGCCAGATTGTTAACTCTGCGGGTGGTAAACAGATCTTAAATATGGCACCTGACAGGCTTTTATAGTATTAAATTGATATATCAAGCCAGTAATTCATTTTGCAGCACTTTGAAGATCTGTATATGTGTATGTTTAAAATCCTTTTAACTGCAAAGGATTGGAGGGGGCTCATGCTATCAGGAAAGGCTAATGGAAACAAGTATAGATAAAAACAGAATAGAACTCATTTTAAAGAGGATGGAAATAATCTGCAGGTAACTGTTAATTACTACTGGCGGCCTTTAACTGACATTCCTTGGCAGTCAGAGGAAGAAGGAAATCTGAATTCCAGTGTAGCATTTAATCTAACCACAAAGTTAGGCATTTACATTCATCTGCAGAGATCAACTTTTCCCTAGAAGAAAACCATGAAGGGACTTTGATCACGAGGGCTTTCATATGAGTCACCTACAGTCTACATAGACCAACTGTGGAAACAGCCATCAATATGTACCTTCATAAAGTGTAAGAAAATAACTGCCCGTGTTTCCCCGAAAATAAGACCTATCCGGACAATCAGCTCTTAATGCGTCTTTGGGAGCAAATATTAATATAAGACCTGGTCTTATTTTACTATATTATATTAATTATATATTACATTATACCCGGTCTTATTTTACTATAATTTACTTATAAGTAAATTATTATATAGTATAATTTATATATTACTATAATTACTGTATAGTATAATTTACTATAAGTAAATTATATTAAAATAAGACCGGGTATAATAATATAATATCGAGTCTTATAATTTGTGCTCCAGAAGACGCATTAGAGCTGATTGTCGTCTAGGTCTTATTTTAGGGGGAAACGTAGCAAGCAAAGGCACAGAGTAACTCTGAAGGGCTGCTGAAGTTATTTAACTTGGTTCTGCTGCTTTTAGAGCAAGCACCTATGATATGGTGGAACCACTGTTGTCTCAACAATAGAATCCTCAGTTTTCTCCCTAGGGCTCTGGTCCAAGCTCGGTAAGGCAAAACAACACCTGGATCACTTGATGGCCACAACAAAGGGTCAGCATTAGCCCAGCGGCTCTCAGGCAGCCTGGGATTCAGGCGGGGCCGGCGCCCCGCACTAGGAGCAGTGTCTGGGCCCCAGCCTTCGAAGGCGGGTTTCAGGATGGGCGACTGCTAGGGAGAGTAGTTAGTGTCCTAGATGAGCGGTGGGATTAAACCGAAGGGTCTGAGGGTAAGGACAGGAAGGCAACTCAGGGACGCCTCGAAGCTCAACTCCAGGGGCACCATGCAGTCCCCTCCCAGCGGCGGAAACCTCTCCCGTTCCAGAACACGAAAGAGCGGCAGAGGCTGCCGAAGCCAAGGGAATCCTTTCTTCTGTGGATTGTGGGTTATAGGGGCCGATACTAGTCCCCAAGAATAAGACTATTGTCCCATTTTTCCCAAAGACCCCAGAGATCACCCACCTGCAACTGCAGTATCCGAAGACTCCACCCTAGTCTCCCTTCGGAGCACTGATTGCGATTGGCTAGCACAGCTGTCCCGTTAGCACTTCTCCATGTGTGAATGGCGTAACTATCCGGCTCGTGGCCTTGGTCCCACCCTCCGCTCGCCGCCGAAGCCCCGCCCCATGACGTCATACGTTGCCGCAGAGCGCAGAGGCGGGTCTCCGTCTCAGCCACCAGCTGCCTTTTCTTAGAGGAGGATGTGGCGGTATTGGGGGCGGGAAGTGAGGGCTCTCCGATGGGCAACGTGCTCGTAGTCGTAGCGCGGCGCCCCGCCCCTTCCGCACAGGCGCCGGGAAGAAGGGGGTGGGGCCACGTGAGTGTCCGCGCCATCAGGCTTGAGGTGGCGGCGAGGTTCGTTTTCAGTGTATGGTTTTCCTTGCCCAGCGGTTCTTCTTTGTACCAGCAATGGAGGGTGTGCGCTGGGCCTTTTCCTGCGGCACTTGGCTGCCGAGCCGAGCCGAATGGCTGCTGGCGGTGCGATCGATCCAGCCCGAGGAGAAGGAGCGCATTGGCCAGTTCGTCTTTGCCCGGGACGCTAAGGCAGCCATGGTACTACTACAGGTCTTTGGTATTTTGAGCCGAGAAAGCAGATGTCGGGGGAGGTGGGCCAGACTGTGGAGACCTCACCGCCCCCATTCTAGCGTCGACTCCCGCGTTCTAGCCCACGCTTGGTCGGCCCCGAACGAGAGTGGTTGGCGCTGCTGAGTTTGTGCGTACGGCCTGGTCTCCACGGCCTTTGTAGTCGCTTCGGAGGCCTCGATTGCTGTAAAAATGAGCCCCTCCCCCGTTGTAATTGAAAATAGAGATCCTGTGAAACCATAAAATAGGTGTAGGGAAGGCCTAAGAAGTAATTGGCTTTTTTCCCATAATGAATGTTTTTACATTTTTATTTGTTACCAAGTTTATTTTTTCTTTGCGTGGACCCATTTCACGTGCTTAGTCTGCCAATTAAATATCCCACCACTCTCCAAGGGCACCCTGTACGTGGAAGGCCCCCGAAAATACTGACGGTCTGACTTCGTTTATCCTCGCACATCATGGAACTGGAAGAGACCTAAACCAGCGACCTTTACCAGTGAAATTGAAGTCCAGGGAGGATGCAATTCCAGGCATACTTTCCTGACTAGATAGCTTGAGAAAGGGTATTTTAAATAGAATACTTTATTTTAGTTATATATTTTTAAGTAACAAATGGAAAATTGGATTTCAAAATTTCTATCTAGTGCTATTTGAAACAGCCTGTAATTAACCCACTTCAAAGGCAGTCGTTTCTTGGAATTGTCTCTATATTGAAACACCTTTTCATCTGAAATGCAGCTGATAATTTTTGAAGGCATATTGGCGAATATTTTTTATAAATTGCAAGAAATTATTTTTTATAGATTATAAGAAATTGTGGAATTCAAAATGTTGCAGTTTCTAAATGTTAGAGTTGAAAAAAACTTGAAAGGTATTTTGCAAAATAGTGTATACTTTGTCATCTTATACTCTTGGGTATTTTTGTGTGACTTCAGTAATTTTTTAATTATTAGGTGGAGGTGGGAGAGAGTGGATGGGATACATGTGAAAAAAAGATAAGCCATGCATAGCTAATTGTTAAAACTGAATGATGGGTATGTAGGGTCTATAAATACTTGCATATATGCACAAAGATGTAGGTAGGGTTGCTCACTGGAGAATTTTTTATAATTAGCAAAACTAGAGCCAGCCTAAAATGTCCAATAATGGAAGTCATTCAAGTAGTAGTCTCTTGATACTATGAAATACTAGGCCATAGTTAAAAGTGCACAGACCAGACGGTTATGTACAGATATGAAATAATCACCAACACAAGTTAAAAAGGTTATACATGGTAGAATACTATGTATGGTAGGATCTCTTATATGTAGATAGACAGCAAAAACATATGCAAATGAACATATATTTAGTTACTTAGAGAAAAGACTGGAAGGATGCCTACTGGTTAACTGGTTACCTGTTGAGGGAATTACTAACGAGGGACTTGAGCTTTTTCTTCTAACTTCTTGAGCATTGCTTAAATCTTAATGCAGTTTATTTAATACATATGTACTCTTAAAAACTTTTAAAAATGAATATTTCAGGAACCACAAAAATAGACTTTGTATGTTACAAGCAGTGAACCTCTACACACCAGATGTTTTGTTTACTTAACAGGCTGGTCGTCTGATGATAAGGAAGTTAGTTGCAGAGAAATTGAATATCCCTTGGAATAATATTCGTTTGCAAAGAACTGCAAAAGGAAAGCCAGTTCTTGCAAAAGACTCATTGAATCCTTACCCCAATTTCAACTTTAACATCTCTCATCAAGGGGATTATGCTGTACTTGCTGCTGAACCTGAGCTACAAGTTGGAATCGATATAATGAAAACTAGTTTTCCAGGTAATGCTGCATTTTTGTAGTACAAGAGTTAAGTATCTTCTTGTCTCAGTGCTTACCTATTGAGTAATCTCAGGCCAGGAGATTGTTGTAGATATTTAAGTATAGGAAAAATGTGCTCAGCACTCAAAGGTAATGTATCTCAGCATATATCTGAAAAGCGTGTATTTCTTTGACTTTAATTAACAGACTTCTCCATAAAGGATAGATTCTCCATTGCTGGGGGGGAGTCACATAATGCTTTGCTTAGAGGCAAAGAGAAAAGGTAAAGATTTTTTTTTGAATTATACCTCAGCTTGTTATGTAAGACTAACTTTGAAACTATTTTCAAAGACTTAAGTTTTGTAGAGAACAGTTTTTCAGCAGCTCATTTTGTCTTTTATTTAAATAGTTGATGTTAAATCGAATTGGACTTGGGTCAACTTTGAGTAGCATTCTATTCAAAAACAGTAATTATATTGTAAGACCTTTGTTTCACTTGAAGTTTGTATCAGTTCATCAGTAAGTTGTTGGTTTGTTTAAAAAAATCTCAATGATAAAGTTACTGTTTTTAGGAAGAGATAACAAACATGTTTATGCAATATCTAAATACAGCTCTTTGTAACACATTTACATAAGTACAAATGAAGAGCAAGTAATTATTAAAATATGTAAGCGGCTATATTTTGCCTTAGAAATTTGTAATTGGTGGCTGTAGAAACTACTAACATTCATTGTGGGGTTGAGTATGCCCAGGCAATTTCACTAGAACACAGGTTCTCTTAACTGTGATTTTCATCTTCACTAACATTTAGTGAGCATTTATTCTGTGCTAAGGCATTTTACTAAGTGCTTTACATATATTCTCTGATTTAATCATCCCAACCACCCTAAAATGAATATACTATTGTTTTTATCAAAAGATAAGTAAGAGGCCAAAAAGAAAGCTGTTGTAAGAGAACCATCATCTCCCTAATTTCATAGTGCAACTTCCTAATCTAGACAATGCCTCAACCTCTGATTCTTTGCTTATGTTTCCCTTGGTCTGGAAGATTTGTATTAACTTTATCGCTGAACCCCATTTCTGCATAGGTAACTTATTTACTGATTACCTTTCAATCCTTTTAGGGAAGACTGAGCTAGAGTCTTTTGTTGTAGGAGCTCATAAAATACATTTTCTTCATTCTAATAACATACCACAGTTTGTAATTATTTATCAGGATGATTGTCTTTCCCCTGGTCCTTACAAGCCACATGAGAGCAGGAACTAGTTAGCTATATCTGAGTTTGGTCACTAGCACATTTCTTAGCACACCTTACTTAGGTCATAAAGCAGAATGAACACTCTGCTGCTGTATGTAGTAAGGCTTCAGAGTATGGCTGTGAATTTCATCTCTCACTTTTGCTGCCAGTGTCGTTACCTTGAATTTTCCCACCAGCTAATTTTTCTGATCTGCTGATAAACCTTTCTATTCCAACTCTATTCTGTGCTCAGAAGGAGGCTCTACTAGCAATAACCGGGGTTCTTGACCTAAGTTCCTGGATAAGCATCAAGTCATTTTCTTTTACCCTCTTGAAATTGCTGTATTTTGTGTGCACATGTGCATTTTTCTAAGGAGAGGATCTGGTTTTCAACAGGGTCATAAAAGGCTTATTCTGAAAGAACCTCTGCTATAGAGTGTTCAGAGTGAGCATGGGAGTGAGCCCATATGCTTTCATAGTTTTCTGCTGTTCTTAATGAACTTTTCCTAAAGTCAGAAATTATCAGAGGCCATTGCTCTGTAGAATGGAGTCAGCATATACAGTAATGGTTGGCTCATCAGGTTGATATCTGGAAATTATGTCTGTGAGACAGATTTTATTACCAATTGCCTTGATGGACAATGTTGGCTTTGGTCAATCCTGGATAAATAAGTAATTACTAATTTAAACTTTTAGTAAATGACAGGAAGGCAGTTGAACATTAATTGAAGATTCAGTTTCCTGTTAATTGTATTTTAAGATATTTTCCCTTCAATTTTTATTAATCTTATTTGACTAATGACAGAACCGAGACCTTTTCCTATTTGGCTGGTTCATTGCCAAAAAGCTATGATATATTCAGTAAAATACAGGGCAAGAGATACTTTCCAGTTGTCACTAGTATTATTGTGTCATGAATTTCGGAAGTATGAATGGACACAGCATCAATTCTCAGTGAGGGTGAGAAGTAGACACTAGTTTACTTCACTGGAGATTCATTTGAATTGCTCTGCGTATCAGAGTAAGTGAGGAAATTGAGCAAGGGATGTTCCCAAGAGTTGCTAAATGATGGGAGTATAAAGCCTAGGATAGTAGCAAGAGAAGTGTTGTACTTCGTACTGGACATTTTTATTAGATTGTCAATTCTTAGATGGAGTCAGTCTTTGGGGGGATCATTAGTATATTGAAAAACTCAGTTCTGTTGCTCCCATTTGGTCAGCAGGTAAATGTAGGAGTTTGTGGAGTCTTTCCTTGTCACATAAGCCATTTCTCTTTTTTTTTTATTGGGGAAGGGGAACAGGACTTTATTGGGGAACAGTGTGCACTTCCAGGACTTTTCTCCAAGTCAAGTTGTTGTCCTTTCAATCTTAGTTGTGGAGGGTTCTGTTCAGCTTCAAGTTGTTGTTCTTTCAGTCTTAGTTGTGGAGGGCGCAGCTCAGCTCCAGGTCCAGTTGCCGTTGCTAGTTGCAGGGGGCACAGCCCACCATCCCTTGCGGGAATCTACCGGCAATCTTGTGGTTGAGAGGACACGCTCCAACCAACAACTGAACCATCCGGGAGGCAGCTCAGCTCAGGGTGCCGTGTTCAACCTTAGTTGCAGGGGGCAGAGCCCACTCGAGGAGTTGAACTGGCAGCCTTGTGGTTGAGAGCCCGCTGGCCCATATGGGAATCGAACCGGCAGCCTTAGGAGTTGGGAGCATGGAGCTCTAACCGCCTGAGCCACCAGGCCGGCCCTCACATAAGCCGTTTCTGCTAGGTGCCAATCATTTCCCTTCCTCTCCCAGTTCTGTTGGTGCTTTGACAGGGCAGGAGAGAATATAATAATGGATCTAGGAAGCTTTGGGTTTCTTCCTCCTAGCCTGATGCCCACAATTAAGGAGATTATTGCAACCACCACTTTATTCTTTGCTTAACGGAGAAAGTAACCTTATACAAAAGTAGGCACTCAATAAATATTTAACGAATGCCTAGAGAACAGGGATTATAAGACATTGGGGACCCTAGTATAAATAAACGGCCAATGTAATACATTCCTAACCCTGGAGGGACAGGTGTTTTGTACATAATCATTATAATTTACTGTACCCAGTTGGGAAATTTTGGTGGGTTTTTTTTGTTGTTTTGTTTTCTAATTTTACCTACCGTTTATTTACATATCATAAGTGTAAAAGCACATAGTTTTATGAAGTGTTCAGTTTTGTTCCCATATTTATAAAATAAGGCTAGATCAGGTAGATACAATATAAAAATTAAGATTTAAATTTGGGGAAAGACTGAAATAGTTTTCCCCATGGTTTTACATTTTTATTATAACTTTGCTGGATATTGTCAGCATAAAATGAGTCAATATTTTGAGATTTAATACTAATTTATAGTTTTGAAATGATTGTATAATAGAACTATTTTCTAGAACAACTGTTACATAAAGTAAGTATAGTAAGTATAATTAAGTGGCGGTATTATGTGATATCTAGGGAGGTCGTGGGGCCTATTTCTTGTCTCCTTCCACTTTACCATCTCCTGCACTAATTTTAATGACTTTCTATTTGGTTCCCCCTTTTTACTTTTGTCCTCACCTAGTTAGTTAATACATTCTTTATACAGAGTTGGAGTAGTCTTTAAACAAACCTACAGCAATTTTCTTAAAACTCATAGGTAGGTTGTTTCTTCATAAAATCTAATCCCTTTAATATGACCCCTATCATCTTACTCATTTATCTCTCCATTTGTATTTCAGCTCCTCTCTTCGTTCACTATTTTCTGTCTACACTCATCTTTTATTACCATGGTGAATGTAGCAAACTTTCTTGTTCAAGGTCATTGCAGAACTGATCCTTCTGTTCTCCCACAGTTTCCTTGAGTACCTGAGACCAGAAGAATGAGAGGTAGCAGGTACCTTCTCAGCAAGGACTTTCCTGACTTCCTTCTCAGCCCTTCTCATTTGTAACTGTAATTTGGTTATTTGATTATTAGCTGTTCTCCCTCATTAGATAAGTTCAGGAACCATGCTTGTCTTGTTTTTGCCACAATATACCTAGTACCTAACAGCGTGTAGGACATAGTAGGTGCACAATAAATTACTTGTTAAATGTACAAATGGTAGTTCTCAATTTCACTTAAAATACTAAATTTGTTGAAAAATGAAAAAATTGGGTACACAACCACAATGGAAAACGGTATACATATTAGATACTAGTTAGAATATAAACTGTTCTCATCAGTGGGTTAAGATTAACAATATTTCTTCTCTTGAGTCTTCTCAAGAGATTCAGTTTTCCTCAGATTCAAGTTTCAGCTTTGTTGCTCCTGATGCAATCTATTCCGCTATCATTTCTATCTGGGCTGATCTACATTCGTCTACATCTGCATTTTGCAGAAAGTGCTTAAAGCATTTTTTTTTGCCCCCAGCTTGGAGATTTAGAGCCTGTACGTAGCTTAATAAGTCACACTTCCCTTTGTACTGGACTCCTGACTGAAAAACCAGGCCTTTACTGGCAAGGAGTGATCCCCCTTTCCAGTTACTGGATGGGTCTATTCCATTGTACAGAGGATTTGAGTGGGGTCACAATATAGAACTAGTATTTATTGAACGACTCCTACCTGTGTGACATTATGTTAAATGTCTTATATATGTTAACTTATTTCATCCACTTAAGCCTAGGACGTAAGTACAGTCAACCCTTGAACAACACGGGGGTTAAGGGCACTGACCTCTCATGCAGTTGAATATCCATGTATAACTTTTGACTCCCCCAAAACTTAACTAGTCATCCTTTGATATCTGCGGATCGTTGGTTCCTGGACCCCTTGCAGTTACCAAAATCTGCAGATGGTCAAGTCCCTTATGTAAAATGGTGTAGAACAATGCTACAGTCAGCCCTCTGCATTCATGGATTTCCAACCTCAGATCGAAAATACTGTTTTCAGTCTGCAGTTGTTTGAATCAACAGATGTGCAGCTGGGGACGGAGGATCGACTATATTTATTGGGAAAAATCCACATGTAAACAGACATGCGCAGTTCACACCCATGTTTAAGGGTTAACTGTACTATTATCATATAGAATAGTTAAGACACTTACCCAAGGTTGTTGCCGGAGGCTCATGGGGATGTCCAGGAGAGGACTCAACCCGGAGCAGCAGTGACCAGGTTCTCGTCTCCACACAAGAAAGAATTCAGGAGTGAAACAGATGCAGGAAAAAGCAAAAGCGATTTATTGAACACGAAAGTGCACACTTGGGAGGAAAGTGCAGGTGAACTTAGAAAGTCACACCAAGGAAGTCATGATCCAGGTTTGTTTTTTTTTATCCCTCCCAGGGCGGGAATTGGTGACATCCCATTGACTTGGTTCATTCACCTCTGTGCGGGACCCTCCATTTCCCGTTTTTTCTTCTTTATTTGGTTCCTCCAGAACTGTCATGGTGTCAGGCGCATCATGGGAGTTATAATAACCGCAATGCAAATGACACTAAAATTAGCTCAAGATCAGGTCCCAGGTAAATTATAGGGATTATTATCCTTGCTGGATGAAATGGTTCTTGTTTTTCTTCAGCTGCAGATGCTAGATACAGTCACTTGTTACTTGTGTAACCAGTGAGACAACTCGGGTTGTATCCTGGAGGGGGTTGTCAATTTCCTAGGCTACCTATCCTGCTTTAAGGTGACTTACAGTAACTAACAGGAGAAGATCATGTATTTGAAACCCATACTACAAAACCCATGTAATTAGGCACTGTAAAATGTGTGTCCTCTCAATATTAGGTTTTATTGACCATCTGTTAAAGAAATTGCAAGTTCAAAAATCTATGACAAGTTCTGTGGAACTGAGTTAAATGTATTTAAAGTTTTTACGGAGGAACTGATAGCTAAGAAAAGTATGAAAAACACAGTGAGAGGGAACTTGCCTTACCATTTTTTAAAACTTATATTAGGCATTGTAAACAAAAGATGTGCTGTTAGTAAAAGAATAGACAACTAGAAGAGTTAAGAATCCGGTATTTATTATCTTTTGGTTTTGGTTATTTTTTTTGCTATATGAATTTTATTTTTTATTTAATTAAATATACTTATCTTTTCCTTGATAAATTCTAAATTCTGTCTTGTTAGGGGAAAAAAAATCAAACTCTTAAAAGATTTCCTCCCACTTGAAGGTTATGGAGTCTCCTAGATTTTATTCAAAAATTGTAATTTTTTTTTACATTCAAATCTTTAATTCCTTTAGAATTTGTGTGTACATGTACATAGTATGTTTTGCATCCTGACGGCTAAACAGCTCCACCACCACCAGTGTTGGGTAGATTAGGAATAAACATGTAAAGTGCATGGAATTATTAAGTACTTAATAAATGTCATCTCTTAAGGTTATTGTGGTACTTGTTACTGTTATATGTATTGAATGCTGTTTCTAGAATGGTGATCAGGATATTAAAAGCGCCCAGGATGCTTATTAACAGTACAGGTTCCTTGAAACAACCTCAGACCCACTGAACCAGAATTTCTGAGATGCAACCAGGGATGCTGTATTGAAACAATTTCCCAGATGATTGTTAGACATATTAATATTTAGGAAACACTATTCGATGTAATTTACAGAGCCAACAAAGAAAAAGATTGTAACCAATCCACATTTTTTATGAGTGAAATAATCAGAAAGCCATTATTAGATCCTTGTCTCATACTATACAACAGTATAAAGTTAGGTTTTAATAACAATTACTAGAACACAATAGAATTGTATGTTTGGTCAAACTTCTTAAAGAAGGATACCTTTTAAGCTTAAAAGAGCAAGAAATCACAAAGTCAGCAGATGTAATTGATTTCACAGTAAAGCTTTTCTTACAGACCAGGGAATATATTTGTGGCAAATATGCCAGATAAAGGTTAGTATTGTTAATACATAAAACGCTCTGTAAGTATTGATAGGAAAACCACTTAAGACTTGATGAATGAATAAAAAATTTGATAAAACAGTTCGCAAAAGAGGCTATACATATAACAATAATAACTACTACAACTTTATAGCAAACATTAAGTACTTAATAGTTCCTTGCATTTCACATGTTTGTTCCTTAATCTACCCAGTCTATCCCTATTGTATAGCTTAAGAAAAAGCCATAGAAATGGTAAATAAATAACAGGGAAGAAGTGATGGAGCCAGGATTTTAATATTTGACACCGGGGGCATAACACTAAGCTTTTAAGAATGTGTAAGTGTCTGTATATATGTTAAATTGTATTCATGTGTGTATTAGTTTCCTAGGGCTCCTATCAAATTACCACAGACTTGGTGTCTTAAAAACAACTGAAATGTATTACCTGACAGTTCTGAAGGCTAGAATCAGTTAAGGTGTTTACAGGGCCATGCTGCCTCTGAAGGTTCCCGGGAAGACTCCTTTGCCTCTCCCTAGTTTCCTGGCTA
Source organism: Rhinolophus sinicus (assembly GCF_057876585.1). NCBI lineage: Eukaryota > Metazoa > Chordata > Mammalia > Chiroptera > Rhinolophidae > Rhinolophus > Rhinolophus sinicus. The sequence continues at coordinate 113,726,832 of NC_142514.1, read as the reverse complement.
TCCTTGGCATTCGTTGGCGTGTACCCGTGTCACTTCAATTCTACCTTAATCTTCACATGGTCTTTCCCCCTATATTCTGTGTGTCTAAATGTTTTTCCGTATAAGGACACCAGTCATTGGATAATAGAGCCCACCCTAATTTAGTATGATGTCATCTTAACTTGATTACACTAGCAAAGACTATTTCCAAGTTAAGGTCACATTTTGAGGTTCTGGGTAGGCATTAACTTTGGGAGATACCATTCAACCCAGTATAGTCCATCCTCTGCCTGCCCACCGCCCCAGATTTACATCCACCCACACAAAATCAATTCACTGCATCCCAGCATTCTAAGTCTTAACCTTTTCCAGCATTTAAGTCCAAAGTCTCATCTAAATGTCAACTCAAAAAGTTGCAAATCTCTCCTCACCTGAATCATCTAAATCAGGTATGGGTGATCCATTGTGGGAAAGAATTCCTTTTCCATCAGTGAACCTATAAAATTTGAGAGCAAATCACCTGTTTCTAAAATACAGTGGTGGAACAGGCATAGAATAGACATTCCCATTTCAAAAGGGAGAAGTTGAGCCCCAAGGAAGTATGAAACCCAGCAGAGCAATTTATGTTAGTTGTGGTGGCCTGAGGCTAATCCTGTGGCTCCCTGCTCTGTTCTCTGGCCCCTCAGGGTGGCCCCACCCTTTGCTCCTCTACCCTGCTTTTGGAGTCCTTCCCTTTACTTGAACACATTTGCTGCCAAGTACCCCGTGTCCTCTAGGCCATTTTCTTGTGTATATTGATAAGTGTACTTATTGACAAATGCAACATTTAAATAAACACAAGAGCACTGCAGTTCAGGACTGCCTAAGTGGAGAGTTTCATGCATAGGTGTAACTCTATAGGTTCATATTTCAACCTAGTGCTTTTTCTGCTTTGAGCCACTTGCACTGAGGGCTTAAAGAGCTCCTTTGTCAGTAACATACTACAGGCTTTATGCATGTATTTTTTGAAACCTGTATTAGTAACTCAGACATTTTTGTTTGATTTTGGGTTTGTATCTGGATAAATTTCTGAACAAGTGAGCTAATAAGTCAAGCATTATTGTGTATATATTACCTCAAATTTTAGAAGACTGTAACTTCCCATGCAAGCAAGAGTATATGTAGTCCAGTACTTAGAAAATGAAACTACTAGAATTTCTAATGATTTATTATTCAAAGCTAAATTTTATTACCTTGAAGCACACAGACATTGCTCAACTCCCCCCTGAAATAACTGGCCCCTTTTGTTTAAGAGTGGTGAACTTAAACTGAGATGCTGTGTGTGTGTGTGTGTGTGTCGCTGACCTTGTTTTGGAGAGAAATGGATATAGGTGGGCTTTCAGGTTCTGAGGTTAGAAGGATTTTCTTACTTTTCCATAGGCTTGCAGTAGCAGCTAAGGGTGTTGACTATAAATTATTTTGTTGTAGGTTATTAAAGTATGTTTAATAACCTGGTTGCTGTATGACGTCGATTAGTTGATATTGCAGAACACTTATTTAATATCTAACACTGCTTTCCCTAAAGTTTAAGCTATAAGATGGAGTTTATGGTTTTTGAAAACTTGGTTAGTGGCTCTATATAAGTTTTGTCATTTTGTCTTACGTGTTATACGTAAACGTTCTTACATGTGTGATAGAATGATTAAAATGAAGATTGTAATGGACATGAATACGTGATGGTATTAGGAGGATTTTCCAACTTAGGTGTCTAATTATTCTGTCTTCAGATAGCTTGAGGGATAAATGTATTATTATTCTGATATTTCGTACTGATTTTTTTTTTAATTCCCATTTCCTAGATAAACTAAATACTTAGGAATACTCAACCACTGTGTATTTTCAGCATAATGCCACAGTGTGGCGCTGTTTCCCTTTGGCTGAATCATCTTTTTCTGTTGCTGTGAAGCCTCTTATTTTGTGGAATAGATAAGATACTCTCAAAAGTATGTGAAAACACTCTCACATCAGGTAGTTTTAGCTGTACATAATCAGTTACATGATTGCTTTCCAGTGATTGTGCTAGATTGCTTTTTATGTTTATCAGTTCGTTTTTTATTAGCATGCATATTTAAATTATTTTCCTTGATTGCCCCATCATATTTAGTTAAAAATCAGAGGGCTTCTTGAAGGTTATGAAATTATAACTTGAAGAAATCAGCAAATAAAATGACACTATAGATGACAAGAAGCATATCTTTTTAAATTTTAGGCTTTTTGGTTGGTATTCTGTTTAAACTGCAGTTCCACTCAAAATACACATTTTAAGAAAGGAACACTGTATTAAAATTGTAATGCTTAATATATACTGATAACAAAAGATGAATACAAGTCACATTTGATTTCTGCAATTACAAGAGGTGCTCAAAGTGGTTACCATCAGCGTCCAGACGTTTCTGATTATGGTGAACTACTGCTTGAGCAACGTTGACCAAAGTGTCCACTTGCATACGTTTTTTTGGCACCACCAGTATATAATGCTGTCTTCCAAATCCAAGATAACTGTTTTTACCATTGTTGTTATTATATTTACACTGTTTGTGCCAGAATCTAGTCAAGAGGAAACAGTTCATATTTATGTAGATATAGTGCTCCCAGTATTTAAAATCTTCAGATTTACTTTAATCATTTTACAAACTTGCTTGCTTTAGTTTGTTTAGTGTATAATTTGTCAAGCCAGTATGTACTAGTGAGGCTTGCATTTTTACAAGACAGTTTTTATTAAGGGCCTTAAGGAAAGTGTTGAGGAATAAGCACCAGATTATCAAAGGGGTTCATATCCCCAAAAGGGTAAGAATCTTCTGCTCTGGGACTTATAAGATCACAATTTAATATTTCATTGATGTTCCATGAAATGACTTTATAGCTTTGCTGGGCTACTTTTAGGAAATAATCTTTTAATGTTTATATGAACAAATACAAACAAACAGTAGACATTAATTAAATTCATAAAATGGATTGAAAAATTATTCTTCTTGAGAAGAGTAGAGGGTTAAGGAGTAGAGATAGATAAATGAGTGTAATGAACTTGAAAATAAGTGAGGATCTTTGTCTTGAACTATTGGATTACATATTATTGTAGGGACATTAGATACAGTTTCTGGCTAAGCAAGAGGAGACTGTTTTGACTATTATGGTGAGGGAATCTTAATTTCATGGGAGAAATGGCTCTTAATATTTTCTACCCTTGAGATAAGTATGGGAAAGGTAGGTGGTTACTCTAGGAGAAACTGTAAACTCCCTATGAAGGACCATGTCTGTTTTGCTCATCATGATATTTCCAGCATCCAACACCTGGGTATTTTTAAAATGAATAATCATAATGGGATTTCTAATTGTTGAATTCTCGGGGGGTGAGTTAGTTATTAAATACCAGGGGATTTGACTTTTTTTTTTTTTTTCTAGACGTACTATGTTGGCTATCTGTCCCTTTTTAGAGTTGTAGTCAACCAGTTAAGAATGGCAAGTTTTTGAAGTTGGGTATTTTAGAAATGGGAATTGGAATTAGAGTAGACAAGCAATGTTAACAGAATTGGTAGAGGGACTGCCTTCAAGAGGTTTTCTAGAAAATAATGGTGCAGAGGAACATTTAGGAAGTAACTTACCAAGTAATAGTTAGCGTTCATTTATTCATATAGTAAACATTTGTGGTTCATCTACCTTGGGCCAGGCTTTCTGATAGGCCAGTTAGGCTGTATGTGTAAGGGCAAGAACCATGATCGATTTGTTCTTAACCATTAGTTCACTACATATTTGTATTAGGTTGGTGCAAAAGTAATTGTGGTTTTTGCAGTTATTATTAACCTTTTAAACTGCAATTACTTTTGCACCAACCTAATACAACATTTGTACATGTTGTACATCGTTGTAGAATAAACAAATGAACGATGATGGAAAGCTCCTGCTTAGTAGTAAAGAGAGACAAATACATAATTATAATATTATTGTGACTATTTAAAAGTAAGACTGGCTTATGATTTTCTTTTATATGCTGTCTTTAACATATTTGGTAATAGAACTGCTATTTTTAATTCTTTATTTCCTCAATTGACAGGTCGTGGCTCAATTTCCGAATTCTTTCATATTATGAAAAGAAAGTTTACCAACAAAGAATGGGAAACAATCAAAAGCTTTAAGGACGAATGGACTCAGCTGGATATGTTTTATAGGAATTGGGTATAATTTCTTTTCTAATTTTGAGAGTAAATTCCTGTAATGATTCTATTATCTTTGATAAAAGTAGGAGCAAAATTTTTTGGTTATGCAGTAGTTCATACAGTGTTTTAAGAAAATAGGTCATTACTTGAGAACTTCATGATTTTTTTGTATGCATTATTGTAACAAATTTAAGAAACATGAACTTATATTTAATGGTCAATTAGAAGGTACTTACTTTTGAAGCTAAAATAAGATGTTTCATTTATCACTTTTTTACAAATAATGCTTAATTTCTGTTTTAAAGGAACTCACACATGAAGCCTTATTTAACACTTATATAAAATTTTCTGTATGCCAGAAGACATGACTTAAAGCTCTATGTAAGTTAGTTACTGTAATTATAACAGCCATCTGAGAAAAGTACTATTATTGTTGCGTGTTACACATGAGAAAATAGAGGCACTGGGAGCTTAACTGGTTTGCCTTAAGATCCACAGCTGGTTTGTCTTCATGCTACTATTAGAGTAAAAAAATAGCTTATAGCCATAATGTAGTATAGAGTTAAAAATCCAGATGTGTTGGACCTGTAGGTTTTATGAAAAATGTTTATCTATTAAAAGCTCTAAGAGTAAATGTTTCTTTTTATTTTAGGCACTAAAAGAAAGCTTCATAAAAGCCATAGGTGTTGGGCTAGGATTTGAATTGCAAAGGCTTGAATTTGACATATCCCCATTAAACCTGGATATAGGCCAAGTTTACAAAGAGACACGTTTATTTCTGGATGGGGAAGAAGAAAAAGAATGGGCATTTGAGGTAAGAAATTTATCAGAATTGCTATCACTGTAAGAATTTCCTTATTGTGTGCATGTATGTGAGATTAATTTGGGGAGGCTAGTCATTGAAACTAGACACAACTGGAACCCCATCCTGGTGCTGAAGGTGAAGTCAGGGAAACTCTGAAGTTTAAGCTGATACTTGAAAGGTATGTCATATCGAGTTAAATAAAATGGGAAGGGAAAAGAGGCTTGGAATAGAAAGATTTTTGTGTGTAGGAACAGCCAAAGGAAGTTGTTTTGGCTGTACCACGAAGAGGGGATTCCGGATTAGACTGGTAAGATCATGTAGGCCATTATGGGTTGGGCTAAAGATTTTGGTTTCTATATTTGGTTTCTGTCACCAGTAATTCTTGGTTGAATTGCTAGTGAGAGAAGCAGCATAAATTCATTTAAGCCAAAAGGACATAAGCTATTAGTGTTTCATGTAATAGGACCTCAGAATTAAGTAGAATGTTACTGAAAAACTCAGAACTCGTATAGTTTACTTTGCCTTTCTTTAGGTCCTGGCTTCAGTTTTCTCCCACCCTTGTTTCTCATTCTATACACCAGGTTTCTTAACTTCTCTGGTCTGTATATGGCAGGAAACAATTGCCTACCATTCTTACATGTAACAATGTATAGTATAACAACCCGCTGAGATTGGTGAACTCCCTTTCTGTTCCAAGTCCTAAACGTCCTGGGGAAGGGACTTCCTGGCCTAGCTTGTGTCAGATGTTTATCTCCTAACTCATCATTGTAGCCAAGGAGGTGGTCAGGTGTCCAGAGCCCAACAAATGGGTTGCATAATAATGTGGTTGTTCCTGTAGTAATGACCTGAATCATGTGCAGAGAAGGTCAGTCCCCAGAATAAAGAGTTAGCGATGAGTGGCTAAAGTAGGAGGTTTTTCTCAAGAGGATTTAGCAGGTGTTAAGTAGAGAGTGATGAGATCAGAGTCCTGTCCATGATTGTGGAGCTTAAGGAAGTGAGGAGTCAGATGTTACGATCTATTCTGTGACTTACAGGAGCATCTATTGAGAAACTGAGTACGAGAGAACAAGTGGGATTTAAGTTTGAGAGGACATGAAACCCGTATGAAGGTAGCAAGTAGGTGAAGGGCTGGGCTAGAGGGACAAAAAGTCATAATTATTAACATGTGCATGGTTGTTGACGTGTGCTTGGGATTTAAAGGTGCAGCTGTGAAATTACCTAAGTTAGAAGAGAGAGAGGCCCTAGGACAGACTGACAGACTCCAGAGAATACTGATATTAAAGGTGGGTTGGGGGAGACTGAGAAAGAAAGACCAAAATAGTTAGAAGTAGAATAAGAGAGTAGTGTTACAGGATCCAAGGGCAGAAAGTATTTTGAGAAAGTCAAACCTGCTAACATACCAAGTAATGTACGGATTCTATCAATTAAAGAGCAAATTATATTTAGGATACTATAAAAGAGCACAATTTAAAAAATTGTAACCAAAATTATTTAAAAATGCTTTAAGACTTAAAGGGGTAAACCTCAGCCATTTCACTCATGGGGAATCCTTTATTTTCTTTCTTTTTTGCGGGGGGGAATCCTTTATTCTTAACGGTGCCCAATGGAATAGGCCTTAATAACAGAATGAGGAGGGGAAGAGACAGTGATTGGGCCAGTTTCACCTTTTTGAGTGGCAAAGTTGTCTGAGTTCTGGGGACTAAATACATGCCATGGAAAATGATAGCCACTGGGCTTGAAGTGTTTTGAAAGGAGTCCACTCAAACGGAACTCAAAAAGAAAGAGGCAGTGAGTGTTTACTGTATATTAGTTGCTGAGGGCAGGAATAATGAGATCAGAATGTACTCTAGCTCCAGGCGTGGTACGGGGCTAAAGAGCTGGAAGTGGTTCTTTGATAATTCCACAGATGCCCAGCCCATGAGATAACCCAGCATTTGGATATTAGATACGACCTAGGGTTCTAAAAACTGAATTACTTGTACAATAGCGTTTGTCATTACTTTACCCCTTTCCTCCAATCCCTGTCCTCTTTGCCACCCACCTTAAAGAAACCAGAGTGGAAGAGGAAGAATAGAAGAGCAAAGGTGAGCCCACGGGGGAGACTGTGCATTTGTTCTAGGATTGAAATATGATTTTTTTTTTTTTTTAAAGCCAAAAATGACTGAAGAACTATGACGTTTGCCTAAAAACTTGTCTAAGAGTTGGAAAGTAAATCCATCAGGGCACATTTGAAAGGCAGTCATGGAAGAATAATTAAGTTGTTTATGAAATGACCCTGAGTGTTTTGCCCATTCAGTGTACCAGTTATGTAAATAAGAAAACCATATATGTTAGGTGCATAGATTTAAGTGTGGATTGTTTATTACACTATAACCAGGTCCAGGAGGGGAGAGTGAATTTAACAGAATGAGTTTACTGGTGTGGGCAGCCAGAAACCAGGGGTTAAGGGGAGAATGGTGAGCCTAGAGCCAAAGGAGGCCTACCTGGAGTTGAGGAACTCAGGTGGGAGCTTCCTGTCAGGGCACCTCCACTACCGCACAAGTTAAAGACCCAGCCTTTGGGCAGGCAGCTGCGGGAGGGCAACGATTTCAGTGTACAGCTGTGGCATGAGAGATCTTCACTGCCCTTTCCTCCTTTTCCTTAACCCTTTCCATTTTCAGGCATACACACTAAATTCATCCACTCTAGAAGAAGTAGGACGGCATGGTGGTGGTGGTGGGGGCGGTTCTGGAGTTATTAAGAGAGATGGAATCAGTCCCTTTCCCTGTTGAAGGCTTCCAACTCAGAATTAGGTTTGAGCTGAGTTCGTGAGAGGAAGATGCTCTTTATGAGGTGAGAATAACTGCATTTGAATTAAACAGGACAAAGCATCTTGATTCAGAGAAAATTTGATACTTGAGAGTGATTAAAATGTCATTTATGAGATCTGTTCAAGATATCATCCAGGGAAAGAGAAAAATGAATTGTCAGAACTTGTTTAAAGGGAAGTGTTTAAGAGAATAGGTTGCCTTCTATTCCTACACCATGGAGTCTAGCTCCTTTGTAAACTGAAGACAAGGTATGAAAAAGGTTCAGCCCTTCCCCACTTCTTAAGTGTACCTCTGAATGAAAGGTCTGCACAGGACAGCTTTGCAGCGTCTGCTCCCTCTTGCCCAATTGTGCAGATACTACTTCCTGAAACAGTCAGTCATGACCAAACACCATTAGCCCTATGGCTAGGTTTTCTTCTCATGTGTATTTGGTAACTAAATTTAAGTATACGGGCCTTTTGAGAAAGTATTGCGCCTGGGCTGGAGCCAGGACAAATCCCTAGTAAGCACTACATGTTGGAGACTAGTTTTCAGCAGTTAATGCATATAGCCAGTGAATACCGGAATCTCTTCAGACTCATACAATCTCTCCTTCATAGTGTGAGAACAGGTTAGTTAAGCTGAAAACAAAAGTCCTATTTCTGCAGGCAGCATTAAAAGAATGCCTGCAGGATACCAGAAATAGTAATGTTCGCTCCAGGAGTGCATCTGGAAGGTACCTACTGGCACCCGAGTAAATGATGCAGTGGGCTATGGGTACTATCCTTATCCGAGCAGAGCTAAAGGACAGTGCCATCATTAGAATAAGTGGTAAAATTCTGCATCCTAAGAAATAAGGAGCATTTATTTCCTTGAATACTCAAAAGAACACGGTAAATGAAAATTATAAAGAAAATGAAGACTAAAAAAAATACCTTCTCTTTAACAACATTCAAGAAGAGAGCGTATTTGCTGAGCTCCCGGATGGCTCAGTTGGTTGGAGCGCAGGCTCTCAACCACAAGGTTGCTGGTTCGACTCCCGCAAGGTATGGTGGGCTGTGCCCCCTGCAACTAGCAACGGCAACTGAACCTGGAGCTGAGCTGCGCCTTCCACAACTAAGATTGAAAGGACAACAATTTGACTTGGAAAAATGTCCTGGAAGTACACACTGTTCCCCAATAAAGTCCTGTTCCCCTTCTCCAATAAAAAATCTTTAAAAAGAAAAGAGAGCGTATTTGAAATGGAAGCTGAGAGCCTTAAGGAGAGAATAGGCTTGTCATTAAAAGAGCTGTTAGGGGAAGTTAGTCTATGAAACCATCTATAATGTATAATAGTGTATAGAAAAGAGGACAAAAACCCTGAAATTCATACCTGGAAAAAAATGTGCTTCATCGCCACCCTCTAACTGTAGACATTTTCGTAAGCGTTTATTCCTTTCCTTTCATGGATCCACTCTCACAATTAGCTCTCAAGTACTCTACCTTTCTATATATCACTACTAAGTCTTTAAGTCAGATTCTTCCACTCTCAGACTCCTCTATTTCTCACTACTATGTGTTTCTATCTGAAGATTCATTTCATAGACACTTTAAATTCTGCATATTGCCTTATAAGTGATTATTTTTTTAACTTTGCTTTTTTGATGGTACCACCATGTAGTCATTCGGGATAAAAAGCCGAGACCCATTTTTGGTTCCCCTCCTACTCTCCGTTTCATACCTGTCTATCTACTTAACAGTGACATGCTCCCTTCTGAAAACTGTTGTGTCCCCTGCCATTTCCCCAGCGTGGGCCCTCTTTACATCTGACTTGGACTAATGCAAGAAAGCTCCTATCTGGGTTCCTGTCCATTATTTTGCTTCGGCCTTCTTCAGTCTTCATCACTCCATAGATGGACTCCATTTTGCAGGCAGATCACAACCTGCTATCTGCTATTCCTTGACTATCCCCAGCTCTCCTTTTCTAATTCTTCCATGACCCCCTTCTCAACTACACCCCCATCACTTTCAGTCTCCTTCCTGCCTTCTTTAATAATTTTTGCCCAACTTCTCTTTATTTCCTTTAAGACCAAGTTTTTTTTTCTTATGACATACCACATTTTGCCTCTGATCTCTGCAGTTATCTACTTGTTTTACTTCCCCAGTGCTCCCCGAGGGCAGGGGCAGTGTCTTACTTAGCATTATATCTGTTACAGACCTAAAATAGCATGAACATAATCAAGAATCCATTATTTACTACAGCAAATCCAAAGTATTTTCCACTTATCTGAGTATTGTATCTCATATTTAGAAAAATAATACTCTAGAAAAAATAGGAAATCTTATGCTGAAAGGAATCTCATATTTTCATAGGTTCTTAATTTTCATAACCAGTTTCTGTTAGGAAAGTTACCACCAAAATGTTTCAAATGATGAGATTAGATGAAATAGAAATTCTTCGCTTTTTGAAAGGGAAATACTTAAATAAGTAGAAATCTTAACATTTATGACAGATACAGTCCATTGGGGAAAAATTATAAAATTTGAATGTTTTATGTTAATAGTTTAAACTTTTATTTTACTTTGTTTATAAGGCAGAATACATATACTAAGAAGAGGATATGCAATTTTACTGAAACAGATTGATCTTTGTAATGTAATGCCAAGCTATCGCCTAAAAAGATAAAATATTTTTCCTCCCCTTGGGTTTGTTAGAGATTATAAGGACATTTTGGTATTCACAATAATTTTATGGATAAAAAATTATAAGATTAGGAAAATCTTAAAAATTTAGAAAGTCTTAGAATTAAATCTTGCTTAGTAGCATTGAATGAACCAGCTTTCATTAGCTAGCTAGCTAGCTGGTTTCATTTCTTTTGTAACTAATAATTTATTATAAGTCTTGTCCTAGGCAGAAATAATTTAAGGCAAAGTTCATCACCTCATCGAGCTTTAATTCTAGTGGGATATTGAATATTAATGTTTGACTACTAAGCCATTATAAAATAGCTTTTCTAATTTTGCTGTGTAAAATTTCATATTTATATGATGCCGATGAGGTCTGAGTAGATACGATGAATTTTTATTTTGAAATCAATCTCATTGAATTTTGGCTTGTAACGAGGTAAGTGGATAAATTGTGCAAGGTATATTGGCATGTTAGTAAACAAGCTGAACACTAAAACTGGTTATTGCCCATGATTACCTTTGATGTTTACCTAAGTTACAGACACTGCAGAACTACTGATCTAAGTGGTTTTCCAAAAGTAATTATAACCAAAACATCTTTGTATAATGTTCATATTATCAATATATTCTGTGTAAAGAATGCTAGGATAACTATGTATCGAAAAGAATAGTTTTGTTGTTATAATATTGTGAGCTTGTTTTTAAAGGGAAAATAACCTATTAAATCTTCTCTGATACTTAGCTAGTTATATTTTTTCCTCTTTAAACATGCTTTCCTAAATTTATCCTTACTGAATTTCATTTTTTGCTAATTTGGATATATTAAGATACGAAGATAAGAAGAGGGTAAAGGATGAAAAATCCCTAAGTAATACTATTTCTGATTGTAGTTTTCTGTTTCAACTGATGTCTTATGGAAGAATGCCTTAGTAAAGTGGCTTTCTAGTGAAATTTTTTACTTTTTTTATAGTTGTTAATAACTTTTAAAAATCATCTGATAACTTTAGTATTGGTTACATTTTAAGCTCCCCATCTCCTCCCCCCCACCACCGTTTTGTCTCATACATAGGGGAAAATAGAAAATTGCATATTCTTTGTCTTAACTATAAAATTCCACCATTATTTTCCATAGGCTATAGTATGTAGTTAACTAAATGTTTATAAACCTGTGTTAACAATCTTTTTAATTGCTAACATTAAGCGTATACAAGAATTAACATCAGTGAGGCAGATGGCTATCTAGATTTTTCTCTAGATAGCACCCTTCATCTATGTAGTCTCTGATTGAGAATGTATTATATTAATAATCATTAAGAGACATCATACAAACCAAAAATGAGCAATGTTCTATTAGTAAAAGGGAGAGAAGGGGGCTTATATTTTAAAATACTTAATGTCAAAAGGCTAACAAAATATGACAACTGAATACAATACTTGACCCTAAACTGCCTGCTGTACTTGGCGGTGGCGGGAAAATTCTATAAATGATATTACTGGATTAATTCAAAAATTTGGAATACAGATAATAGATTTAAGTATTATTTCCATGTTAAATTTACCACAGTTATTTACTGTGGTTATGTGAGAGAATATCCCTATTAAGAAATATATATTGGCATATTCAGATTAAAGGTTCAAAGTGTTTGTGACTTCTTAAATGGTTTTGGAGAGGAGGAGTAGTTGTGTGTGTGTGTGTACAGAGATACTGAGATTTTTACAATGTAAACAAAAGTCTATCTAAGTTTACGCATTTAGCAATCTGTATTTACTTAACCTTTTATTTTTCAGGAAAGCAAAATAGATGAACACCATTTTGTTGCTGTAGCTCTTAGGAAACCCGATGGATCTAGACATCAGGATGTAAGATTTTAAGATTTCTCTGACTTATGTTTTAAAAGCGTGCATCAATGTTGAGTTTGTTCTTTATTGATAGAAGCATTCATTTGGTTTACATCAAATTAGAAGGTTTTTTTGTTTGTTTGCTTTTGGATTATAGATTTAGAAGTGTTTTTTTGTTGTCAGATCCTTAAGAGCGTCTTGAGATTGCACAGAAAATTTTAAGAAGCATGTTACCTGCTTTACGTTCAAATACTTAAATGTTGCAAAGAAAAAACTTTGGTAGTTCTGTCCTAGCACTCACAGTTTCAGTTGAAATTCAAGAAAATCACTGTCTTAGTCATCTGAACAGTGGTTTATTTCCCAGTGAATTGGGACTATTTTCAATATAAGGGTACCAAGCTGATAGGTAGTGAGTAATGGAATTATCTGGCAAATTTAACCCCTTCCCCCTTTTATAGTACGCTCCTCAATTATTCCCAAAGTTATAGTATGAAATGTGTGAGAGACCTTGTATATTCTGACATAGCATCAGTCTCAATTCTTGGCAATCATATTCTGGTTTTATTTTCTTGTGCTGTTGATTGGTAAGTGGAGACATTTAAAAAAAAAAATCCTTACGTCAAAAACTCTCAGCCTACATGTAGTTGTGATTTTATGGTAGTATTTGAGGAATACTGATAATGTTAAAATAATTGAAACTATATGTATATCATTAGGGAATCCATGTGAGGGAACATGGTGTGATCACTGTATACATCATTTTCTCTAAAAAAAATAAGTCAGTCCACATACCATGCCTTTGATAGATTAACAAAGGATTAAAATCCCTCAGAGATTATAATTATCTTCCTTAAAAAGAGATGGCATGTTAAAATTGATCCCTGTTATCTAAAGGTCTTCTGTCCTTGTTACCTGTCCTACCTTACCTCAGCTCTACACTCTGTGTGAATACCTTATGTTTCTATAGAGCTTTATTATATTTTTGTAACATTTGCACATGTACTTTCTGTTTGAATGACAGGAGCGTATTTAGACAGCATGACATAGTGAGGTAAGGACAGGGGTACTATTCAGAAGGCCCAGGTCTACCATTTAACCTGTATTGTGACCTTATGCAAATTTGTTGATCTTCCTGAGCCTCAATTTCTCCATCTAAAAAATTGAGATAACAACCATATCAGCATAGTTGTGAGACATAAATTGCATAAAATAAGTACTAACCTTGTTAAAGCACTATGTAACCCAAATAGTGTTTTTACTAGAACGTATAGAATGTTAAAGGAGGTCTATATTGGGTTGAGTTTTGAACAGGGGCACTACGTATCTCAGAGTATAAGATACAGTTTAAATTCAATGTTGAATGAATCATTTCCTAAAGAGGTGTTGTATCTCTGTGTGGTTAATGGGAATTTTATCAAATCCACCCTCTAGAGTACTTTTCAAAGTTTGCCCAGTGGCCCCCTCTATCGGAATAGCCCAACCTGCTTGTCGTATATTTGGGATCCCTTTTAACTCATCTATTAAGTCAGAATTTTTGGATGTGTGTCTCAGTAAGTCTACATTTTAAACAAATACCACAGGTTATTGTTATATACAGAAGCTTGAGAATCAAGTTATTTCATATTTTGCTTAATTTGTTATGTTGGCAACACTAGTATAAGTAGTAAAAACAATTACCTAGAAATCCTACTATGTTGTAATTTTACTGAAATGTAATTTGGTCTTATGTCTTATATTTTCCTAATTATAAAATTGATCATAAGATTACCATGCAGTGTAACAATGAGGTTATCCATTTTTTTCTCCTCTTAGGTTCCATCTCAAGATGATTCTAAACCATCCCAGAGACAGTTCACCATTCTCACCTTTAATGATTTAATATCATCTGCTGTTCCTATGACTCCTGAAGATCCTTCATTTTGGGACTGTTTTTGCTTCACAGAAGAAATTCTAATACGAAATGGTACAAAGTCATGATATGATAAGTAACTAAGGGAAATCAAAACTGTTTGTAATATTCTGTATTCACTAAAAAAAAAAAAAAATGCCTGATAGTATCAAATTTTATTTCACAAAACAGTTGAAAAAAGAAAAACACAACTTTTACTTTTAAAAAAGCATACTCCCAGTTTAAGATAGCTGAGTAGAATACATGTTTATCTTTTCTTCCTTCCCAGAATCACATTGGATTGACAGAAGAGATAGAAAGGGTGGCAGAATCTTAAAGTGACACAGGCATACCTCACTTTATTGTGCTACGCTTTATTGTGCTTCACTTTATTGCATTTCACAGGTGTTGCATTTTTTACAAATGGAAGGCAAGACCCTCCACTAGCAAAAAGATTACGACTCGCTTGATTACGATGGTCTGGAACAGAACCTGCAGTATCTCTGAGGTATGCCTGTACATGCTTATTGTAGAAAAAAATAGAAAATGCAAATACGCACAAAGAAAACGTTTAAATTCCTATCTTTCAGAGAGAGCTATTTCAGAGATAACTGTTTCTAAAACCTGGATTATATTTCCAGACCTTTCTCTTGGTAAATGAATCCATATTAATATACTTTTTTTTTTTAATATGGGAACATACTGTTTTGTAATTTTTTTTTCTCTTAACTGCACATCTGCTGTTCATAAAAATATACTTCCGTAGCATAACTTTTACTGGCTCTAAAGTACTGTATTGTGTGGTTCATATCAGGATGCTTTTGATCAGAGGTAACAGTGTCCAAATCAAATTGACTTAGTAACCAGGGACATTTGTTACCTCACACAACACACAGTTCAGAGGTGTCATTAAGGACAGTGTTTTTTTGCCTCGGCCTCAGTTTGTTTTGCCTTAGGCTTGTCTCCCTCGTGGTCAGTCATAAGAGCTGCTGCTGTAACCTCCAGCTTCATATCTTCATAAAATTGCATCTAAGAAAAGGAAAGGCCAAAAAAATAAAAGGAAAGGCCATTTTTCCTCACATCTCATTTTTGTCCATAAGGAGTACATGTCCCACAAGCCCCCAGAAAATTTCCTCTCTGTTTCCCTTGACTCAGATCAGGTCACTGTGAAAGCTGCTCTCTGACATGATTAGCCTCTGTGGGAGTGGCCTCTTGAGAAGGGAGAAGCTAAGAGGAAGTTGTGGGAATGGCATTGAGGGGAAGGAAGCCCACTGCCTGCTGAAAGGAAGGTGTGCCACAAATTTACTCATTTTTTTCCTCTTAGATATTTTGATTGTCTGCAGATTTTACTGTAAGCAGTGGTGCAGTGAATATCCTTACAACCACATTTTGAGGTACATGTTTAATTATGTCCTTGAGAAAGTTTCTGCAAGTAGAATGATTGGTTCAAAGGGATTAAAAACGTTTAATAAGTATTGTCAAATAGCTCTTCAAAAAGGCTGTACAGTTTACACTGCCAGTTAGTTTTATATGTGTGACACCCTTTCACCCCCCTCTCCCCCTGCCCCCCCCCACACACACCTACATACTCCTTGGTCAACTGTAGATGCTGCCTTTTTTTTCTAATTTAATCGTTGCAAACAAATGAAAAATGGTTCCTTATTTTTAAAATTTGTGTTTCTTTCATTACAAATGAGGTTGGTATGTCAGTGTTGTTATTGGCTATTTGTATATCTTTCTTTTATAAACGACCTGTTCATTGTCTTTGCCTGTTTTTATTTTAGTAAATAGGACTTAATTTAAAGTGGGAACATAATATATAAGATGCCAAGACCATCATATTGATGACAGAATCTATTATATGGTTGTAGTGCATGTCTCGGGGAGTTACAGTCTTATTGTTAAATATCAAGAAGTGAAATAATTTCATTGTTTCTGTTACTAAAATTGAAAGTTTTGTGTAAATTGTGTAAAATCAGATACTTTGCTTAGTAAAAAAAAAAATTGGAATGTTTTATAATTTCGTTATTTTATTAAGCATGCCCACATATTCCAAGCATAGTAAATAATATGTTTAAAAAGGTGAAGTAACATTTGTAATAGAGGAAGCATTGTTACCCCTAGCATGAATGTAATGTGATATGAAAAACTGTCATCTGTCTTGTCATTATAATAATAAATTGATTAACATTATTGAGTTTTTATGAGCCAGATACTGTGCTAGATTTTGTGTTTTTGTTTTTCTGTTTCTTAAAGTTGCACACACAGATAAAGAATCAAATAGATGTGTAAAAATATTTTTTTCTAAATGAAAAACACCATTACCTTGACCTCCCCCCATTTCCTGACCCCAGAAGAAGCTCTTTTAAATCTTTTAGGTGATTTTTTTCTTGGTACTTACAACCATATCTCCAAATAACATACATATGTTGGTTTTGCTTGATTTTTCAATTTTAGGCAGTTATTTAATTCCTAATATAAAGCTTCACTATTCTGCTTCCCAACCATTGCACATTCTCTTCCTGCTCCCTTTTCCCAACATAATTATATTGTAATTCAGTGTTTACATTATTGTCTGTGATTAAGATTATGTAATGTGCATAGCTGAGTGTGCTATTCTTACCCTATAGTCTGCATTTTTATTTCCTTGAGTTAGTACTTGATTTTGCATAGGTTTCTATGTACTTACTGCTAATTCAACCCAAAATTAAAAATGAATATCTTCTCCTATGTTCAGAAATAGGACTTGTTCCATCATTTTCATCCATTTTCTTGAAGAAATAATTCCTGTTTTGTCCTGTCTGGACTTCTTGCCTTCTGTGGCTGGTGCATAGCTGTCATCCTTAAATCTCCTTTCACCATCATCCTTGGAATCGCTTGCTTCTCCCCTGTGTAGGGTCCCCTTATGCAGAGTGGTATAGGAGATTTAGCGGCATCTTACAGAGATTACTCCATTCCCCTCCACCACCAAAGCTTAACATTTGGTGCTGCCAACTGTTCAGTCCTGCGTTGGGGTGGACCATAGTACTGCTTCATATCCATGTTTTGCTGAGTCCAAAACCATTCTTTTCATGGTATCATATTGCCCAATGGGTAGCTTTATTGGTTTTTATTTATACGTTTCATGCATTGGAACTCAGATTGATTTTTAAAATGTGTCTGTGTATGTACGAGGCCTGACAGTTAAGTTCTCAAACTTGTCACAACGATATTGCTAACCTTTTTTGATATCAGAGATTATTCATTATGAATTTGTACCAACTGGACAGACAGCTAACCAAGGTGACTCTTTGGAAGTGCTGAAAAGGCTGCGTGAAAAAGTTAGACTTGAGTTTTTCACCAGCAATTCATGGCTCTTGCATCACGACAATGCACCAGCTCACACGGTACTGTCTGTGAGGGAATATTTAGCCAGTAAACAAATAACTGTATTGGAACACCCTCCCTACTCACCTGATCTGGCCCCCAATGACTTCTTTCTTTACCCAAAGATAAAGGAAATATTGAAAGGAAGACATTTTCATGACATTCAGGACATCAAGGGTAATACAAGGACAGCTCTGGTGGTCATTCCAGAAAGAGTTCCAAAATTGCTTTGACAGTGGAATAGGCACTGACATCAGCGCATAGCTTCCCAAGGGGAGTACTTCAAAGGTGACCCTAGTGATAGCAATGAGGTATGTAGCACTTTTTCTAGGATGACTTCATGAGCTCAATTGTCAGAGCTTGTACGTGTGCATTTATGAGTATGCATATTCACATAACTCCTTGTTATTCAAACTCAGGAATTGAGCAAATTTGGGTAAATTTTCAGTTATATCTTT
Source organism: Rhinolophus sinicus (assembly GCF_057876585.1). NCBI lineage: Eukaryota > Metazoa > Chordata > Mammalia > Chiroptera > Rhinolophidae > Rhinolophus > Rhinolophus sinicus. The sequence continues at coordinate 113,708,848 of NC_142514.1, read as the reverse complement.
GTCCTTACTATTCAGTGTCTGAAACTCAGAAACTGGTTAGGTTTGGGTAATTCAGTAGCCCCTCACTGGCTGAACTATTACCATTTGAACTTGAAAACGAAATAGATTTATAAATACATGTATATGTACACATATTTGATCACAGATATGTCTGAAAACAATTCCATGTACTAGTACTCAAAGGGATGTGAAAAGAACTAATGATTTCATTTTATGGGGAAAATACTATGCCATCATAGTGTTTGTGAATTTGGGATTGGCAAAGGTCTTTGGACATATCTCCAGTTAACAGCTTTGTCTTGTCTGTCTTAGGGCATTTATATTTATATTAGCATAGCATCTTTCTTTGTCAACGCTTCATGTGTATCAAGTTCAATTCTCATAACTTTATAGAGTAGGTTCTATTCTCATTTTACTGATAGGGAAAATAAGGTGCTGAGATATGAAGCAACTTTAAAGATTATATATCCATTGATACTTGAACCAGACAGCTGAGATTCCGAGCCTGAACTCCACTATATGGAACTCCATTATACTAGCACATGTAACAACAAGCAATCTTGGGGCAGGGGTCGTGGGGTCTGGGAGCCTTTGTAGCTTTTGCTGATTTCATGAAATAATGCCACGTGTAACCAACACCTAGGTTTAACATGCTGTTTTCCCATATTTGCTTCATCTTTTCATTTTCTCCACAGACGCAGCTCAAGACCTGTCGTCCCTAGTTACCCTTACATCTTTCCCTCTCCGGGAATAATCTCTATCATTTCTAGTTGTATGCATTAACTGTTATACTTGTGCGTTCATCCATAGTCAGTGTGTAGTCAGATGTCCTATATATCTTATTAGGATTGAAACAGAAGGATAGGATCTCTTTGTTACTTAAAAGTGGCAACAGTGTCAGAATAATGAGCTCACTTAAGCCCAAAATTCTCAAAGGAAATTATTCATTTTAATTTTCAATTTTTGGAAAAAATCTTTATCAAAATACTATAGATACTAGTAAGTAGAATGCAAACTTGCTCCTACTTACAAAAAGTACAGGGTCTTCAGAGGAACTTTAATACCTAGGAGAATATAGGCACTTTTTTTAGGGTCATTTTTCAATGGAAAAAATGGGAAGGAACCAACATGCAGAGGAAGAAAAGTAACATTTACTGACTACTTAAGCAGAGGTAGAGCGCCCAGTGCTTGGTATAATGCACCCCATTTGCAGGCCACCTTGAAGAGAGTGCCGCTGTGGTAGAGGTGAGGTCACTCTTCTGGCCTTACCTTAGGCAGTAGGCCAGTGGAAGGAAGCCCAGAACTTGAGTGGCCCCGATAGTACCCTATTTTTCCTTTTGATACTTAACATCCTTTCTGTGCTTTTTTCCAGTATTGCATGAGCAGGAAGCCTGCTAAATCGTCTATTCTTTTCTCCTCTAAATCCACTCCTCCCCCTCTCCCTGCTCAGTATCCCTGGAAGTTGTCTTCCATGCACTATATTAACCAGAATCCCTTTTCCTTGCTTTGGTTTTGCAAATGACAGAGGCCATGAGAAGATTAAGTGAAGGGGAAAGAGGTCAGGGTGTTTATTCTCTTGCCTTTATCCCTGCTGTGTAGTGTTTTGGAAATAGCTGTGTTCCTGTGCATCTCAGCTCCTGATATAGCCCTCTCCTCCAGGCAGAAATCTCACAGGTTCAAAGAAGCACTCTTCCTTGCCTTTTCTTAGTAGAATCACTTTGCTCTTGCTTAGCCCAGGCTGCTTCACTGTCTTGTAGATTCCTTTTATCCTCACTCACTCCTTTTGGGTGTGCCATCTGTTTCCTGCTGCAGTCCTGAATAATATAGTAATTTGTACAGTGAGTAACCCCAGAAAACAGCCTCAAAGTGGGATTCTGAGATTAGATGTTCATATATTTGATGAATATACAAACCAGTTTCTTGCCGGGGAAATGGATACTTGTAATTGGTGGCAAGAGGTGATTTCTTGTTTACTCAAATTATCACTAGTGATGGTGTGGGGTAATGGGGGACGGAGCTGGAGGATCTGGCATTTAGTCACTGGCCATGGTAGGGATTACAGAAATTGTTTTGAGGGCTAGTTGTTTTCGATGTCCAGGGTCTACACCTAGGAAAAAAGACCAAAGGAAGTGTGAAACATTATAAAACTTATGGCAACTTGAAGGGAATACCTTGTCTTTTTTAGCTGACAGAAGCAGCCCTTCCTGTCTGAGGGAAAGAGTCTTACCTCACCCCTTACACCTCCAAGAAAAAAGGTGTCAGTGACTGCACCTAAGAGAGTTTTCATAAGGGTATATCAGTCCTCAGCATCCACGTCTGCCATCCACCTTTACTTCCTAGGAAATAACGAACTGAAGCCAGCGTGCCCCAAACAGAAGTATGAGATTGGGACCAAGAGTGCATCTGTGCACTAGAGTTGTAGGCTACTCTGCTTTGTATTAGTAGGAGTCTGGGGAGTATGTCTGGGAATGAATTCTAAGGGTATTAAACCAAAAAGGGTGACATAAACTAGGCCAGACATAATGATACGGGTGTACTCACACAGGAAGTAGGATTTCACGTGTTGTCTTGAGAACCTGCAAATGGTGATAACAACTCAATGGCTGTTTACCACCAACGAGGTTGAAATGTTAGAACTTTCCTGGCAGCTATAAGGGAAAGTCCGAAGTCCTAGGGAAGTAGGAATGTCTGTCTGTTCTGTGCAAACCTGCTCATTACCACACGCTCGGTGGCTTACAACATGTTCTCACAGTTCTGGAGTACGCAAGCCTGAAATCAGTTTCACTGGGCTGAGACTAAGGTGTCAGCAGGGCTGTGCTCCGTCCACGCTCTAGGGGAGAATCATCCTAGCCGTCATCCCTTGGCTTTTGTTCACATCACTGCACTCTGTCTCCATGGACACATTGGCTCCTCTTTGGCGTGCATCAAATCTACCTCTCTTACAAGGATGCCTGTGATTGCATTTAGGGCCCACTCACATAATCCAGGATTCGTGATCTTTAAATCACATTTGTGGTCTCTTGCCATGTAAGGGAACATTCACAGGTTCAGTGACTTGATATTTTAGGGGGGGATGAGGGCATTAATCAGCCTACTACATGCAGTATGTCCTTCAGCAGGTAAATGGTTAAATAAACTGGTACATCTATACCATGGGGCACTAAAACTATTTGTTGAATGAATGAATGTTGGAATTTTCCATTACTTTGCTAGGGTTGCCATAGTCAAGTACTATGAACTAGGTGGCTAAACAACATAAATTTATTTTCTCATAGTTCTGAAAGCTGGAAGTTGAGATCAAGGTATCAGCAGGGTTGATTCCTTCTGAGACCTTTCTTCTTGGCTTATAGGAGACCACCTTCTCACTGTGTCTTCCCATGATCTTCCCTCTGTGTGTGTTGGTATCCTAATCTCCTTATGAGGACACCAGTTATATTGAATTAGGGCCCACCCTAGTGTCCTCATTTAATCTTAATTACATCTTTAAAGACCCAGTATCTAAATACAGTCACACAGGGAGTTAAGGCTTAACCATACGAATTTAGAAAGGCACAATTCATTCCATAACAGTTTTCTATATTACTTATTTAACACTTCGTCAGATGGGTTATTTCTGTCCCTTTTCCCCCCATTATTTGCTCACACAGTGCTGATACCTTTCCTTTGCCATTGTCCCAATTTTTGTTAGAAAGTGCCTGTCTCTTCTACCTCTAGACGCTATTGTATTAACACTTGAATTATATTCTTTATTAAAAATAATTTTTTATTTTTCAATTACAGTTGACATACAATATTATATTAGTCTCAGGTGTACAACATAGTGATTAGACATTTATATAACTTACAAAGTGACCACCCCCATAAGTCTAGTTGCCATCTAACACCATACATAGTTATTACAATATTATTGACTAGATTCTCTATGCTGTACTTTATTTACATCCTTGTGATAGTTTTTATAACTGGCAATTTGCACATCTTAATCTCTTCCCCCTTTTCATCCATCCCCCTCCCAGCTGGGAACCATGAAAATGTTCTCTGTATCTATAAGTTTGTTTCTGTTTTGTTTGCTCATTTATTCTGTTCTTTAGATTCCTCATATAAGTGAAATCACGGGATATTTGTCTTTCTCTGTCTGACTTACTTAGCATACTATCTTCTAGGTCCATCCATGTTGCAGATGGCAAAATTTCATTCTTTTTTATGGCCAGGTAATTAGTATTCTATTGTATATATGTAGCACCTCTTTATCTATTTGTCTAGTGATGGACACTTACATTGCTTCCACATCTTGGCTATTGTAAATAATGCTGCACTGAACATAGGGCTGCATATGTCTTTTCAAATTAGTGTTTTGGGTTTCTTAGGATAAATACCAGAAGTGGAATTACTGGGTCCTTTGTCTCTTGTTATATATAGCCTTTGTTTTAAAATCTATTTTGTCTGATGTAGGTATTACTACTCTAGCTTTTTCTGTGTTTCCATTTGCATGAAATATCTTCTTTCATCCCTTTACTTTAAGTTCGTGTGTGTCCTTCGATCTGAAGTGGCTCTCTTGTAGGCAGCATATGTAACTCTTGTTTTCTTACCCATTTAGCCACCTTATGTCTTTTACAGTCAAATGCTCTACCCTTGAGCTATACCCCCTACCTTATGTCTTTTGATTGGAGCATTTAATCCATTTACATTTAAAGTAATTATTGATAGGTATGCAGTTATTGCCATTTTATTATTCATATTTTTAATTTTTTTTGTTATTTTTAAAGAAGTCCCTTTAAAATTTCTTGTAATACAGTGGTACCTCGGTTTTCGAACATAATCCATCCTGGAAGACCGTTCGAGTTCTGAAACGTTCAAAATCCAAGGCATGGTTTCCCATAGAATGTAGAGCAAAATGGATTAATCCATTCTAGGCCTTTAAAATCAACCGCTAAAACAGAAATTTAGTGTGAATTTTACTATCTAATGATACCATAGATCCATAAAATGATACACAATGAAAGCAATAAACACAAAATACTGTACTGTAAAAGCAATAATAAATAAACACAATGTAAAAACAGTACTGTCATGATAAAAACGAAAATGTAATTTTTTTCTTACCTGCAATGATGATAATCATGGTTTGGATGGGGGGGTCCCCTTCAATAATCACGATAAGTGACTGTTTTTCAGGTGTTCTATGGTCCTCTTCCATAATTACTGTAGGTGACTCCTCTCCTGCCATTCCTTCCCTTGGTTTTTTTTACACCACTGACACCTGGTTTAGACTCACTGGATCTTTTCCTCACTAAAAGTTTTCAATTGACATTTGTTTTTTCCGACGTTTTAAAATTTGTCTAAAGTGAGACATAGCCTTATTATTGAAAGTGTTAGTGGCAATGACTTACAGCGGCTTTATCAGGGTGATATTTTTCAACAAAAATTTGCACTTCATCCCATTTTGCACACATGTCTTTGATCAGTGCAGTAGAAACTTTGTCTTCCCTCCTCCTCCGAAGACAATTCCTCAGTTGCCACCTGATGCTGCTCCGTCAGAATGTGTGGAAGTTCTTCTGTGGTGAGTTCAGTCCTCCACTAACTCCTCCACATCATCACGACTCACTTCCAAGCCTATGGACTGTCCCAGAGACACCACATCCTCAACACCAGGAGCATCCTCTTCAACATCCTCAAATACACGTTCAGGGACAGCGTCTGGCCACAATTTCTTCCATGCTGACTTCATCGTTCTGTGAGACACATCCCTCCATGTTTTGTCTATGAGATGTAAGCAATGTAGGATACTGAAATGATTCTTCCAGAACTCTCTAAGGGTTAGCTCTGTGTCCAAGGTCACCTCAAAGCACCTTTGGAACAGTGCTTTGGTGTAAAGCTTCTTAAAATTAAATATGACCTGCTGGTCCATGGGCTGGATGAGAGGAGTCGTGTTGTGGGGCAAAAACTTTACATTGATAAAACTGAACTCTTCCATCAACTTGTCCTCCCAGCCTGGGGTGTGAGCTGGAGCATTCTCCATAACAAGCAGGCACTTCATGGGAAGAGTTTTGTCTTGGAAGTAATTTTTCACACTTCGTCCGAAAACTTCATGAACCCACTCAATAAAAAATTGCCTTGTTACCCAAGCTTTGCTGTTTGCTCTCCACATCATATGGAATTTGTTTTTTATGACATTGTTTTTCTGAAATACCCTGGGGTTCTCAGACTGGTAGACTAGCAAAGGCTTCAACTTAAAATCCCCACTTGCATTCCCACAAAATAGAAGTGTTAGCCTGTCTTACATGGGCTTGTGTCCTGGCAATGATTTCCTCTCCTTTGTTAGGTAGGTCCTCTTTGGCATTTTCTTCCAAAAGAGGCCTGTCTCATCAGTTGAAAACTTGGGGAAGGAAACCCTCTGCCTCTACATAATCTTTAAATTCCAAAACAAATTGGTCGGCGTTTTCTTTGTTGGTACTGGCAGCTTCACCATGTCTCACCACATTGTGTATGCCACTTCTCCTCAAACTTTTCAAACCACCCTCTACTTGCCTTGAAAATGTCACTCTCAGCACTTGTTCCAGGGGTGTTTCTGATGAGGTCAGCATGCAAATGTAAAGCTTTTTCACAAATTATGCTCTCAGAAATGCTGTCACCGGCCAATTGTTTTTCATTTATCCATATGAAAAGCAATTTTTCCACTTCTTCAGTTGTCTGTGTTCTTTGTCTTGTAAGTGTTTTAACACCTCTTGCAACATTGGCTCTTTTAATGGCGTCTTTATTTTTTAAGATCTTACAAACTGTAGATTTGGCAATACCAAACTGCGTTGCCAGATCACATACATGGACACCACTTTCATGTTTGGAAATAATTTCCTTCTTCACCTCTACTGTTCTGTTAATCATTCTCTTGGCTTTGCAGCTTTTATCCATTTCCCACAGCACGGGGTGATTGGCAGAGGGCTCCTGAGATGACATGAGCACAGATTGATTGCACACAGTCACAAAAACAAATTGGTCGCAAGAGGGCTACTTAGATTAGATAAACACAGATTGATGCACTGGGTTCCAGGCAGTCACAAAAACAAATTGATTGCAAGAGAACTCGTGAGATTAGTTGAACACAGATTTATGCACTGGGTTCCACACAGTCACAAAAACAAATTGGTTGCAAGAGTGCTCCTGAGATGAGACGAGCACAGATTGATTACACACAGTCACCAAATAAGCCCAAATATCACCTCCGTGTTGCGAGGGTGCTCAGGACTCAACAGCCGACAGCTAGGCCTCAGGATCTTGCACTCAGCATAAGCCACGTGACATGTTCGACTTCCAAGGCATGTTTGAAAACCTAAGCATTTACTACCGGGTTTACAGCATTTGTAAACCGAAATGTTTGTCAACAGAGACATTCTAGAACCGTGATGTTACTGTACTGGTTTGGTGTTGATGAATTCCTTTAGCTTTTTCTTGTCTGGGAGCTTGAATTATATTCTTAATAATTATATTCTTATATATTTTTATAACCTTCCTACAGGGTCAATATGATTACTCTCATTTCAAGAGTATACAATCTGAGGCTCAGAAGAGATTAGGTAATGTTCGTGAGTTCACAGTACTAGTAAATGGTGTCATTCTGATTTTAATTTATTTCTGATGGAGTCAAACGTCCATTTTCTTTCCTTTACCACTGTCATGAAGATGAATGGTGAAAAACCATACTTCTGCCTGATATATTGTAAGGGAGACTGCCTTTGAAGCAGATGTCACATTTCAGGAAGTGGGTTTAAGCATAGAATCCAAATCATACCCACAGGTTGAATTAGAATCTCTTTTTTTTTTTTTTACTGCTGCAATTTCTGTTGATCATCTAAATTTATTCTTCCCTTTGCAAAATTTAGCAACTAAATATATTAAGAAAGTTTGTTTCCTTATTGAAGTGTCAGAATTATACAATGAATTCTTAATGTCAAGGCAGTAGCTGTTATTTTATTCTAAAATACAGAGGGAAAGATCATTGCTTTTGTTATAAGAGTTTAATATATGTTCTTGAAGACAAGCCAGAGCTCTATTGGTGAAAAACAAGAATAGGCTTTGAAAGCCAGTCATTTATACTTTAGAGAATATCATTCTCTCTTTAGGTGTAGCTGATTTTTAGAATAAAAATAAAAATTTTTGTTCATAGATTTTATATTTTAGAATGAGCTTTGCTATAAAATGTATTTCATGTTTGCATTGAAAAATTTCATTGTATATGAGTTGAGCAGTCATTAAATTAATGGGAAAATAGCTGTCAATGCTTTTTCTTTTGCTATATAAATGGAAATAATATAGGTCACAGTGTGACTACTTATAATTTTTGAACTCTAGTTTTCACTTGGCATATTTAAACCACTGCTCTGATTTTATTGATGTTGATCAAGTGGCCATTTAATGGTCATTTTTAAATTGGCACCAGGGGTGCAGAGATGGCTCTTCAGCTGTGTATGAGGAAGTTGTTTTGGTTTTCTCATTCTGTATATGTGTAGCTCCTAAAAATAAACAACTAGACCATTTTATTCAAATAAATTTAACTTTAATTTAGAAAGAGTCAGTGCAAAACAAATGTAATACATTATGTCCAATGTAATCATGCGGATTTTCCATCATGAGAAATAACTGATTTATTTCAATTGGATTTTCTTTTTCTTTTTCCTTTTCTTTTTAACAAGCTGAGTTTTAGGAGAACATATCCTTTCTGCTAACCTTGAGACAAGGCAAGAGCAGATTTTGGAGCTCATGGCCCATATTGATGAGGTACCTGGGAAATTAAGGACACTATTTAGATTTAAAAAACTTGGTGGGGAACATGATGAGTCATATTTTTCTACAACATTCTGTTAGAATATCTTTTATTTGGTTGTATAGCGTGAACTATATTTTCTGGTTATAAGAAGGAGTTTTAGGTACCACAAGGTCCATATATTCACTAGTAAACTTCCAGTCCATCATGTTCATACCTACCAGAATCATCTGTCTGGCAAACCAAATTAAATTATGCCATTGCCCTGCTTGAAATGCAGGATTAATTCCTTTTTATCTTGTAGGTTCAAGTCTAAAATCCTTAAATATCGCTTACAGCACTCCAGTCACAAACCCCTCCAGATCTTCATTTCTCTACTTTATTCCACTACACTACTCTTTAGCTACCCCTGCTCCTTGATGCTCTTTAAACCCTCACACCATTCACTCTCTGCCTCTCCTGTCTTTGCCTTGTCTGGCTGACTGGTCTCATTTAAATTCATGACCACTAATATTAAATGGGTTGCAGTGCTGCCCTGCAAACATACTACTTTTTGGGCTGCTCACCCAGGTGACTATTCCATACACTTCCTTCTCTCCTCCAACCTCTAATACATCATTCTTGATACTTACTCTGAACTGATGACCTTTTCCCTTATTCCACTGAAAAAGCAGAATCACTCAGAAGAGACCTTCCCAAAGCTCCCTCTACCACATCCACCCACCTCACTACATCTGTTTCCCTTCACTTTGCTTTCCTTCTTGCTACTAGAGAGGAATTGTCCATGCTCCTGCCTAAGCCCATCCCCTCTGTCTATACATTAGATTAAATTTCTGCTCCCTTACCTAGGATGTTACTTTGGCAATTCTTACCCCTTTGGCATGTCCATTTCCCCATCTTGACTGCATAATCTCTCAAAACATAATTACTGCTTTTCCCATTAAAAAAAGATCCTCTCTTGATCCCATCCCTTGGATACTGTCCCATGTTTCTGTTCCCTTTTCTGCAAACAACTTGAGAGACATTCATTATTTATAGTTATTCATTAACTCTGGAACCTACTTAAATCAGGCTTTTCCTCCGCTCCAGAGTATGAATCATTTTTTGTTGATCTACATATTCTTAAACTTAGCTATGCCTGGCATTATAGTACTGTCAATATATGCTTGATAATTGAATGGACGAATGAATAAGGACATGGATGGACAAAGAATTTCTTTTTCAGATTATAATATCGCTGCTGGTTATTATACATTTTGTTTCAACAAAATCTTTATCAAGAAATGGTATCATATTGAAGGAGGTATTTGTGGCAGATGTTTTGGGACAATCATTCTTGAAAAACATATTTAAAGAATACCGATGCAAAAATCCTAAATAAAATTCTAGCAAATCGAATACAACGATGCATTAAAAAGATTATTCATCACGACCAAGTGGGGTTCATCCCCGGGACACAAGGATGGTTCAACATCCGCAAATCCATCAATGTGATACATCACATAAACAAAATAAAGGATAAAAATCATATGATTATATCAATTGATGCAGAAAAAAGCATTTGAAAAGATACAACATCCATTTATGATTAAAACACTTAATAAAATAGGTATAGAAGGAAAATATCTTAACATAATAAAGGCCATATATGACAAGCCCTTTGCTAATCTCATAATTAATGGTGAAAAACTGAAGCCCTTTGCTCTACGTTCAGGAACACGACAGGGCTGTCCCCTATCACCTCTGCTTTTCAACATAGTGTTGGAAGTCCTTGCCAGAGCAATCAGGCAAGAGAAAGAAATAAAAGGCATCCAAATTGGGAATGAAGAAGTTAAATTATCACTCTTTCCAGATGATATGATGCTATATATAGAAAACCCTAAAGACTCCACCAAAAAGCTATTAGAAACAATCAACGAATACAGTAAAGTTGCTGGCTACAAAATCAACATACAAAAGTCCATTGCTTTCCTATATACTAACAATGAAATCTCAGAAAAAGAAACACAAAAAACAATTCCTTTTGCAATTGCAGCAAAAAGAATAAAATGCCTAGGAATAAACTTAACCAAGGATGTGAAAGACCTATATGCTGAAAACTGTAAGACATTTTTGAAAGAAATTGAAGACACAAAGAAATGGAAAGACATTCCACACTCATGGATTGGAAGAATCAACATAGTTAAAATGGCCATATTACCCAAAGCAATATACAGATTCAATGCAATCCCCATCAAAATCCCAATGGCATATTTTAAAGAAATAGAACAAAAAAATCATTAGATTTGTTTGGAACCACAAAAGACCCCGAATAGCCAAAGCAATCTTAAGAAAAAAGAACAATAATGGAGGTATCACACTTCCTGACTTTGGCTTGTACTACAGGGCTACAATAATCAAAACAGAATGGTATTGGCAGAAAAACAGACAGATAGACCAATGGAATAGAATTGAGAACCCAGAAATAAAACCATATAAATATGGACAGATAATTTTTGACAAAGAAGCTAAAAACATACAATGGAGGAAAGACAGCCTCTTCAATAAATGGTGCTGGGAGAATTGGATAGCCACGTGCAAAGGAATGAAACTGGACTGCTATCTGTCACCATGTACCAAAATTAATTCAAAATGGATCAAAGACTTAAGCATAAGACCTGACACAATAAACTGCATAGAAAAAAACATAGGTACTAAACTTATGGACCTTGGGTTCAAAGAGCATTTTATGAATTTGACTCCAAAGGCAATGGAAGTAAAAGCTAAAATAAACGAATGGGACTATATGAAACTTAAAAGCTTCTGCACAGCAAAAGAAACCATCGACAAAATAAAGAGACCACCAAATGAATGGGAGAAGATTTTTGCAAATAGTGCCTGCGATAAGGGGCTAATATCCAGAATATACAAGGAACTCATGCAACTCAACAACAAAAAAACAAACAACCCAATTGAAAAATGGGCAGAGGACTTGAAGAGACATTTCTCCAAAGAGGACATACAAATGGCAAATAGATATATGAAAAAATGCTCACCATCACTAATCATCAGAGAAATGCAAATAGAAACCACAATGAGATATCACCTCACCCCAGTCAGAATGGCTATCATCAACAAGACAAATAGTAACAAGTGTTGGAGAGGCTGTGGAGAAAAAGGAACCCTCATACACTGTTGGTGGGAATGCAGACTGGTGCAGCCGTTATGGAAGGCAGTGTGGAGGTTCCTCAGAAAATTACGAACAGAATTGCCATATGACCCAGCAATCCCTCTCCTGGGTATCTACCCAAAAAATCTGAAAACATTTATACATAAAGACACGTGTTCTCCAATGTTCATTGCAGCTTTGTTTACGGTGGCCAAGTCATGGAAAGAACCAAAATGTCCTTCGATAGATGAATGGATAAAGAAGCTGTGGTATATATACACAATGGAATACTATTCGGCGGTAAGAGAAGAGGATATAGGAACATTTGTGACAACATGGATGGATCTTGAGAGTATAGTGCTAAGCGAAATAAATCAGACAGAAAAAGCAGAGAACCATGTGATTTCACTGATATGTGGTATATAAACCAAAAGCAATGAAAGAACAAGACAAACAAATGAGAAACAAAAACTCATAGACACAGACAATAGTTTAGTGGTTACCAGAGGGTAAGGGGGGTGGGGGTGGGAGAAGAGGGTAAGGGGGACCAAATATATGGTGATGGAAGGAGAACTGACTCTGGGTGGTGAACACACAATGGGATTTATAGATGATGTAATACAGAATTGTACACCTGAAATCTATGTAATTTTACTAACAATTGTCACCCCAATAAATTTAAAAAAGAAATTAAAAAAAACATTTAAAAAGATGTTTCCTTTATACAAAGTAGGCATCTAATATACATATGTTAAATCAATTGAATTGGATTTATGGAACAGTAGAAAGCATCCTTGGTAGAAAGAGTAGAGTTGATTATAGTCCTGGTTTTGCTACTGAGGATGAACAAGGAGGTTGACTTCTAAAGTCCCTCTGGCTTTTATGTTCTACAGTTTTATAAATTTATAGGTGGAAGTTCACTATACGAAGTGTGACAATTAAATTCATGCACTTGTTCCCGTGCACTTACATTGGCAGCACCGTACAAACACCTTGATAAGGTTTCATAACCTTGGTATATCAGTGTCTCACAGCTGTGTTTTTGTTTACATGTGGCGGTACCTTGCTGAGTGGAGTTCATTATTGTTGTTGCATGTTTTTGTGTGCCGTCGCAAGAATGTCTGAGCTTGAATTAGAGCAACGAACAAACATTAAATTTTTTGTTTTCTTGGCAAGAGTGGAAGTGAAATCAGGGACATGTTAGTCCAAGTTTATGGGGATAATGCCATGAAGAAAACAACAGTGTATAAATGGATGAAATGTTTTTCTGTGGGGAGAGAATGTGTCACTGATGAAGAGAGGTCAGGGCAGCCAGTAATGAGCAGAACTGATGAAAACAATGCAAAAATTTGAATTGTGCGTCAAAATTGTTGGCTGACTGTGAGAAGCATAGTAGACCAAGCAAACATCGATAGAGAAATAGTTAGAAAAATCTTAACTGAAAATCTTGGCGTGAGAAAGGTGTGTGCAAAAATGGTCCTGAAGGAGCTAACCAATGAACAAAAGCAAAGGAGAGTCAAAGTTTGGTAAGACCTTTTGGAGAGGCCAGACAATGTTTTGGACTGTTATCACTGGTGATGAAACATGGGTGTACCAATACGACCCTGAAACAAAGTGTCAAAGTGCACGATGGAAGTCAGCTAATTCTCCATGACCAAAATGTTTTGTCAGACTAAATCAAGAGTCAATGATGTTGCTAATCTTTTCTGATATCAGAGGGATTATTCATTATGAATTTGTACCAACTGGACAAACAGTTAACCAAGTTTACTATTTGGAACTGCTGAAAGGCTGCATCAAAAAGTTAGACGAAAACGACCTGAACTTTACGCCAAAAATTCATGGCTATTGCATCACAACAATGCACCAGCTCACATGGCACTGTCTGTGAGGGAATTTTTAGCCAGTAAACAAATAACTGCATTGGAGCACCTTCCTTACTCACCTGATCTGGCCCCCAATGACTTCTTTCTTTACCTGAAGATAAAGGAAATATTGAAAGGAAGACATTTTGGTAACATTGAAAGGAAGACATCAAGGGTAATAGGACGACAGCTCTGATGTCCATTCCGGAAAGAGTTCCAAAATTGCTTTGAAGGGTGGACTCAGCACTGGCATCGGTGCATAGCTCCCCAAGGAGAGTAGTTAGAAGGTTACCGTAGTGATATTCAGTAATGAGGTATGTAACATTTTTTCTAGGATGAGTTCGTGAACTTAATTGTCACATGTTCATATATCTATTCCCCAATGAAATTTGAGAAAAGGCAAACAAAAACTCAGCCTGCTCAAAGCACAGCCTATTTCTCTATCAAGAAAAGAATACGAGGAATTCTCTCTGTCAGACTCTACTGGAGATGGATTATTTTGCAACTGTGGCACTAATCTCATAAAAAGCTGGTGCTTGAAAAATTGACTCATACTAGATATAAATAGAAACCCATATAGTTTTTGTTGTTCAAGCAGATCTAATTCTAACTCCTTCAGAAAATTTCATTGGATTGAAAAGTTCCATGGGACCAATAATGGAATTGTAACAATCTGTTGTCTCATCTGAAGGGCTTTAGGGCTCCATTACAAAAATAATAAAATAATATCTTGGTTAGTTAGACATATATGAGGACCATTAAATCTTTCTACATTAATAATTTGCCAAAATACTATAATAATATTACTTTGATTGATAGGGAAAATTCTACAATGTTTCCAATAGGTACTGCATATAACATACCACCACAAAATCATATATTGATTCAATTACTAATATTAATTACCCTATAAGGACATATATGTATATATTCTGAAACTATTGTTATAATTGATCAAATTTAAGTCCATAGACCTGTGCCCTGCAGCACAGGTGTGATATAATCAAAAGGGCTTTAGGGTCTTCATCAAATAAGCCAGGAAATATTTGGACTATCTGTCACTTTGAAATGATTTTTCAAAACAAACCTCAAAAAATATGCTTTGCAAAAAGAAGATTTGTGGTTCAGAAAGTCATGTATAATTGGGCTGTTAGGTTTGCATCAGAGAAGAAAAAGTCTAGTTCTAAGAACTCAGGAAAGTGGGAAAAACAAGCCCAGCCCCCAGTAGTACCTGGGACTCCTAGGATAAACTGTCATCTTATCAATACCTACCCACTATCTATAGAGAAGCGGTTGTGAAACTTCAGGAAACATCTGGGAAACTTACAAAAGTTTCAACTGCCAGGTTCTCACCTGCTAGTTGCAAGTCTAATACGGCTGGGATGGGGTTTAGGAATCGGCATTTTTAACAAGCATCCCACTAAATAGAAGAAAATGCCTTAAAAATAAGGAGCTATTTCCCTTGTAAAACAAATCCACTTGTTTGTGTAGAGTTGGTTTTCCCCAAGAGAATAAACAGGCCTTTCTTGTGGTCAGCACCTCAGACTTTAAAGTATATGTAACCATAGTAACCTCAGGTTATGTTTTAGACCTCTTGTTCCCAACAGAAAGAATGCTTGGTTTTTAGAAGTTATGCCTTATTGTCAACTCAAATAGAATTTTTTAAAGGATGTTTGAGTAGTTAGAGCTAAATTGTGCAGCTCAACTTTCCTCCAGTTTGAATTTTAGTGGAGAAGCAAAGTTTATTTATTTATGTGTTTATTTCCCACTCATAATTTAATTAGTTTAAGTTGTACTTTACTCACTAAGAGTATAAAGATGAATAAAATAGTTCCTATCCTCAAAGAGCTTATAATCTCTTGGTGGTTGATAGACACAAATAAGTAAGAAGGTGATAGTGGTGTTATAAGAACACAAGCTTAGTACAGTTGGAAGAAAAGGTCTCGGTAAACTCACTGCGGGGGAAAAAGAGTCCCTGAGAGGCAACATAAAGAAGTTAATATTTGACCTGATCGTATCCCCAGCTTTATTGGGATATGATTGACAAACAACACTTATTTTGGGAATCATTATCTTAATCTGTGCTTTTTTTCTTGCATGTGCTTATATTGCTGCTGCCGTATCTGCCTCTAGTGCAGTCAGGTAGCTGCCAGACAGCCATCTCCATGCTGGTGAAAGCCCTTGCTGACTGCTCAGGGGACATTGCAGAAGAGGAGGCTGTGTAGAGTGTAACAGCCAGTCACTGGGCGTGGAGTGTTGGAGGAGGGAATGGAGAGGATGTGTCCACATGTTGGCACCCGAGCTGGACCTGGGCAATCAGAGGCTCCTCAACCTCTCCCCTGTCCTTGGAATGCACACTCTTCCCACTGTTCTTGAGCTAGGAGCAGTTCTCAGGATACAGACTTGAGAGACTAAGGTGTTGAGACCATTTGGACTGAATACATGACTGAACGTAGTGGCCTCTACATAAACTTTTAAGATTCTGGCGTGCACATGCAGAGATCTATTTGTCTTGTGGCTGCTGAAGACAAGCCATCTAAATAAGCTCCCTTGTTTATTAAACCTGCCACGAACCAAGTTGGGTGGTCTACCTCTTTGGTGTCTCCTTGCCTTGTGTGTAGGAGCCAGTTTGTGAACCAACAAAATTTATTCTTTAGTATTTTATTGTTTTTGATGCTATTATGAAGGGAATTGTTTCTTTTTCAGGTAGTTCATTTTTAGTGTATAGCAACAACTTGTTTTCGTATGTTGATTTTGTATCCTGCAAATTGACTGAATTTATTGATTAGATCTAATAGTTTTTTGGTGAAGCCTTTCTGTATATAAGATCACGTCATCTGCAAACAGACAATTTTTCTTCTTCCTTTCTGATTTGGATTGCCTTTTATTTCTTTTTCTTGCCTGATTGCTCTGGTCAGACTTCCAGCACTATGTTAAATAGGAATGGTGAGAGTGGGCACCCTTGTATTGCTCCTGATCTGACAGCAAAAGCCATCAATTTTTACTTTGAGTATGATGTTTCCTGTGGGCTTGTCATATATGGCCATTCTTGTCTTAAGTACATTCCTTCTATACCCAGTTTTTTAAGGGTTTTTATCATGGCAGGATGTTGAATTTTGTTAATAATTTTGCATCTATTGAGATGATCATGTGATTTTTATCCTTCATTCTGTTATTGTGATGTATCACATTTATTGATTTGTGCATATTGATCCTTCCTTGCGTCCCAAGGATAAAGCCTCATTTGATCATGGTTTATGATCTTTTTAACGTGCTGTTGAATGCAGTTTGCTAGTATCTTATTCAGACTTTTTGCATGTATGTTCATCAGGGATATTGGCCTGTAATTTTTTTTCTTGTGGTTGCCTTGTCTGGCTTTTGCATGCGGGTAATGTTGGCCTTGTAAAATGAGTTTGAGAGTGTTCTCTTGTCTTCAAATTTTTTGGAAGAGTTTGAGAAGAATTAGTACTAATTGTTCTTTAAATGTTTGGTAGACTTCAGCAGTGCAGCCATTTGGTCCTGGGCTTTTCTTGTTGGGATGATTTTTTTTTTTAATGTTTTAAATTAATACTTCAATCTCATTACTTGTTATTGGTCGGTTTAGATTTTTTATTTTTTCATGATTGGTAGGTTATATGTTTCTAGGAATTTTTAAATTTCTTCTAGGTTATCCAATTAACCTGATTCTTGAAAGTGTTTGTTATTTGTTGGGCCAATAGGAGGGAGAAAGCAGTGTAAATGAAGCAGCAGCAGAGGTACAAATATAGGAAACATCTTGGAACATTGACTGTGTTGGGTGTGGGTGGATTTGGTGGAAGAAGAATTAGCTTCTAAGGTTTATAGGTTGGCTGTTGTGAGGTCTACAAGGAGATGTGAGTGGTAGGTAGGCTGGTGGTCATCAATGATTTATTAGGCTAAGGGACTTGAATTTTAATCCTTAGCTTATTGGAAGCCATTGGAAGGATTTTAAGCAGTTGATCATTTTGATGGTTAATAAAAATCAGTATTACTTGAAAGTCTTCCCTCAAAATTTGCCTGAGTCCCCTATGAATCAAAAAGGGAGATTTAATGTAACTGATAAATCAGATGCTTTGTTCTGCTGATGTGCTTGTTTATAATCCACAGATAGGTAAACTGAAAAATAGCTGGTGTCTAAAAAAGAAGATGAGCTTATTCATTGATAGATCAACCCTCTCATTGTCAGATTACATGGAAGTGACCAACTCACCTATTTATCATTTTCCCCAAACCTGAGATTGTTCCATAGTGCACCTCTGTGGCTTAATAAAAGCCTTTAGAAATATTTACACAACTCACACATCTTAATGAGGCTGACTTCAGAGGTGAGAAAAATCCAAATAAAATGCATGAAAATAAAAAGCCATCTGCCTGCCCAAAGATTAATTCTAATCTAGACAGTGCATCCAGCTCCGCTTTATGCATTTTCTACTCATAGCAACAATAAATATAGAAAGACATTGGTTAGACATTATTACTCAAACTTCAGGACTTTTATTTTTATTTATTTTGTCTTGAGCATTGAAAACTCAATATAAACTATTAATACCCTGTAAAATTAGATATAGCCAAGTGTATTGTTGTTTCATGTGATTTGTGTTATATTCATTTAGTTGGTTTACTTAGATACAATATTTTTGTAAAGCTATTATCTATATATGCAGAAACTGAGAAACAACCCAAAAGGCAGTGCTGCGCTAGAGTCTCTGGTTACAATGCCAAGCACAGCTGTAACTACTTAACAAAATGCATGCATCAAAGAGAAATTCTGCATATGCAATGCAAAGACTGAGGGAACGGAGATAAAGATAAACCTGAGCAGTCTGTGTTGGCTCCCAGGCTGAGTCCTCTGCAAAGAAGACTCAAGCTGAGAGTGCTCCTGGGGCTGAGCCTTGAGTCCCTTCTGTGACGGGGGAGGAGGATTTGAGAGGTATAGTTCTGGTTTTAGGGTGGTAAGAAGAGTAATAGACAAAGCTCTTATTGAATAAAATGTTTATTTTATAATCCAGACATCATGGGCATGATCGGCAACGCTGGCTGGTGAGTAGAAAAACAAGTGTAGGTTAACTGCCTGTCAGGTTCACATTTACTAGCTTAATGACAGTTAATGTGAAGGTCAGACAGTTAAATTCACGAACTCGTCCTAGAAAAAAGTGCCACTTACCTCATTGCTGAATATCACTACTGTCACCTTCAAAGTACTCCCCTTGGGAAGCTATGCACCGACGCCAGCACCTAATCCACCCTTTAAAGAAATTTTGGAACTCTTTTTCTGGAATGGCCATCAGAGCTGTCGTTGTATTACCCTTGATGTCCTGAATGTCATCAAAGTGTCTTCCTTTCAATATTTCCTTTCTCTTCAGGTAAAGAAAGAAGTCATCGGGCGCCAGACCAGGTGAGTAGGGAGGGTGTTCCAGTACAGTTATGTGTTTACTGGCTAAAAACTCCCTCATAGACAGTGTGATGTGAAGTGGTGCATTGTTGTGATGCAAGAGCCATGAATTGTTGGCGAAAAGTTCAGGTCATTTTCGTCTAACTTTTTTACACAGCCTTTTCAGCACTTCCAAATAGTAAACTTGGTTAACTGTTTGTCCAGTGGTACAAATTCATAATGAATAATCCCTTTGATGTCAAAAAATGTTAGCAACATCATTGCAACAAATATACAAACTTAATTTTCAGACCTCGTACTTCATATGAGATACTAGCAGTATCAGGATAGAGAGGAAGCTCAAAATATCAACTACGCACTGTAAATTATAAAGCTGATCATTACATATTATATACGTTTTTGAGTAAATATCTGAGTGTTGTTTAGAGAATATACATGAGAAATATGCTTTTGTTAAGCTTTCTATGCTCTGTTCCTTTAAGCAAAATGTTTTGCATTTATTTGTATCAATAAGTTGCATGTTTTACATAAAACATTTGAGTTGTTGGTGTGCAGAGATTCTCCTGTGCCTCCCTAATATTCATCAAAGGTGAACTCAACCAGTTGGCAGATGTATTAATACTATTTCAGTTGCAAGGGTCAGAAATGTAACGCTATGTCTAGTTTATGCAGAGGAGAAAATAACTCACATATCTGGGAAGATGACAGGAGCTAACATTGGTTTTGTGCTTACTACCCTGTTTCCCGAAAATAAGACCTAGCCGGACAATCAGCTCTAATGCATCTTTTGGAGCAAAAATTAATATAAGACCCTTGGTATATGATATGATATGATATGATATGATATGATATGATATGATATGATATGATATGATATGATGATATGATATGGTATGATATGAAATGATTATATTATACCTGGTCTTATAGTAAAATAAGACCGGGTCTTATATTAGTTTTTGCTCCAAAAGACGCATTAGAGCTGATTGTCCGGTTTTTTTTGGTCTTATTTTTGGTCTTATTTTTTGGGAAACACAGTATGTGTCAGGTAAGAACCTGTACTCTAGAGTCAGATGGCCTGGGCGCCCATCCTGGCTTTGCTTGGATTATGACTGGGTGAGTTACTTTCTCTTTGTGCTTCCATTTCCTTATTTATGAAAGGAAGATAATAATAATGCATGCTTCGTAATGTAAGAATTTAGTGAAGTAATACGGATAAAGTGCTTGGAACAATGTTATCATTCTCATTAACCCTGCTCACATCCCCAGTGAGGGAGGTATCATTTTATAAAGGAAGGGAGAGGCTCAAAAATGTGAGTCGCTTCGGATCACACAGCTAGTTGAGATGGGGCTATCTTTCTACCTCTCTTTGTTGGATTGTGATCAGTGGCAACTGCTTTGAAAGGTTAACTTGGTGAATGATTATAAAATGAGTTAGAAAGGAGGGAGACAAACAGTTCATTAAGAGGCCGTAGCCACTGCAGTGCTATTTAAAAACAGCCAAGGTATGGAGGCAACCTGGGTGTCCATCAATAGATGACTGGATAAAGAAATTACAGTCCATATTTACAATGGAATATTACTCAGCCATAAGAAATGAAATCTTACTGTTTGAGGCAATATGGACAAACCTAGAGGGTATTATGCTAAGTGAAATAAGTCAGAGAAAGACAAATACCATATGATCTCACTTATATGTGGACTCTAAAGGACAAAATAAATGAACAAACAAAACAGAAACAGATCATAGATACAGAGAACAAACTGATGGTTGCCAGATGGGAGGGGGTTGGGAGGATGGGTGAGAAAGGTGAAGGGATTAGGAAGGACAAATTGGTAGTTACAAAATAGTCATAGGGATGTGAAGTACAACATAATATATTCAGTAATATTGCAATAACTATGTATAGTGCTAGATGGGTACTAGACTGATTGGGGGGAGCACTTTGTAAATTATATAAATGTCTAATTACTATGTTGTACACCTGAAATTAATATAAAATAATATTGAATGTCAATTGTAATTTAATAAAAAAGAAGTCGTAACAATGATGCATCTAAGAAATCATAAAGGTCTGAGTTTGAGTAGTGGAAGCTGGAATACATAGAATAGGATGGATTTGAATGATATTATGAAGATAGAGTTGTTATAACATAGCAATGAATTGGATAATAAAGGAAAAGGGAATTAAAGGTGACTGGCAAGAATGTGTATCTAGCAGCTGTCACACTTCTCAGTGCCTGGTGTATAACAGATGCTCAGTTAGGTTTTTTTATTTGTTTTGTTTTTTGGTTTCTTTTTTTCTAGTGAATGAATAATAATTAGACCTTGAGCATGAGTGTCTGGAAGCATTGTACTGTAGGGAAATTTAGGAGAAAGCGGGTTTGGGAGGGAGGCTGGCGAGTTTCAATTAGGATGCGCTCACTTGGAGAAGCCAGCAAAACATCAGGTGATTCCTGAAAGACAGTTGAAAATACAAGGCTAGAGCTTATATGAGATTCCAGAACTAGAGGTAGAGACTTAGGAGTCTTCTGCGTGAATGTGAATGTTGAAGCCGTATGATGAGTTGATATTTTCAATGGAGAAAATACCCACAAGAGAAGAGGGACAAGGGCAGATCAGTTGGGACAGGCTGGGGAAGAGAGAGAGCTTGAGGTATGGGCTGCACAGGAACAGCCAGAGAGTATGGAGGTGAGCCAGACACCGACCAGAGGGCAAAGAAGCCAGAGTGCCCAGAGCCACTGCTGAGAGCCAGGCAGCAGAAGGTAAGAGAGTCCACAGGAACTAAAGATGAGAAGGCCATTTTTCCAGAGCTCTTTTAATAAAATAATGGGAATGGAAGCTAGATTTCATTTAGAGGCATGGATAGACGAGCTTTGCCAGCTGTTGCGGTTGTCTCTTTCCAGCTGTGCCAGATGTTACGAGTGGCTGTGCCTTTGTCAGCCTGCCTTTACTTAGAGATAAGACTAACTGCTGCTTCAACCAAATGCACACTTTGTTTCTGAGGAGGGCTTGGCTTGAATTCCTATTTTCTTTTTCATTCTAATGAGGTAGGTAGGGCTTAAACTGGCTGAAGGTGGTCCCCAGGGCTCACCCTGGCTCCTCTCAAACTACAGGGTAAAAGCTCCTCCCAAATAATCACCTACTATCTGAAAAAGGGCCAGAGAGAAAAGAGAAAAGCCCACAAGGCAGGCAGGGAGATGTTTATAATTTTTTCACTCTTCCCATCAAAGGTCATTTTGCTATTTGGTCCTTGAGCAAATGCAGAAAGAGCAAATAAAGAAAGACCCGGAGTTTACCAGAGAAGCAGTATTAAAGAATGTTTGCTAGGAAGGGGAGATTTTAACATGGCCATAAACTGTAGAAGAACCAAGTAGAAAAGACAGTAAGTTCAGGGTGGGTCATAAGGATTTTGAGTTTGTGAAAGACAACTGTGGGTGTTAAATCTGCTAGAATGTTGAAATGAGGGTCTGTGGTTCAGGAGAGATGGTGAGCAATAATACCCATTTGATTTCCTATCTTGTTCCTTCTTTTATACTTAGTACCCATGGACCACGTCCCCATGTCCCTTTGCCTTTGCCGTAACCCCACTCCATACCCTTTTTACTCTCACTGAAACTATCACAGGACAGATGCCCTCCCTTCCAGTCACTCTCTTCCCCTTTATCTTTTACACGCTGCTCAGGTTAACCTGGAAACTCAGCGCCATATCACTCCCCATATCAGTGGCTCTGGCACACCATCATCCGTTTTAGAAAAGCCCGTATACCCAACAAAAAAAGCATTTGTCTAATTTTCTGGTTCTTCCCCCCATGACCTGCTAAACGTTTATTTAATGATAAAGGTCTACTTTCCATCTTCCCCCATCCAATTCTGTAATCCATAATAGTTGAAGCAGCAGGGGAGGCAAAGAAACATCATATATGTCTATGTATTGCTGTTTGATATAACAGCACCAGAAAGAAAGAAAAACAACCCACCATCCTTAATGCTATTTTAACAAAATGTTTTAAATTATTTTTCTTCCAGTTAGTGGTTTAGAAAGAAAAATGTGCACAGTGCATGCATTTTTCTAGAATGAGCCATCAGAGATCTACATAAATGGACCAAATGAGTTTGTTCGAATGTTCCCATTTACGTAGGATTACACATTCAAGTGAAACTGTGTACATTTATTTGAATATGTAATCAAAGTGCTGAACATAAGAGGCACTTACTTCCAAGTGTAGCATTCCTGGTTTACACATGTGGGTACCTCAATGTGTTGTTAAAAAGCAGAAAATAGTTCTTTGTATATGTATTTTATGCAAATTTCATAGCAATTGCTATTGTTCATCAGCTTCATTGCTTTTCATGCACCAGGCACCTGCACATATTAGCAAAAATGCTGTTACCCAAAGGAAGGCCATGTTCAAGTTTCGCAAATTGTCTGAGCCTTTGGGAAAGTTCAAGTTCACTCATTCCTTCATTTTTCATTCAACAAATAGTTGCAGTTTCACTTTACTGGCACTTAATTACAAGGGTATTTTATCCAATCATGTGGATATTTTAGTGTGCTTATCCCTACTGGTCTCAGTACTGTTTCTTGGGATAAACCTGTCCTAATCCATGACCCAAATCCTTTTAGGCCACTGACTTTTTAGGTCATCACTTGGTTCTTAAGGAATCGAGATAGGTGATATTCCAGGGAAATGCTCATGCTATCATGTGCATGATGTGGCAAAAGAGTACAAATGGGGACCCACATATGTAAATTTTTAAAAAGTTATTAACCAAACTAACAAAGTTTAAAACAATAAGTTCTGTTCTCCTACTGTGTTCCTGTCTTCACAATCTCTGGAAGGCCACATTTGAATTGAGAATTCTTAGGAGTTTTATAACTAAGGATATAAAGAAATATAAAGAAGAAGCCACATCAAGTCTGGTAGGAGGGGTGGAGAAGCTAAATGGGCTGGCCCCAAACCTGTGTGTGCTATTTGAGAATCGGGAGGGATTTCTTGACCACAGAGAATCCCCCTGGAGGAGTGAGAGACCCCAGCTCTACACCAGGATCCCCAGCCCAGAGTACTGGTGCTGGGAAGAGGAGCCCCCACAACATCTGGCTGTAAAAAACAGTGGAGATTCTGACCTTTTGGGTAGAATGGAAGGCTCTGGGAAACCCAAATGTTGTCTTAAAGGGCCTACACACAGACTCATTTGCTCACAGCAATCACCCTGGGCTCTGGTGGAGGGAGAGTGACGTGGGAGTATCAGAAACATATGAAGAGAGACTGAGTTGTGTGGCTTCGGGGGGGCGGGGGTACTGGAGGGACAGTCGCCATTTTTCCTGTATGGGTTATCCTCCCGTGCAGCCAGCAGGCAGGCGTCATCTTTCCTGTGTTGAGCCCTCTCTCCACGCCCACTGACAAGTCTGACTCTGAATTGGCCTGATAAGCTCCACTCCCTCCACCCTGCTGACTCCCTGGGACCCCATCCTACTGAACTTGGCCAATGCTGCAGGCACTTTCTCACGAGCAACCAGCCCCGTCTGCATTACACTCTTTTTTGGAAGTCTGTTGGAGCCTGTGGGTCCCCAGGTGGGCAGTGACTGGCCTTGGTGTGCATTGACACTTTTGCTCAGTAGCTCCAGGCTCAGCACTTACACCAAACCAAGATCTATATTAATCTGGTGACCACAACTCATCCCATTGTGGTGACTCCCTGAGACCCTGTGTAACCCAACTCACATACCACATAAGGCTTTATCAGCAGCTGAACCTTACAGGAGCCAGCAGGTACAGCAGGCCTCTGGGTGTCCTAGCTTTTTGCAGAGCTACCCCAGTCCCAGTATTGGGGGAAACTGTCCTCAGTTCACAATGTGCCTCCCCCATGTGCCTGCAAGTGTAGCATAGGCAAAGACCAACTGCTGATCACTTTGTAGCTTCTACCAGGTAGTCCTCAGCTGGCCACAGGCAGTGGGTGACCTGGGCCTGCACGGGAGCCCCTCCCAAGAGGCCCCAGAATCAACATACTTGGGAATTTGGCTTCCGACCGCAATGGAGCATCTACCAATTAGCCCCACAAACAGCAAACACAAAGGGCAGTCTCAACAAGCTCCAGAGCCCTCGGGGACTAATCTTGCTCAGTGGGGTAAGACTCCTCCACAGCAGCCCATAAGCTGTGGACATGGTCAAATCCCATAGCCAGTAAGCCTGAGGGTTAATCCCACCAATTGACATTCCAGTTGCAATCAAGGCTCAATTACAACAGGAGGCCACACACAACCCACACAAAGGACATTCCTGGAACACCTAGTGCAGGTGAACAGGAACACTGTGCCAGTGGGCCCGGCATGGCACCTACTATATAAGACCACCATGCCAAAGCCAAGAGACATAGCAGATCTGCCTACTACATAGAAACAAACACAGAGAGGCAGCCAAAATGAGGAAACAAAAAAATGCATCCCAAATGACAGAACAGGAGAAAACTCCAGAAAAAGAACTAAACAAAATGGAGGCAGACAACCTACCAGAGACAGAGTTCAAAACACTGGTTGTAAGTATGCTCAAGGAACAGAGTGAGAACTTCAACAAAGAGATAGCAAGCATAAAAAAGCACATAGAAATCATAAAAAAGAACCAGTCAGAAGGGGAGAATACAGTAATTGTAATGAAGAATGTGCTAGAAAGGACCACAAGCAGACTAGATGAAGCCAAAGATCGGATCAGTGATTTGGAAGACATGGTAACAGAAAACACCCATTTGGAACAGCAAAAATAAAAATAAAATGAGGCTAGTTTAAGAGACCTCTGGAGAACTCATGCATAACAACATTTGCATCATATGGGTACCAGAAAGAGGGAGAGAGAGCAAGGGATTTAAAAGCTGTTTGAAGACATAATGA
Organism: Rhinolophus sinicus; assembly: GCF_057876585.1. Lineage (NCBI taxonomy): Eukaryota > Metazoa > Chordata > Mammalia > Chiroptera > Rhinolophidae > Rhinolophus > Rhinolophus sinicus. The sequence continues at coordinate 113,682,780 of NC_142514.1, read as the reverse complement.
CTGAAAACTTTCCCTGCCTGGCAAAGTAAATAGACATACAAGCCCAGGAAGTGCAGAGATTTCCAAACAAGATGAACCCAAACAGACCCACACTAAGACACATAACTAAAATGGCAAAAGTTAAAAACAGGGAGAATCTTAAAAGCAGCAAAAGAAAGACAACTAGTTATTTTTAAGGGAGCTCCCATAAGATTGTCAGTTGATTTCTCAACAGAAACTTTGCAGGCCAGAAGGGATTGGCATGAAATATTCAAAGTGATGAAAAGAAAGGCCTACAACCAAGAGTACTCTACCAGCAAGGCTGTCATTTAGAATCGAAGAACAGAAAAGATCTTCCCAGACAACAAAAAACTAAAGGACTTCATCACCACCAAAACAGCATTACACAAGGAATTTTGGACAGACTTCTTTAAAAAGAAAAAGAAAGAAAGAAATATTAATAATAAAATGGCAATAATTTCTTGAAAGTAATCCACAATTACTTTCAATGAAAATGGATTAAATATTCCAGTCAAAAGACATAGGGTAGTTGAATAGATAAAAAAACAAGATCCTTACATATACTGCCTACAAGAGACTCACGTCAGATCAAAAGACACACACAGATGGGAAAAGATATTTCACGAAAATGGAAATAAAAATAATAAAAGGGGTGGCCGGTTAGCTCAGTTGGTTAGAGCATGATGCTAATAACACCAAGATTGCAGGTTCAATCCCCGCATGGGCCACTGTGAGCTGTGCCCTCCTTTAAAAATAAAAATAAATAGGAATAAAAATATGAAAAAGAAATTCACAAATGACAAATCTAAAAAAAAAAAAAAAATAGCTGGGGCAGCAATACATATATTTTGATACAAAGGCTATAACAAGAGACAAACAAGGACCCAGTAATCTCACTTCTGGATATTTATCTTAAGAAACTAAAAATTCTTAAAAATGAAACTTAAAATGCTTATGTTCACTGCAGCATTGTTTAGAATGGCCAAGATGTGGAGGCAGCCTAGGTGTCTGCCAACGGAGGAATGGATAAAGAGGTGGTACATATATACTATGGAATATTGCTCAGCCATGGAAGGGAATGGGTTCTTGCATTTGCATCTCCATGGATGCACCTGGAGGGTGTTGTGCTGAGTGGAGTATGTCAGGCAGAGAAAGACAGATGCAATGTGATTTCACTTATATGTGGAATATAAAGAGTAGAATAAACAAACAGATAAAACAGAAACAAACTCATAGATGCAGAGAACATTTTGATCGTTGCCAAATGGGATGGGGTTGGGAGGTGAGTAAAAAATGGGAAGGGATTAAGAAGTACAAATTTGTTGTTACAAAGTAGTCGTGGGGATGTAGGGTATAGCATAAGGAATAAAATCAATATTATAATACCTGTGTATGGTGTCAGGTAAGTACTAGATTTATTGGGGTGATAGATGGGCGGGGGTTCAGAGGCAGGGTGAATAAGGTGTAGGGATTAAGAAGTACAAATTGGTAGTTACAAATAGTCATGGGGAGGTAAAGTAAAGCATAGGGAATATAGTCACTGATATTGTGATAGTATGGTGTGGTGTCAGATGGTTGCTGGACTTATCATGGTGATCACTTCTTTAGGTATATAATGTTGAATAACTATGGTGTTCCCCTGAAAGTAACATAATATGATGTGTTAGCTCTATTTTTAATAAAAGTCTTTTTAAAAAAATGAATGTGTGCAATTAAAATCTAGGCTAAATTGGTTTAGGGCTTAAATTTTAAGTACCTTTTTGATAACATTTTTGTGTATACACACACACATATATTATATATATTCTATATATATATTATATTCTATATATATTAAAGCCGATTTAACTCTCATGTATACAAAAAAAGAAAAAGAGAATTCTTGGGTTGTATGCTGGAATGTGGCTGCAAGAGGGAACTAGCCCCTGGCCAATGTCTGTGGCCTTCTCCATTCTTTCATACCCTTGGCTGTGTCATGCATTCACACGGTGGATCCAAGTTCTGTCTATCCTGCACAGACCTAGTGAAGCGACCTGAGCAGACCCTGGAAGGAGTTTTTGGCCACTTGGGAAAGAAAATTTTGAGTTCCCATGTACCTGGAAGGTGGTCTAGAGGAGGGAATGTGTTAGTTCTGGCCTTGGTGATGGAGGAGGGTGAGAGCCCTTTTCCTATACCACTAAGTGGATCTCCAGACTGAAATGGAGATTTCTGGACAACTTGTGAGCATAATGTGCTTCTCTTGCTTCTTAGTCACAGGAGTATTCAGCCTTAAATATAGGCGCCTTTTTGGTCTTGCTTGGCCCTCTGCACAGCCATAATTTGAGGTGGAAGCAAGTGAAAATAAGAATCCGTATAGATGAAGACCACACTAACCTTCCTTTCTTCTTCATCCCAACTCCATCCCCATTATGGTGACACGGATCTGGTGTGAGTGAACCATGTTTGGAGGGAGGGGTTGTGTTGGCCGGAGTGCTGTCAGTGTGTTCATAAGTGATCGATCACTGTGTACTAACACAGCTCTTTAGGGACGCAGGGGTTTTGATGACTTCTGCCTAATCTGTTCCATTTATTCTGAGCAAAGTGTGAACAAAGGGAGGTGAAAGTGGAGAGGGGCAGCATCCGATGGAATGATGCTACTAGAAAAGTACAATTAATGAGGGATTTTCAGGGTTAAAAACGAGGTAGTCTCATTAGTGTATTGTTTAAAAGTAATATGGATTATTAAGAAAGAAAAACAGTTGACTAAGACATTGGTATTGAATAACTGAATGATAGTAAGAAATGCATGATACCAAGTGATGTGAAGCTATGCAAATCTGTCTATACAACAACAATTTGTGTGAGTAGGTGACATGAATTAACAAGATGATGGTGACGATGATGAACATTTATTGGGTGTTTACTTTGTGTCAGGCACTGTTTTATGGGCCTTACGTATATTAACTCATTTTATCTTTACAAAATCTTCGGGAAGATAAAATTAGTGACCCCCTTTCTGCAAATGAAAAATAAGGCACAGAGCTGTCCAGTAATTTGGACAAGTAATGCAGGTTGTAAATGTTGGAGCCATGATCTGACTCCAGAGCCTGCCCTTTAGACCACTACACATAGAGATGGAAGTGTCATCATCACTGAGTTAGGCTAGAGAGTCCTTTGTTTTGTTCTGGTCTATTTTTTCCCTATTACATAAAGAAAAGAGTGGTGACATACTTATCAATAAGGTTGATTTCTTTTTTTAGCATATCTCTAATATTTTTCTCTCGGAAGTTTGGGGGCACCATGGTCCCTTTCTTCCTCATCCACTCCTCTCCTAGCTCTCTGACCCCAGGTGATGCTAATTTAGTTCCCACCATATGTCCCCGAGGTCTCCATTTTGTCCTTGACCCTTATTAGATCTTGGACTGGAGTGAGTGACAGACCCCTGAGCTTTTGCTAGTGGTTTTACGCATCGTGTATGATCAGACTAATTATTGGGAGAAGCATTTTGATCAAAGACAATGTCTATTTGACGGAAGATTAAAATCCAGGACTGAAATATTGACACAATGGGAAGAAAGGGGATTGATTCATGAAAAAGCATGCTGATGCTTATTTGGTACAAAGTAGAAAGTAATTGCCTAACAAAGTTTGTGATATTTCTTTCTCATTAAAGCGAATGACTGTGATTTGGGAGGTTGAGTCTTTCTTCTAATCCATATTAATCTTCCAGAAATAAAGCTTTTGGTGTATCATACTCTAGCTCAAAGTACTTTAGTAGGTTACTATTGCTTATGGAATTCATTCCAGGAGTTTGCCATTCTCAGCAAAATACTGTTCAAACTCCCTTTGTCATGAGAGTTTTACTACTTTGCTTCATTACTTTTATACTTCAACCAAATAAAACTTGTTTCTTCTTACTCATGATTATTCCTTTATTTCCTCACCTTGAGCTACCCCTCTTAATCCACTCTTATCTTTATGTATCCAAATCTTACTCACTTTCAAGGTCTAACTCAAGTGCTGATAGTTTCATGAAATTTTTTCTAATTCCCCAGATGGAAATAACTTCCCACTTCTGAATACCCAGGACATATGTTTATTCCTCTTATTACAAATGTCATTTTCAACCTTGCATGATAGTTGCATCATTATCATCTCCATCTTGAGCTCTTGATACAAAATGTATGTAATTTTCACATTTTTTATGGCTCTAGGCATAGCATTTTTTACATATTAGGTACTGAAGTATGTGCCACATTGAATTGAATGGATAACTGAACAGAGGTTGTCTGATCATATGTGAAACAGATTTTAAATTCTTTTGATATCTCCTTAATAATAAACACATCACAGTGGGGGCTCTGCTGATACTGAGAAACTCCCAAAGAACTAAGGCATTCATCCCTACAGTTGGGAGTGTTAGTTCACAGTGATGAGTCACAGCTGAGCCCCTTTTCAGAAGCTACGTCACCCAAGATCGTGGTCCTTATCTGGAGACTACTGGCATCCAATGACTGTTTGAGGTGGGGAGTTCAAAGACCCTGCCTCCTTTCCTCAATTTGAGACATCTCTGAAGGGCTATCCCTGCGTTGAAACTCCCCAAGGATGAACTGAGGCCTCTTGCAAATAAATCACAGTTCAACTTCTCCTTCTGTCTAGTCCTCATGGATGTAGTTCCTGAGTGAATTCCCCAATAAATTTTTTCCATGCAAATCTCCAGCTTTCAACTCAGAGTCTGTTTCCTGGAGAACCCAGTCTAAAACACGTTTCTTCACTGGGTTATTTTTCTAGAGCTCTTGGACTTTGGCATCATGTAGATCTGGGTTTGGAGCAAGTTTGAGTCTCGGCTTATTAGATGTGTGAACTTGGAATGTTAGTTACGTTCTTACACTGATTAGGATCAGATTCAGCTGCATATAATGAAAACCCAAAAATCAATGCTAGCTAAATTATATTTTAAAAAAATATTTATCTCACAAGAGAAGATAAGAGGTATGGACTAGAGTTCTCATGATGTGGATATGGAGCAGCTCTGTGAGCCTCCATTCTAAGATGGGATTCTCGTCTTCATGATCCGTGATGGATGCTGAAGTCTCAGCCATCATATTCATTAATAAAGTGGAGGAAGCAAAGAATGGCATGACTCCTCCCTTTTAAGGAGCCTTCCCAGAAGGTTTATACAACACTTTGGTATATATATCATTGGTCAGAACACAGTCTCATGGTTATACCTAGAAATGAAAATATATCTGAAAACTGTAATCTTTTAATCACATGCATGGTAAAAGTTTTGTTCTCTACAGAACACTTTGCTTTAAGGGTGAGAAATAACATGAATTGTCTAGACAGATGGTGGTCGATAAGTGGTCCAAAATCCCTTCTTTATATCGTAGTTATTCTTATATACACTTAATGTTCGGTAAGGTAGCATTATAGATAAGTCAGCAATGCTAGAAGCTAAATATTTGTGAGTACTGTTTGTTAAAATCTAGTAAAGTTGTGTGAGCCATCTCTTCCTATCTTGTCATAATGGGATTGTGATTATGATTAATGGAAAGAGGCTGATAAATGTTGGTAGATAAAACAGGTCATGTAGGCAAAGGATATAACTAAGAACATGCACATGCTACTTAGAGCAGGAGAGAGCAACAGTTAGAACCAGAGGAACAATTGTCACTGGTCTTCAGCCCCTCCCCTTCCCCCCGCCCCCCAAGTGTTGCCAACAATACCATCACTGGGGACAAAAATCTTGTCCAGTCCCTCTGCCTTTCTCTCAGTTTTTGTTTGTTTTTAGAATCCTGCTTCTCTTGACTATTCTGTAGATTCCCAGCTACTTTCCAACAAAATGCAACTAGTAACAACCCCAGCATATTCCCAAGTGCTCACTCAGAGGGCAAATCAAAGGTCAGTGTCCCAAGACCAATTTTCCATGTGTCCTCATTCCCAGCATTTTCTCTCTCTAGCTCCCTAGACCACCTCTGACAGTTTTAGCAGGCCGACCTGGGAAGATTATATACAACAATAGTTCCTGGCTCTCTTTTATAGAATGTTCTGACGTTGGCTGCCATCTGCCCCCATTTAACATCAGTCAAGAAAAACATATCCCCTACTCTTCTGCTGTAGGTAGAGGTTTAAGTTCATAATAATTGTTAAGTGGTGATCAACACAAGTTGCTGTTCTGGGAATTGCAGTGAATGTTATGATTGTTTACGAGCAGTATGTTCATCGTCCTCTCACTCTTTCTGTATTACATCTCAGCATGCTGGTGGTCACACTGGATTTGTGGATGTTTCTCCAGAATCCAGATCTGCTTTACCACACTCAGGCCCACTGGGATCAGATTCTCTGTTGCCTTTTTAAAAATGTTTATTTTATTTTAGGAACATGTGCTTTAATGAGTTATTAGTCCAATGGAACAACTGCTGACCAGAGTTCAGGGCACTGGAGAGGAGTCACCTATGGACCCCTTCTGTCATTTCAGGAGGACTATTTTTTCCCCAAACCTGAGAAAGCCTCAGAGGTCTGGTTAGCAGTCCTGTAGATGGTTTCCTGGGTAGATTTGGCCACCTGGTCCATGGCTTTCTACCCTGCCTCTGTGGCCTGATCCAGCACTTGCTACCTGCTGCTCTGGCTGCAGTCACTGCATCCTGGCCACCCCTTCCACTTGTTGCTTCAGGGCCTTGCAAGCCCTTGCTGGCCATCGCTGAGGGGTATCTGCGAGGTCATCAAGGGTAGCCACAGCGATGCAGGATCCTGCTCTGTTGTGTTTTAAAGTCTTTGTTGGATGAGGCTTATTTGCATCTTGGGGCTGTTTATAATTTTTCCAAGACAAAATATAGACACAAAGATTGAAGATAATCATGAGGACTGACTAGTCAGGGCAAAATGATTTCACTACAGAGTAGCTACCTGCAGGTCTTGATGGAAATCAATCAAGTTGGCTCGATTCTCGTACAAGAATCAGTGTGGAGTGTGGAAACATCATCTGGCTTTGTCATTGAACAGCCCTGGTTCTGCAACTATCCTTTGCCACCTTCTAGCTTTACAATCTAAGGCAAATAAATTAATCTCTCTAAGTGTACTCCTTAGTATCCATAGTAATTCTGTAAGGATTTAATGAGATTTATAAAGCCCATTGCATAGTGTTTGACATAGTAAACATGCACTAAAGATGATCTTATATAATAGTATTTATTATTCATTACTTATAAAAGAAGAAGATTGTCTTTTCTTTATAGCTTGATCTTTTTAGAAGTAAAATTATAAACACATGTTAAATATGATCAATTTTTGGGGGGCATCAACTGAGATAATCATTATTTTTCTCCTTTAGTCTTTTGACATGAAAATTTACTATAATATTTTTGAGGTGAATCATTCTGATATTCCTTGGGAAAATCCTCTTCAGCTCAATATTTTTATTTTTTGAAAGCACTTTTAGATTTAATTAAGCCAATATATTTTGGAATCATTTTATCTACATATATAAGTGAAATGGATCTATAATTTTCTTGAAGTGTCTTTATCTGACATTGGAATCAAGATTAACCTGGCGTAATAAAAAGCTAGGGATTTTTTTCTATTTTTCTAAAATAATTTATATAAGACAGTAAATAATTATTACTTGAAAATTTGGTAGAATTCTCTTGTAAAGCCAAGACAGCCTGGATTTTGGGGGGAGGAACAGTATTTGATTACCATTTTAATTCCTTTAATACTTACCGCCCTGTTGAAGTTCTCTTTCATTTTTTGTATTTTATATGTTTCTAGGAATGTTTCCATTTTATCAATGTTTTCAGATTTACTAGTATATTAGTTGTTCATAATAGTTTTTATTGTTTTTAAATATCTGCTATCTAGTTAGTTATTTTCCTTTTCCAATATTAAATTTTATGTATATGCATCTATGCCCCCTTTCTCTTGCTTAAACTTACTATGGGCATGTTTGTTTTATTAATATTTTCAAAGAACCAGCATTTGGTTTTGCTTATCTTTTGCTCTAACCTTTGTTATTTCCCTCCTCCTTTTTTTTTTTTTTTTTTTTTTTTCAACTGCAGGGATTGGAGGTGGGAAGAGGATATGCTCTGTCAAGTTCTAAGTCCAAGTTTTTGAGATGAATACATAGTCAACAACAACAACAAAAAACTTTGTAATGGAAACTTTTATATATGTTTGTATATACATCATTATATGTAATACATAATATAGAAAATATATAATAATGTATAAAAATATTAAATGTACTTATATATACATATATACATAAAACAGAGATAAGGGAATCACAAAGATTCATATGCACACAGCTTTAGCAGTTACAGTCTAGTCAATCTAGTCTTCTCCCTATCCTGCCCTTCTATCCTCTCCCAGATTAATTTGCAGCAAATCTCATATACCATATCATTTAGCTTACAAATACCTACACATTACTCTCCAAATACAGGGATTCTTTTTTCAAATGTAATCACAATGCCATTATGCCACCTAAAATGTTAAAAACTGAGTGACATCTATTTTTACTTTTTATATTATTTTATTTTATGTTATTTTATTTTATTTCATTTTAGAATGAAAGGACACTTAACATGAGATGTGCCCTATTAGCACATTTATAAGTGTACAATACAATATGGTTAACTGTAGGTACGGTGTTGTACAACCGAACTCTAGAACTTACTCATTATGTATAACTGGAACTTTATACTTGTTTAACAGTCATTCCCATTTTTTCCCTCCCCACAGACACTGGCAAGCACTATTCTACTCTCTGCTTCTATGGGTTTGACTATTTTAGATACCTCACATAAGTGGAATCATAAATGAATTGCTAGGTCCCTTTCCTTTCTTCTATGTACAGATGTTAGCAACCCTCTTCACAAAGTTACTGTGAAAACCAGCTCAACCAAGTGATTCAAAAGGCTCCAGCAAAAAAAATAAATAAATAAAGGCTCCAGCAAGTATATGGTTCCTCAGAAATTCCTAGAATAATGTAATACAAGAATCTTCTTTCTATTCATACCCGTTGATTGTTTTTTTTTACAGCTTTATTGAGGTGGTGTTGATACACAGAAAACAACACATATTGTATACAATTTGATGAGTTTGGATATACATATACACCTGTGATACCATCACCACAGTCAAGGTAATAAGCAATCCATCACCTCCAAAAGGTTCTTTGTGTCATGTGTGTGTGTGTGTGTGTGTGTGTTAAGAACACGTTACATGAGATCTATCTTTTTGAACCAATTTTTAAGTGCACGATACTGTTTTGTTAACTACAGGCATTGTGTTGTACAGCAGATCTCTAGGACTTGTTCATCTTTGTATAACTTGTATCTTTATACCCATTGAACAACTTCCTGTTTCCCCCTTCACCTATCCCCTGACAACTACAATTCTATTTTCTGCTCCTATGAGTTTAACTATTTTAGATAACCAATATGTGTGGAGTCATGCAGTACTCATCCTCCTGTGACTGACTTATTTTATTTAGCATAATGATTTCCAGGTCCATCCACGTTGTTGCAAATGGTAGGATTTCCTCTTTTTTTTTTAAGGTTGAATGTATGGAATATCATTTATATGTACACATATATCATATTTTCTTTATCCATTCATGTATTGATGGTCATTCAGGTTGCTTTCCATATTTGACTCCTGTGAATAATGCTGCAGTGAACATAGGTGTGCAAATATGTCTTGGAGATGACTTCAACATTCTTGGTTAAATACCCAGAAACAGTATTGCTGGATTATATGGTAGTTCTATTAAAAAAAAAAAAAAAAGCTTCATACTGTTTTCATAGCAGCTGCATTATTTCACATTCCCACCAATAGTGTACAAGGGTTCCAGTTTCTCCATGACCTTGCTAACACTTGTTATCTTTTTTTTTTTTTTTAATATATAACTGTCCTAAGAAGTATGAAGTAATATCTCATTGGGGTTTTTATTTGCATATCTCTGATGATTAGTGGTGTTGAGCATCTTATCCTATACCAGTTGGTATAGCATAAGATTAATCCTAAGATGTGTGTATGTCTTCTTTTGAGAAATGTCTATTCAAAAGTCCTTTGCCCATTTTTAAATTGGGTTATTTGCTTTTTGCTATTGAGTTGTAGGAGTTCCCTACATATTTTGGAAATTAACCCTTTATATATATAGGTTGCAAATTTTTCTCCCATTTCACAGGTTGTCTTTTCTCTCGATTGATTGTTGCCTTTGCTGTGTAAGAAGCTTTTTAGTTTGATGTAGTCGCTCTTGTTTATTTTGCTTTTGTTGCCTGTGCTTTTAGCTTCATATCTATGAAATCATTGCTAAGACCAATGTCATGAAGGTTTCTTTTAGGAGTTTTACAGTTTCAGAGTTACCTTGAAGTCTTTAATCAATTTTGAGTTGATTTTCTGTATGATGTTAAATAAGGATCCAATTTCATTCTCTTTGCATGTGGATATCCATTTTTCCCAGAACCATTTGTTGAAGACACCACCACCCTTTCCTCATTGTATATTCATGGCACCTTTGTTGAAGATCAGTTGACCAAATACACATGGATTTATTTCTGTGTTTTTTTTTTAATTTCTGCCTTTTAAAATTGTGTTTAATTGGTCTGTGTGTATTTACGACAATACTATATTTTAAAAATTATTGTACTATATTTTAAAATCAGCAAACATGATGTCTTCAGCTTTGTTCTTCTTTCTCAAAATTATTTTGGTTATTCAGGGTCGTTTGTGATTCCATATGAATTTTATGATTGCTTTTTCTATTTCTGTAAAAAATGCTTTTGAAATTTTGATAGTTATTGTATTGAATCTAGATTGCTTTGGGTAGCATGGACATTTTAACATTACTAAGTCTTCCAATCTATGAACACTGGCTATATTTCCATGTACTTGTGCCTTTAATTTCTTTCATCAATGTTTTGTAATTTTCAGTGTACAAGTTGTTTACCTCCCTAGTTAAGTTTATTCCTAAGTATTTTATTCTTTTTGATGCTATTATACATGGGATTGTTTTCTTAATTTTCTTTTCCGGTCATTCATTGTCAGTCTATAGAAATATAACTGATTTTTTGTGTGTAGATTTTGTATCCTGCAACTTTACTGAATCATTTATTGGTTCTAACAGTTTTTGGTGGAATCTTTAGGGTTTTCTACATATAAGATCACGTCACCTATAAGCAAAGATAGTTTACTTCTTCCTTTCCTATTTGGATGCCTTTATTTCTTTTTTATGCCTAATAACTGTGTTTTGAATTTCCAGTACTATAATAAACAGGAGTGGCAAGAGTGGGGATCCTTTTCTTGTTCCTAATCTAGGAGGAAAATCTTTCTGTGTTTCGTCATTGAATATGATGTTTGCTGTAGATTTTTATATATGGCCTTCATTATGTTGATATAATGTCCTTTTATTCTTTGTTTGTTGAGAGCTTTTATCATGAAAGATGTTGAATTTTTTTCAAATGCTTTTTTAGCATCTGTTGAGATAATCATGTGGTTTTCATCATTCTGTATAATATGTCATATATTGGTCCAGTTCCATATCCCTTGCAACCCAAGAATAAATTTCTACTTGGTTAGGTGTGTGATTTTTTAATGTGATGTTGAATTTGCTACTGTTTTGCTGAGGATTTTTGCATCTGTATTCATCAAGAATATTGACCTGTAGTTTTCTTTTCTTGTAGTCTTTTTCTTTTTGTAATCAGGGTAATGCTGGCACATAAAATGAGTTTGGAAGAATTTTCTGCTCTTCAATTTTTTGAACAGAGTTTGAGAAAGATTGTTATTAATTCTTCTTTAAATGTTTGTTAGAATTCATCAGTGTAGCAATCTGGTCCTGGGCTTTTCTCTGTTGGGAAATAGTCGCTGACCAATTCAACCTCCTTTCTAATTATAAGTGTGTTCAGATTTTATATTTCTATATAATTCAGTCTTGGTAGGTTATATGTTTCTAGGAATTTATTCATTTCTTCTAGGTTATTCAATTTGTTGATGTATAATTGTTATTAGCAATTTTTTATGATCCTTTTTATTTTGTGGCATCAAAATTGAGTGATGTCTAATATTACATTTACCCAATTATCTCAGGATTTTGTTTTTACAGTTCATTTGTTTGAATTAGTATTGAAAAATGTTCCCTACACTGCAATTTATGAGATGTCTTTTAAGTTAATTTTTATTTACGTGTTCCCCTTCAATTATTTTCTTGCTATATATTTGCTGAAGAAATTGAGGAGCAGTTCCTGTATTTTAACTTGCCCTGTAAGTTAATTTGTTTCATTTTTGTTTTCCAATTTTGGAGATTAGTTTTTTGAATTTGATTTTGCTTTTAATTATGAAAATTAATAGTTGCAAAGTCAGTTCTACAAAACAAGAGATATTAAGATAATTTCAACTTCTATTCCTGTCCTTGCCACCTTTCAGTTTTCCCTCCATATAAACATTTTAAAAACGTTCTTTATCCTTCCATTAAAAAACAAACAAACAAAAAACCACTCTCTAGCTTTTGCTGATTGCATTACTGTGGTGTTATTTAATATGTCCCTCTGTGCCCTTAAATTACTGTAAATTGGTAGACAGATCTAGGGCATGCATTCTCAACAGGGGTGATATCACCCTCAAAAAAGTGAAAATTGGCTCTTTGGTAGTTAAAAAACTCTTACTCTTTTTAGTTATGTCCCTCAAATTTTAATATACATTGTTTTTACAGTATATATTGTGATGTTCACACTAACATCAAATTAGTGAATTTCCCATGTGATTTCCTTTTTTAAAAGAAATATTCTATTTAGTTTTTTCAAATATATAAATTTTTAAGCTCCATTTTGTTTTTATTTTCTAATTTTATTGCATTATGGCCTACATAGATATAGATATAGATATAGATATAGATATAGTCAAAATAATATAACACTTTGACTTTTATTAGTGATTCTTTTTTTCTTAACATTTGGTCTACTTTTGTAAATCTTATATAAATGCCACACTTAGTTGGCTATAGATTTCTCTCTTTCTCTCTCTCTTTCTCTCTCAGCACCAGCATATTTATAATACTGTTCAAATCCTTGGTGTCTGTTTATTTTTATCCATTTCATCTATCCATTTCTGAGATGGGTGTGTTAAAATCTTAAATTACTATAATTTATTTATATAGTATTTCTTTCTCTACCTATGTCACTTGCTGCTTGAAATTTTTCAAGCACCATTCTTAGGTGCAATGATGTTAATAGGAGTATATTATCTTGTTCTGTTCCTCCTTTTACCAGTATGTAATATTTCTTTTTGCCATTTTTTGCCTCCCTTATATTTTGCAGACATTAATATTGCTTTCTTCTGTTTCATTTGCCTAATAATTTAAAATATATTTTCATGTTCAACCTTTAAAATATTTCTAAGTTGTTTTGTCTCAAGAGAATTTCTTCTACACAATGTATTACTTTTTTTTTTTTTTTAAGGTGGGCATTCTGAGACCTGTGTCTGTTAATTGGTAAATTATACCCATTTATATTTCTTGTTATTATTAATATGTAGTAGCTTACTTTTGCAACCTAATTTCATATTTTACATTTTCTGTACTTTTTATTTCCTTTTTCTTTTCTCCTGTTTTCTGTTAAATACATTAAGTTTCTTCTACTGATATGAAAGTTTTTATTTCTACTTTCATCGTTGCCATTAATCCCATGCAACTGATTTTCGATATAGCAACAAAAGGGATCCTTTCAAAACTTAAGTAAAATTATGCCAGTTCTCCACTCCAAACTCTCCAATGTCTTTACTATTTACTCAGATAAAAACCAGTCATTAATTTGATTGATTGTGCAGTACCTGGTAGAATGTTACACTGCACTGTCTGGTCCCTTATTACATCTCCAACCCCATCAAATTACTGCCACTGTGCTTTGCTTGCTTTCTTTAAATCCTTTAGGTATCTTTTAACATCTATCAGCATCTTTGCACTTGCTGTTATCTCCCTTATGTTCCATATATATATGGAATGTTTCTCCATTATATGTCACATGACATGCTCCCTCACCCCTTCTGGGTCCTTGCTCAAATATAGTCTTTTCAGTGAGGTTTCCCTAATCATTTTGTTTAATAATGCAACTTTTCCACATGGCATACACTATCATTCCCCCCCCCCCCCTTTTTTTTTTCCGTTGCATTTTTCACCACTGGATATTCTATCCATTTAGTGCATCTCTTCTCCCACTAAAAAATAAATCTCCATGCAAGCAGAGACTTTGCTTTGTTTTCTATAGCCTCTCCAGAGACTAGGACAGTGCCTGGAACATTGAAAACACCCAGTAAATACCGGGGGTACCAAAAACATATACACATTTGAAGAGATGTTATCTATGTATTACTTTTCGAAGTTGAATTGAATTACGGTACCAAGGTGTAGTATGACGTTCATTCAAAAGATGGCATTAATCAAATAAATGCTAGCATCATTCATTGTATTACAGTTTTTTTAAAAAGATTTTATTGGGGAAGGGGAACAGGACTTTTTTGGGGAACAGTGTGTCCTTCCAGGACTTTTTCCAAGTCAAGTTGTTGTCCTTTCAGTGGTAGTTGTGGAGGGTGCAGCTCAGCTCCAGGTCCAGTTGCTGTTGCTAGTTGCAGGGGGTGCAGCCCATCATCCTTTCTGGGAGTTGAACCAACAACCTTGTGGTTGAGAGCCCACGCTCCAACCAACTCAGCCATCTGGGAGCTCAGGGGCAGCTCAGCTCAAGGTGCTGTGTTCAATCTTAGTTGCAGGGGGTGGAGCCCACCATCCCTTGCGGGACTCAAGGAGTTGAACAGGCAACCTTGTGGTTGAGAGCCCACTGGCCCATGTGGGAATCGAACTGGCAGCCTTCGGCGTTAGGAGCACAGAGCTCCAACTGCATGAGCCACCGGGCCGGCCGTGTATTACAATTTTAATACAGTTTTTTCCTTCCTTAAAATGTGTATACATTTTTTTGACACCCTCTGTATATATTAAGCAACTAAATGAATGGATTCAAAAGCTTCATATGGCAGAATCCTCAGGTCTTTAAGGTCTGCAGCCAATAATGCCCTGTGAGCCAAGGTCTGTAGTAGCCATATTCTTTTATAGCAAGATGAGCTGCACATTTTTTTCTTGGTGTAGCAAAATTTTGAAAACTCAGTTTTCTAGAAATATTTGCATGGCAAATTATAATTACTCTAAAAAGGTATTCTTGATAACAAGAGAGGAATAAGATCAAAAGAGGATAAATCTGCAGTCTAGTTTCAGGACAGTTAATTAGAACATGAATTAATTAGATCCATTTTAATGGAAGGGGAAGTGTTGTTAAGCAAAGTTATAAAAGCATCAGGTTGGGCTTGTTTTTGAAAGTATGAGAAGATTGACTGGATTCCTGCAGCTCTTTTAAAAAGTATTAAAACTGGCATCTGGTAAAATGCTTTATAGATATTTATACGAGTAAGTCAGATAGGCACATGTAGAGGAAAGAATAGGAGCTTTGCAACGAGATCTGAGTCCCATTCTTAGCAACACCACTTTCTGTTTATCATTGGACAATGAATTTGAACTTTCTGCATATCAATTTTCTCATCTGTATAACAGAGTAACTACCACAATGGGTAATGTGAAGGTCTAAAGTGAATGTATCCAAAAGTACTTAGTGTCATACTAGATACATGGTATCTAATGATAGCAGTTAATATTTAGAGAGGGCTTATGTTCTGTGATACTTGTTTCTTTCTCTTATTGACCCTAGAGGATGAATAGTTCTATTATCACCCCATTCCACAGGTAAAGAAACTGAGGCATAGTTAAGTAATTTACTCAAGGTCACAGAGCTCATAAGTGGTAGTGTTGGGATTTGTACCCATAGTGGTCTGGGTCCAGAGCCCATATTCTTAACTACTATGCAATACTGATTCTTGCTTGGGATTCATGCTAGTTTCCTTTCCTTCTCTGTCTTCCTCCATCTACAAACTATTAAATTCATAGAAGCAGATTAAGGGCAATGTCTTTTCTCCTTTTGTATTGTAGTGCTGGTGCAGCGCTTATCTGTTAACTAACATGCCACTAAACTAAGGAGAGAACATAAGAAGGTGGTTGTAGGTAAGGTCAGGTGAGAGACAGGATCCACAGGTCTCCTTTGTCTTTCTTGTTGTCGACACACGGTCTAGGATCTAAGTTCTCTTTCTTTCTTTTCTTTTTTCTTCCCCTTTCTTCCCCCCCCCTCGCCCCCACTCTGGTTCAAGCCACTGTGTAGGACATAGCTCCCTGGCCCATGCTGGTATTATGAGACTTGTGCTCTCCATCCCCCCACCCCACCCCATCCCCACGCAGCTGAGGCAGTCGGTCACCAGTCATCGGTTGGCCGCTCACAGCAGCTCATGGCAGCTCTTGCTGGCTGCCGGTAGCTCATGGCAGCACACAGTGACTCAGGGCAGCTCACAGCAGCCAGCGGCAGCTCACGCTAACCTCCCGCTGCTCATGGAAGCTCAGCTCCAGGGAGAGTTGTTGTTCACAATCTTAGCTGTAGAGGGCACAGCTCACTGGCCCATGTGGGAATTGAACCAGGGACCTCGGGGTTAGGAACATGGGGCTCCAACCACCTGAGCCACTGGGCCAGCCCTAAGGTCATTTTTCTGATACTCACTATCCTTAAACATGAATAATTTGGCTAACAGGAAATCTTGGCACATTTTTAAACAATGAAGGGATAGCTACCTTTTATTAATCTGGACCTGGATGAAGTGGGCTTAACTATCTGCCCTCCAGTAATACCATGTTTTCATTTACATGGAATGGTTAGTTTTTAATTAGTCCTCATTGGCTGGGGAGCTGTTAAGCAAAGTGGCTAATATTGTTTGTTCTTCCTTGAGCCTTTGGCAGCTTACCTTTTGGATTGACTCTTGGACTTGTTGGAAATACTAGATCCAGTGTTTTTATTTTACCATTTTCATTTCCAGAGCATATTGTCTAATTTCTTTCACAATGATTGTTTTCATTTTAAAACGTTTTGAGTCAGTTTAATGAGAACCTAACCTAAATTGCACTTGTATATGAGCAGTGGAGTTTTAACTTGATGAAGCAGTGAGTAAATTTACAATAAAATGTTAAGCCTTTCTTAGTGCCCACAACATTTGGTGACCTTAGTCCTCTGGAGAGATTAGATTTTCCCAGCTGATACTTTTGTGCATGGCATTGGGAAGTTAATGCACTTGGAAGTGAATCTTTTCTTATGCTTGTTGCCCAGTTATTTCTTTATTGCCTTGCAGAGGCTTAGATCTGATTTTACTGACATTACATAAGTTCCCCTGAGGGCAGAATAAACAGTGAAAATTTTATTTACTTAGTTATTACTCAGATGACCATGGCTTGGAAGACTTAAATTAGGATAGGGACAGATTTTAAAATATTGACTCTGGTAAGTCATTACTACCAACAGTTCAGTGTTCTGGGGTTTCTGGTAATTTGGTTTTAGAATACAAGCATTACAGGTGAAAAGGCAAGAAGAAGTGAGGACCCTCATATTATAACATTCAATTCATTTAACTAATATCACTGTGAACAAAATAGAAAAGAGATAGTGAAAAAAAGCCAAAACCCAAAGATATCAGCTATGCTAGAATTGCTACTAATTTCTGCTTTTGGGTTCCAGGAATAAAATAGCATTAATATTGTTCATTATGTGCATGTATATATATTTGCATTGTGTTTAGAAAAATCTTGAATTGTCAAAACCTATTTACCCATAGGACAAGCTAATGAGCTGGCTTGCTAGTGGATGGAAGAAAATAAAATGAGTGCAGAGATTTCAGGGGATCATAGGACACTGATGGTTGTTATTGTCAGACTCAGGAAAGCCATCTTTCCCCCATTTATTCAGGCATGAACAGAAGTCATGGATACAATGAAGACAAAAACATGTGTAACAACTAAATGGGTAACTATTTACAAATATTTTCCATTTATAAATGAACTGGAAGTCAGAAACATAATAAGTCACATGCATGATGTGACTTATTAAATAAAGTCATAGCATCTTTCATGGGAAACAGATAAAATAATCTCAAATACAAATTTAAAATATGAGATGCATATTAACTTATCAATTTTTAATTAGATGCATAAATAGAAATGGAAGTTAAACTAGCTTTGGACACTGAATTATTAACAATATTAGCTACAATGAAAAAAAAAGAGACAGTGTGGTACGGTGGAATGGGTATTAGATTTAAAGTCTGTTAGTCTAGGTCCAGCCCAAATTCTTTCTCTTATCTCTGTTATCGCTGGAGATGTTTCTGAACGTACCCGAGTCCATGTTTCCTCATATTAAAACTGTGGATATAACAATAAATAATAATAATAATAATAATACCTATCTTATAGTGCTATTTAGATATATATTAGATGAGTTAATATATAAGAAAACTTACATTAATGATCTTTCATAAATGTCAGTTCTTTCTTCTTCCCACTGGTTAGAATGCATAGCATTAGGCAGAGGGTAGATTCATTTAGTAATGAAAATGGTATATTGATAAGGGTAGAACCTCAATCATGATCTTGCCTACGCTATAATTAGAAATTATATCTGAGGAGAAAAAAAAGATAAATTATGATGAATCATCTTGGTGCTATTGTTAGTTTTAGTGTAACTGCTCATTAATCCTTTAAAATTATTAGACCTTATTATTTAAAAGCCTTTGCTGAAGTGCAATGAGGATGCTTATTCATGTCAAATGATTTACAGTGAGATTCGTTCTAATTACAGATGTCATGGCTTCATTTGCATAGTTGGGATAGTTAGCTGCCATAAGTATCCAGTACTCACTGCATCACAAAGTGGCTCCAGCACATCAGTGTAGATTAAAATGTGCTTTTGGAATCAGTGTTAGTGTTGGTAAAGAGAACAATGTTGGGCTATTTTTGTATTAATTCTTGGCCACAAGCAAGATTAGTGTTGGTAGAGAAGAACACAGGTATATAAAAATCAAACAGTTTTAATTTTGCTACTGGGGGCATTATGATATCTTCTCGCCAAAAGAGAGAGGAGAGGGTGCATAAGAGAGCCAATGTTTAGATAAGGCCAAAGTTGTGTTAAGAACATATTAAATAATTTTCTATTTTTTAGTGTAAAAACCATAGCAGTTGTTCTCTTAGCAATTTATCTGATTGTATTATTCAATGATGCTTTTAAGAAACTTTACATCCTTATTTATAATTCGGAATGAAAACTTCCATGGTAAATGGAGCAGTACATACACCTAGTATTGAGAACCTCTTATCTATCAAGGACTATCAATCACAGAGTGTGGAAAGAAATCACACTTGGGTCAAATAAAAACCAAAAGCCATGTATTTTGTTTTATATAGGAAAAATATAGAGGGCAAAATCACTTTTTAATGCAATAAATGTTAATACAATGCTATTTATCATACTAGATAAAATGATATTTTCAGGATAATATTCTACATAGAAATATATAAATATCTATTTTATATTATCTGTCCAGAAAACATATGAGTATATATATATATATATATGTATATATGTATATATATATATATATATATATATATATATATATATATATTCTATATTGTATAAATAGAAACAGATACCAGAAAAAGCCTGAAAAATGAAAGATTTTATCAAGAAAAAAGATCTGATTGGAACCTGAGGGCATGAATAATTTCAAGCTATGAAAAGAATCCAAATATGTATTGTAAAATGATGAGTCAGTTTATCATACGCCTTCTGATATATGTACTGAGAGGTCACAGAGTCATTTTTGTAGTTTTCCTGACAAAAGTGCTTAATCTGAATCTAGTATTGAGGAAATGATTAGATAAACTAAATTGAACATCGATCTGAAAACCTATGGGTTGTACTCTAAAAAACACAGTGTCTGATTCTTTGTATTTCTGTGGTATCCATTGTAACTTCCCCTCTTTCATTTCTGATTTTGTTTATTTGTCTCTTTACTCCTGTTTCCTCAGTTAGTCTAGTTAGGGATTTGTCAATTTTATTAATCTTTTCAAAAAAACCAGCTCTTTGTTGCATTAATTTTTTAAATTGTCTCTTTGTTCTCTATTTCATTTAACTCTGCTTTAATCTTTATTATTTCCTTCTTTCTGCTGACTTTGGGTTTCATTTGTTCTTCTTTTTCTAATTTTTTAAGATGTAATGTTAGATTGTTTATTTGGGATTTTTCTTGTTTCTTGAGATAGACCTATAATGATATAAACTTCCCTCTTGATACTGCTTTTGCAGTATCTGAATATCTGTCACCATATACCAAAATTAACTCAAAATGGATCAAAGACCTAAACAAAAGAGCTGAAACAATGAATTGCATAGAAGAAAGCACAAGTACAAACCTTACGGACCTTGGGTTCAAAGAGGATTTTATGAATTTGACCGCAGTGGCAAGGGAAGTAAATGCAAAAATAAATGAATAGGATTATATCAAACCAAAAAATGTCTGCACAGCCAAAGAAACCATCAACAAAACAAAGAGGCAACCAACAGAATGGCAGAAGATATTTGCAAAAAACCGATAAGGGGCTAATATCTAAAATATATAAAGAACTCATTCAACTCAACAACAAAAAAACAATCCGATTAAAACATAGTTAGAGGACCTGAACAGACACTTCTCCCAAGAAGACATACAA
Organism: Rhinolophus sinicus; assembly: GCF_057876585.1. Taxonomy (NCBI): domain Eukaryota; kingdom Metazoa; phylum Chordata; class Mammalia; order Chiroptera; family Rhinolophidae; genus Rhinolophus; species Rhinolophus sinicus. The sequence goes on along the minus strand of NC_142514.1, from coordinate 113,662,133 downwards.
ACGACCAACAGATATATGAAAAAAGTACTCAACTTCAGCTATTTAAAGAAATGCAAATCAAAGCCACAATATGATACAACCTCAGACCTGTCAGAATGGCTGTTATCAACATGACAAGTAATAACAAGTGTTGGAGAGGCTGTGGAAAAAAGGAACCTTCATACACTGCTCGTGGGAATGTAAATTAGTACAGCCACTATGGGAAACAGTATGGAGTTTCCTCAAAAAATTAAGAATAGAATTACCATACGACCCAAGGAATTGCTGGGTATCTACCCCAAAATGTTGAAAAAATTTATTCATAAAGATATATATATATATCCCTATATTCACTGGGATTCATTGCAGCATTATTCATGGTGGCCAAGACATGGAAATAAGCAAAGTGTCCTTTGATAGATGATTGGGTAAAGAAGATGATGGAATATTACTCAGCCATAAGAAAAGATGAAATACTGCTACTTGTGACAACATAGGTGGAACCTGAGATTATCATGCTAAGTGAAATCAGTCAGAGTGGAAAAGTCAAGAACCATATGACTTCACTCATATGTAGGCTATAAAACTGAAAACAACAAATGAAGAGACAAACAAATAAACAAAAATCTCATAGAAACAGACTCACAGAAACAGTTTATTGGTTACCAGAGGGGAAATGGGGAAATGGGGAGGGAGGTGGTAGAAGAGGGAAAAGTGGGTCAAATATATGGTGATGGAAGGAGAACTGACTCTGGGTAGTGAGCACACAATGTGATATATAGATGATGTATTATAAAAATGCACACTTGAAACCTATATAATTTTACTAACCAACGTCACCCCAATAAATTTAATAAAAATTTAAAAATATACAGTGTCATGAAAAACAAGGAAAGATGGAAGCATTATTTCAGATTTAAAAAAGGACCTTTGGCCTGTACCTTATTATACAAAAATTAACTTAAAACAGGTCACAGATCTAAACATAAAATGTAGAACTATAGTGGTTTTAGAAGCAAATATAGTAGAAAATCTTTGTGATCTGGGATCGGGCAAAGAATTACTAATATGAGACCAAAAGCATGATCCATAAGAGAAAAAAATTGTAAAATTGAATTTAATCAAAATTAAAAACTTTTGCTCTGGGAAATACACTGTTAAGAAGATGAAAAGCATGCTAATACAAACCAGGAGCAAATATCTGCGAATCACATATCTGACAAGGGATTTATATATAGAATATGTAAAGAATGCTCAGAACTTATTAATAAGAAAATAAACACACAAAGAAAATGGGCAAAAGACTTTAAAAGACATTTCACCATGGAGGATAAATGGGTGGCAGATACTCATAGAAAAAGTAGTAGCTCATCTTCACTAGTCAGGGAAATGCAGACACCAAATTGATACCTAGGAATGGGGTGCAGCTATAACAAATAAAATATATGAATTGATTTTGAGATCACCCAGTGGGTAGCAAGGAAACTAACTGTAGGCTTAAAAGATCATAGCTCATGTTCTTCTATGGAAAATTTTTTGATAAAACTATTACTTGGAATAACATAGAAGCAGATAATGTACCAGATGTGCTTGTGGTTTTAGGTAAAGAAATTAAGAAACAGAATGTTACTTGTGTGCCTTGGTTCTTATTAGCTTCATTTGACCAAGGTTCTACTGGAAAGGAAGGAGTTTAGAATGTAACCAGGAAGTTTGCAAGTAGGAACGGAAGGGAACAGAAGGAATCCAGAAATTCTGGGACTTGAATGGTAGAAAGGTGCAACTGTTTATATCTCCAACTGGTTAAAAAAGAGGAAAAACTGAGAAATTCTTTAAGCCATAAGGGCTGATTAGGATGCAGCCTTAGGACGAAGACCAAATCACGAATGTGCCATATGTCCTTTGTTAAAAAACCTTTATATAATTAAGTAGAGGGACGGGCAGTACAGTTCTTTAATTTTATAAAATCAGTGTCAGGGACAAAGACTAAGGGATTTGTCTTATAGAATCCAAATAAGCTAAAAGTACCTGTCGTTAATGTCACAAAAATAATCGTGTGATTCCTGGCACATGAAGCTGATTATAATCTAGTGAATTAAAAAGTTTTTAAGAGACTCTCGCTGTCAAGGGTTTCCAGCCTGGATTAAAAGTGACTGTGACCCTGCAGAGCTTCTTGTGGCAGTATATAGGCTGAGAAATCTGCCCGGCTACAAAGGACTGCTTGTTCTCCATTGTCTTCTTCATACGCGGTCTGACAGTCAAGTTCACCAACTCATCCTGGAAAAAGTGCTACATATACCTCATTGCTGAATATCACTGCAGTCACCTTTGAAGTACTCCTCTTGGGAAGCTATGCACTGATGTCAGCGCCTAGTCCACCCTTCAAAGCGATTCTGGAACTCTTTTTCTGGAATGGCCATCAGAGCTGTTGTTGTATTACCCTTGATGTCCTGAATGTCATCAAAATGTCTTTCTTTCAACCTTTCCTTTATCTTCAGGTAAAGAAAGAAGTCATTGGGTCCAGATCAGGTGAGTAGGGAGAGTGTTCCAATACAGTTATTTGTGTACTGGCTAAAAACCCTCACAGACAGTGCCATGTGAGCTTGTGCATAGCTGTGAAGCAAGAGCCATAAATTGTTGGCAAAAAGTTCAGGTCGTCTAACTTTTTCATGTAGTCTTCTCAGCACTTCCAAATAGTAAACTTGGTTAACTGTTTGTCCATTTGGTACACATTCATAATAAATAATAGCTCTGATGTCAAAAAAGGTTAACAACATCTTGCAACAAGTTTGCAAACTTAATTGTCAGACCTTATATATGGCCAAGGGCTAAGAAAAAGCATAGATTGTGGAGCTAATCCCAAATAGCAGAACCTCGCCCTAAACAAGGAATATTCCTAACCCCCAAGGTAGGGCTTTATTGAAACACTTGCCCAACGAGGTTTCAACATTACTGTTCACCAACAACTGCTGTGCCTCCCACTTATTCTTTGTTAAATGGGACTGTTTATCATTATCCTGTCCTTGTCCCACCAGTATTTGTTGGATGCATGTAGGGAAGATAATTTCTCTTAGTTTTTGTTGTTGTTGTTGTTGGGCTTTTTTCTTTCTTTTTGTTGTTGTTGTTGTTTTGCTATTGTTCATAGGTGTCTGAATCAGGAGGGGTTAAATCTGATGTGGAGACTATAAGAAGATCCTGAATTTCCAGCCTGGTATCATTCATTTTGTGTGAATAAAAGGTAAGCAACTAATTGTGATTAGAAAGGTGGATTGTGCTGGACTGAATTGTTTAGACAAAGAAAATATGTGTTGTCTTCTTTTAAGATATTGGGGTTGGCCCTGTGACTTGTTTTGGCCCGTGAAGTATAAGTCAGTGTTACTTATGCCACTACTTGCTTCCTGCACCAATCTTATTTCTCTCTGACCCAACAATAGCATGTCCCAGATAGGCATTGGGTCTTGGAATGAGAAAACTTGTGGAGCAAAGCTGCAGCTTACCTATAGCCAATGACATTTAATATAAACGAGGAATACATTGTTTTTCCTATAAGACATTGAGACTGTGAGGCTGTTTGAAACTGCTCATTTCACCTGACTCCTCTTTCTTATAGTTCCTCACCTAGGCTTCTAGTTCCCTCAGCCCAATCTTAATTTCTTCTAAACTTTATAGTCTAATTCATGCTCTATTCTCTACACTCGTGATAGTCATATTTATCCTGGTGAAAATGTAAAAAGGTGATCTTTTGCTCTTGGAGTTTTTAACTCCCCTAGATTGGCTTGTAACGTTTCTTTCTCTTTTCTCCTTAGCTTTTTCCATTTTCCTCTCCCTCATTGTCTCCTAAGTTCTACCATATTTTATCAAATGCATCCTTCTTTTATTTATTTTATGCCCTCTGCTTTGAGCACCTTCCCCACTGTATCCAAATACTATCCCATCTCACTTACATGTGGTTAACCCATCTACTCACTCTCTGCCCTCTACGGGTCATCTTAAATGTCCCTTTCTGGGACCTCTTCCTCGACCTACTAAAGTTTGGTTTCCTGCTGTCCTCTGATGAGAAAGTATCTCTCTATCCTTGCTTTATCCTTAATTTTACAGTACAAAATTACAATGTACTGTAATTTTGAGTTTTCTGGTTGTTTCTACTCTTAACTATAAATTCCTTCATTTCAAGGACTTCTGTTTGCCAACACCTAGTACCGACTAGGCTTCATAGATATTTGTAGGATGAGCAAGTTATCAGGCAGAATTCTACTAGAGAAAGATACATCTGAGACAAGAGGAATCAGGTACTTGTCGTCTGTTGATATATTAGAATTTTAATTTCTTTTTTTTTTTCTTGATTGACTTCAATTTCCATCTAACATTTTCATCTTGACTCTTTTGACCTTCACCTCTACCCTACTTAAGGCACACACTGTCATGGATTTTTCTACTTCTGTCACCAGGATACTGACTGCTGCTGGAGAAAATCACACAACCTTGTCACTTAGCCCTACTAATAGTTGACAGTCTGACCTTAATTAGGCCTCAATTCAGCCCATCAGTCCTTTCATTGCTCTGATCAGTTCTATTTCTTTATTTTTATTTTTTATTAGTTCCAGGTGTATAAAACGACATAATAGACATTTACACCTCTCACAAAGTGATAACCACCCCACCCCCGTCTACTATCCCTCTGACATTGTATATAGCTGTTACAATTCCATTGACTATATTGCCTATGTTCCACATCCCATAACTATATGTATGTATATCTGTATCTATATATATTATATATGTATATCTATATCTATATATATTTAATTATAGTTGACATTCAATATTATTCAGCTTCAGCTTCAGGTGTACAGCTCAGTGGTCAGATATCTACACACTCTATGAAGTGATCTCCCTAATAATACAAGTGCCCATCTGACACCCTACAAAATCTTTACAACATTACTGATCATACTCCCCAAACAGTCTTTCATATCCCTGTGGCAATATTGTGACTACTAATTTGTACTTTCTAATCCCTTTACTTTTTCCCCCATTTCCACCCCCCTCCCATCTAGAAACCATCAGTTTTTTTTCTTATATCTCTGAGTCTATCCAGCTCCTTTCGCTGTATCCCTCAGCACTTCTATAACTAAGAGTTGACTCCTTGATAAAAGTTGTATAAAAACGCACATCAAAGTCCATTACTTAAATGGTTCAGGATGTAAGTTGTGAGATCTCTGTTAACAGTGTAGCTTATTAAGGTATTAACTTAGAAGTTTTATGTTCAGCAGTTCCCAAACCAATCATATTGTGCTAATTTAGGGACCCATGTTTGCCTTACTTATGTGGGGCAAATTCAAGACGTTTTAATAAATAAGATCACTGGGTCAGATAAGTTATATTATTCAAAACCACTGTTTTCTGCTTTATATTTTTAAGATATCATGGAACTACCCATTCTCTATTTAAACACTGTGTTTAAACTCCTATCCCAAATTGCTACTTTTATGGGATAAAAGGTGATTTGAATATTCCTAACACCCATATCAGTGCCGATCATGTATATGGTGTGGTGCTACACACTGAGCATTTTACTCTAGATTTGAGTGGCCCTTGAAGCTCTTTAGAGACTCAGTAAACATTGAATCAACACACACACACACACACACACACACACACACACACACAGATTTAGTGATCATACTGGCTTCCTTTTAATGAGGGGCTAAGAGAGACTATATCATAAGGGAAGAAATAGTGTCTGTTTTGGTCCCTGTTGTATTCCCAGCACCATGGTCTCTTAATAAATAGATATATTAATCAATGCACACATGTAAAATTTGAATGATTCCTTATTGTCAGTATAGATCCTATAAGGTTTTCTTGTGGAAAAGAGGAACAAAACACAACAAACTTCCTGAATGAGTTGAATGTTGTAAGGATTAAATGACTTACATATGTATGAGGTTGGTGCAAAAGTAATTGCGGTTTAAAATGTTAGAAACAATTGCAAAAACCGCAATTACTTTTGCAGCAACCTAATAAGATGCTTAACAGAAAGCCTCCTATATGTAGAGTCGCTAAATTCAACAAATAAAAATACAGGTTACCCAGTTAAATTTGAATTTCAGATGCTTTATCTGAAGTTGAACATACTGATACTAAAAAATATTAATTATTTATCTGAAATGGAACATATGCTAAAAATTATTCATTATTTACCTGAAATTCAAATTTAAATGAGTACCCAGGCAACCTAGGCATATGTTAAGTGCTCAGTAAATGTTAGACAATGCTACTACTGCTGCTACTACCATCTTCAACTTGAATTTTATTCCCAACACACTGCAAACTAAAGTGGTAGGAAATTCATGTCTTGCAGACCATTTGAGGCAATTATCTTTGACCCACCTAGGGTCTCATTATGATGGACCACTCTCTCGGGAAGTTTTCTGTTCGTAAGTGACAGCACATTGCTTTGATTCTCTTTTGAGCCTCTGTCAATCTCTACAATGTTTAGGCTTCTTTTGTGTCATTGTTTTTATCTCTTTTTCCTACCAGGTGCCAACTCCAGGCATTGCCTAAGGCTTACTCTTTGTTCTTTCCTTATTTTCTTTCATTCCTTTCTCTTTGAAGAGCACAACTTTTCTCATAGTTTTAGTGATCACTTTTATGTTATCTCTCTGTCACCTAAGCTTCCGTCCTGACCACTTCTGCTCTGAGCCCGAATGTCCAGCTCTCTGCTGAGAATGTCTGAGTGGTCAACACAGGGATTTCAGGCCCAAAGTATAGAAAACTACGCAGTTCCTCATGCTTCCCAACTCTTCTTCCAGTTTCCTGAGTGTTGGGATATATATTTTTGATTTCTCTTTCTCTTTTAACACTCATAAGTAATCAGTCTCAATCATATTGTTTGAGTAGTGGGATGAAAAAAATGCAAGTTAAAGTAAAAAATAACTGTAGCTACTTATGCCTTTTAGGTTATGTGTGAGTTTGGGAAGGAACTATGGGGAGAGTTGGCACAACTTGTTTCAGGGGAAACGTAAATATCTATATTATGCCCTTTTATTTACAGAGGCTTTTGGGGTATGGAGAGAAAGAAATACCTGAAAATTTGAAACCAAGGGTCCTTATGACTTTGATTAAATTTAGTTTTAAGTCCTAGCTCTAGAAATCATCTCTCTTCATACCCTTGGAGACCTAGCCTACCCCCTGGATTATCAGCAACCCCCAGGCAGCAGAAGACAGTGGTCTGGACCTGACTAACCCTCACAAAGTCTGGCCCTCTGGCAGGCTAAAGATAGCATTTTGACATTAGTTATGCTTCAATTCCTGAACCCTAAGTTGAAACAACCCCTTGGCTACTTTCCCATGAGACCGGATATAGGGACACAGGAAAAGACTTCAGAGCTGTCCTCGAGACTTGAAGAAATGACGATTCATTACTCTGACCAATCAGCTCCCAGCACGACTCCGGACCCCTAACCCATGGTGTCTTGTGATTTTTGCCCTATATTATCTGTAACCTATGTGCCATTGTGATGGAGGAATATTTTTCCTGTGAGTCCCCAAATGATGTAGGTGATGTTGGATCTGCCGGCAGTTTCTGGGTGTGGGCCGGATTGTGTCTCGTGAAGCCGAAGAATGGAAACATGGACCAGGGAGAGGCAAAGAGTTTTTAAAAAGAGGATAGTTTATTAGAGGCAGGAGAAGAGGTTGCAGCTCCCTAGCGGGAGGGGGTCCCGAATGGGGGTGCCCATGACTGAGGCAAAAGCTCTTACTTTTATACCTTCCCTTGCCTGCTTGGGGAAGGGGAGCTGTTTGAAGAAGGGAACTTGTTTGAAGAAGGGAACTGGCGCCTTCTAATGAGATTCGTCTACCAGGTTTGTTCTGCTTGCCCATCCTAAAGGAATTAGCAAAGTAACCCACTCTTTATCAGATCTGCTCCATTTGTCAGGCCAAAAGGAATTTTATGATTAATCTCAAGGACTTGTTACATTATGTCCTGGAGCAAAGGAGTGATTTCAAAACCTGGAGTTTTAGGATATGGCTGTCTTTTGTTTATTCCACCAGGGACCTCCCTGTCTACCTAGGGACATGTTAACTATCCTGTATCAATTGGGGACTCAGTTTCTCTAGTGTATTATCTCCCTGTCTCTGTATTGACCAATTCGGTATTAAAATATTTTTTTCTATACCACAAACACCTGCTTATGCATTTCTTTGGGCCAGTGTGTTCAGGCAGGCAGACCTAAGGAAAAACACTTGGGTTCTGGTAACAACTTTAGTCTCTGACAGTTTATCTATGTTACAGAAGGGGAAGACCCAGAATGTATGGGTCTTGATTTTAATGGACCTTATTAATGAATGTTTGGTTATGCAAATACAGGTCCAAGGCTGAGGAGCAGGTGGGAATTTGACATTTTTTATAATACAAAGTAAGAGAATTGGAAGGTAATAGAGACTCAAGGGAGAAAGGGATCCAAGCAATATAATGGGAAGCTGGAACCTCCAAAGAAAGGCTCCTAGTGAAACATTGTTGGTGTCAGGCTGCTGAAGAACTTGCCTGAACATGGATGTCTAATTTCCAATTGAAGTGGCTTGCTTAGCACCAACGTATAACATCATTACTCCAAAGCTTCAGCAAAGTTTATTAAACACAAAAATGTCTACAATTGGTTGATGTGGAGCAGATAGAGAAAGGAGACATGGGTTCTGAGGTAGAAAAGAGATTTCCCCTGAAACAGAAATGGAGCCAGAAGTGACCACGAGTATTAGGTAGGCCCCTGGAAATTTGCAGAAACTTTAAGAATGGTATTGGGTTTCCTACATATTGAGAGCTAAAATCAACTTGATGTAAATCTCAAGGGAAATCTCAGTTGACATTTGGATGGCATTTTTTAAATAAGCTCATCGAATCTGTCTCTTCCCACTGCCACACCCTTGAGGAACTCACATCCAGGTGACAACCAATACCTCTTGATGGGGTCTCTTGGCCTTTATTACTTCCATCTACACTACCCATTCATTCTGTATATCTTCTGTCTTGGTTTTGTGGATTCCACGTCTGAAGTTCTGTTACCAGTTAGCTGCATGACTCTGAGTTGGGCCCTTGGTTTCTCTCTTCATAACACAGAGAAATTGATACAGTCAATTCCTGGTCCTCAATATTATGAATTTTTGTAAATAATATGAGGCCACAGAACAGCAACATATTGCAAGCCCTGTGTTATAATTATAAACATGACTTTACTCTTTATCTCCAGCAGATGGGGCCAGGGAAAGGATTTTGCCAGATTCCAAATGCTTTGTGAGGTTTCCTTAAGCCAGCTTCTTTATCCCAAATTCTCACAAATTCTACTGTTAAGTAGGAATTACAATCCCTGTTTTGTGGATGGGAAAATTGAGGCTTAGAGGGTTAAGTAATTTGACCAAAGCTGCATGAGCTAGTAAGTGGCAGAACCAAGATTAGATCAGAAGTCTTTCTGACTCCAACTGCTATACGCTTTCTATACTGTGATTTTTTTCCCAGGGGAAGAAAAATGCTTATTTCAGCTATGTTCCCTAGACAAAAAAAGATCTTAGCTTTTTTGGAGATTGCAGGTGAACTGATGATTAAGCAAATTAATCAGGAAAAAATGAAGTGTAAGGATTTTAGCGACATTGTGTGAGCAAATCGGTGAAATGCAAAGTGGCCAAAAGCTTAGACTGTGTACTTGCCTCTCTGAGCTCGTGGAATTACTGTGTGAATCAAAAGAGAGAATGGGCAAAAAAGCACAACGAGAAGTATAAAGTACTCTCCAAGTACGAGGTTTTATGATTTTAGTTATTGTTTTTAAATTATTCTTTGGGTTCTCATTTGTGCAATGATATCTTTTATGATTGATTTTTTAATGGCCCATTAGCTTTCCCAGGGGAAGCGTTTACTGGTTAACTTCGTAAACCTGACAGGGGCAGTCAGGTGCAGTGCACTGCAGCAGCAGCTTTGTACTTATGGGCACAGCTGGAACCAGGGAGAAGGTTCTGTGGAGATAGGTGCCATGGAAATACGGACTCAACAAGTTCTAAGTGGAAGGTACATTTAGGTCTGAATTTTAGGTAGCATTTTTTTTTTCTTTTGAGGTAATGACATTTTATGGTAGAAGGGAAAGCAATTACCACCAACCTCGATCCTTGTCAAAATCCTGTGATGTATTAGTAATAGGCAGGATAAAGATTGGACAGCTTTGGGAATAATTGGGTATTGTGCAAAAGAAGCAATTTGAAAGTATGAACTTTTTTCTTTGTAGAAGACATTTATTATTAAAAAGCAAGGAAATTCATATCCATCAAATGATGTCCCATTTTCCAGTTTCCAACTTTCCCCACAATCCCTCTATTAAAAATTTGATAGGTGTTTTTCTAGCATTTTAATCTATTCACTGTCTCCCTATATGTTAAATATATTTAATAGATTAAAATGAATAGATTTGAATGATAAAAATAAATATATACTTATAATTTATTATGTGTATCTATATAAACAAAAGTTCGACGCTGTGGGAACAGAGTCCCAGAGAGGAGTTTCCAGGCTCTCAGCCTCATGTGGAAAGGTTCTGGCTCAGGTAGTAGATGGCCATCAGCTGTGACTAGTTGGCCATCAGCTGTAACCAGTTAGCCATTAGCCACTGATATAACTGCTGTGGCTAGGCTGGGCGGGTTGGTTGGTTGGCAGAGAAGCAGACAGCAGGTTGCGGATCGTGTGGCTCCTACTTCTGGTGTCTCCAACCCAGCCGCCGTTGAGAATGTAGTGGTATGACTCCCCTATCTATGGCTCTATTGGTGTTCATTTTTGTTCTCACCATGTCCTGCATTTTTGTGCGGGGAGTGGGACCAGAGACCCTGCATGACAGACTCATACTATAACTGTTCTGATTTCTGTTCCCTCCACTTATACTATTGTGAACATTTTTTTCTGTTTCTATGCTCAGCCCTACCTCACAGTAAAAAGCAATTTTAAAAGCTAATTTAGAAATAGTGATAGAGAAAATGCAAAGTAATACTATTCAAGGATTGAGGAAAAGAAGAAAATAAGTGGGTGAAATGGCAATTAATAAACACTGAGTTGGACAATGACTTCTATCTCTTATCTCTCTCTGCTTCTGAATTATATGCTTAGATAGGTTTTTATTTACAATGTGAAGTATCTCAAGGATAAATGTTTGAGTCTAGAAATTTTTTAGGTGTAGTTGTTTTTATCGTTAAAGAAATCTTCAGGTAAAGGGTTTAAGGAAAAAGAAATAGAAATAACATGTAGGAAAGTAAAAGTCAGCAATTTGTGTGTGTGTGTGTGTGTGCTGCCTAAGGCCTCTGGCTAGGACTAACCAATGTCTATTGATACCGTTTTAGAAATGGGGTTTATTGGTGTTGCTACTGTTCCTTTACTCACAGTTGAATGGAAAAGCACACTGTGAGTTTTGCTATATAAAAACAAACAACACTGCTGGAAAACATTTGGCATATAGTGTTTCTGCAAAAGAAAACTTGAAATAATTTTCTTGGAGGAGTAAAGTTTACAGAGGTGTTCTTTATAGAATTGGATTTAGAATTTCTAAAAGGTCTAAGAACTAAGGTAACGTGAAAATAATTCTTAAAGGAGGTTTCTACATTGGCCAACTGAAACTGTAAATTCAAATGCTTTTCCACTTTCTACTCTTGGAAATGACTCTGGAGATAAGATTACTGAGGTGTTGTTGGGATGGTTTTTCCTGCAGCTCCCCCCCCCCCCCCAAGAGCTCCATCCCCTTATCGGAGCTGCCTCCCTCCATCCCCTTATCGGAGATGTCTCCCGCAGGCACTATGGTTAGAGGCCTCCCTGTCAAAACAATGTTGAGCGATCACAGCTGCTAGGGACGGACCTCCCCAGCACCCCGGCCAGATTTCCCCGTAACCCGGAGGCCAAACCCTGTAAAACAAAGCGCCTGACCCCAGTTAGTGCTCAGTTCTTTGGGAACAATCCCATTGAGACCGCTGGCATAATAAAGCTGTGTTCTCCCTGATCTCTGCGTGCCGCTTGAGTCTCTCGGTCCTCGGCATTCTTCCACAACAGTGTGATATAAGAAGTGCCATTGGCCCCTCCAAATATAGTCTCCTTGATTTGAAGTACAGGGCCAACTTTTTCCCACTGCCTGCCTTCCAGAGATTTCTTTCCAAGGGATATCCTTAATACTGAACACAGCTCTCAAATGAAGATAGAGATAATGAAGAAATGCGTCCAGCTAAGAGTTTTCAGACATTTGATTGAACTAACAGGGTGGAATGGGATGGGGTGTGGATTACAAACAAAAAAACTCAGCCAACCAACTGATAGTTAATCAAATCATCCATGCCCAAGGTGAACTTATAATTTAGCTTTAGAGAGCAAGCTAGCAGGAGATGAATATTTAAATAGAGAAGTCGTACAACTACTTGAGGATTTGGAATTAGAGAATGTTAAATCTTTATCTCCTGGGGTGCTGACTGTGGTGGACAGATTCTAAAGAAGGTTTGAGGATCCCTACCTCCTGGTACGCACACCTCTGTGTAGTCCCCTCCCACTGAGCATGCGAGGAACCTGTGACTTGCTGAGAGAATATGGCAAAGAGGATAGGCTGTACGAGATTATGTGTATCTGATTATGTTATATAAGATCATCACTTCCAATTTGTAAGGTGACGCTTTCCTCCTTGCTGACTTTGAGGAAGCAAGGTTCCATGTTGTGTACTGTCCTGCAGAGAGAGCCATGTGGCAAGGAACTGAGGGCAATCTCTGGCCCACAAGAAACCGAGACCCTCAGTTTGGAAGTGGAGCCTTATTCAGTACAGCCCCAGATGAACCTAGTCCTGGCCAACATTTTCGTTGCAGAGGACTCAACTAGGCAATCCCTGGACTCCTGACCCTTAGAAATTGTGAGATAAGAAATGGTGTGCTATTTTAAGATGCTAAGTTTCTGGTGATAGTGTTACACAGCAATACATAACTAATACACTGAGGCATAAAACTTAGAGTGTGGTATCTGGTATCATGTAATGATATCTTATGATCTTTTCTGACTGTAAAAGCAGGGGAAAATAACTCTAAGGTCTTTACTAAATTTCCCCACTGCCAGTTTAACTTACTTCTGTCCTTCTTATTTAGAAATACCCATTATTTGCTCCTTTTTGGGGATAATAAACAGCTCTACTCATAGCACTGAAGGAGAGTTCTATCATGCCACCCATCCATGTCCAGAGGTGATGTTTGCCAGGCCAGTGAGATTTTCTCTCCCAGGCAAATGGAGTTGAGGTGTAAAGATAGAGTCCCTACGACAGGGTAAGAATCTGAAGCTGAAAGGTAGTGTGGAATTGAGGCCAGAGTTAGTGCCATGCTGACGAAAAGCCATGAGTGAACTGAAATTATAGGAGAACCAAACTAGGAGCCTTTTAGAGACAGCTGTACCTCAGAGAGGAGAATGGAGCAAGACACAGGGGTAAATGAGGGAAGAGCCTCTCAGGGCGAGAGGGAGACAAATTAGGGCTTGATTTTTCCAGTTCCCATGAAGTGTGATTTCATTTTCTGCAAAAGGGAAAGGAAGAGAGAGTGGAGACATTCCCTCTATCTTCGCAGCAACTCTTTCTTAATCTTGCAACCAAATTAAACCAGATAATATGTTTACTTTTAAAATTTATATTTTATTTACATGTGATTTGAACAGGTAATACACAGTTATTGCTCAAAAATAAAAAAGTACAAAAAGATATAAAAGTGAAAGCCTCCCTTATAAGCCGGTCTTCTATCTATGCACTAACTGCTTTCTACCCCTCATGAAGATTTTCCTGTGATATCAGTCTAGTGTTTATCCTTCCAGATATTTATGCATATTCAAGCAAATACATTTTTCTTTCCTTTCTTTTTCTTAATGTTGTCCTGTAATACACACTTTTCTGCACTTTGTTTTCTTAGTTAAGGTATCTTAAGTAAAAGACTTTCCATATCAATACACTAAATACTTCCTTGTTCTTTTTTATAGCTATAGTATTCTTTTATAGAAATGTGCTAATTTATATAGCTGGTCCCTTATTGACATATGTTTAGATTGTTTCTATTTATTTTGCTTTTACAAATAATGTTTCATTGACTAAATTTGTAGTTGCTTGATTGATTCTGTAGGTTAAATTTGTAGAAATAGAATTGCTGGCTCAAATAATACATTTATTTGTAATTTTTATGAATATTGACTAAATTGCCATCCCAAAGAGTTGTGTCAACTTCAACTTTCACAAGCAATGATGAAAGGAACTGTTCTCACAGCCTTGCCAAAAAACAGAGTACATCTTTTAGATGAATATATGGTGACCGCTTTGGGTGAAAAATGATCTTTCATGGAATTTTAATTTGCATTTTTCTTATATGTAGAGTATCTTGTCATGTTTTTTCCTGTGCATGCTCTTTAATGGCCTTGGCCTTTTTCTGCTAGATTTTTAGTTTTATTGATTTATAGTATATCTTTTATTTTTTAGCATTATTAATGCATTGTCTATAATATGATTTGCAAAACAATTCCCCTTAATTTCTTGGATGTCTTTGACTTTATGTATTTGCTAAGTGTAAAAGTTTGACTTTTACAAGTGAACAAATCAAACTTTAAAACTTTATTTTTCTGAAATTACAGTCATTTTTACAAAGGTCTTCCTTATATTCAGACTAACAATTGTGTTCTCCATAGATTATTCCAGTTCCTTATGGTTCCATTGTAATATTTTATCCACTTTAAATTTATATTACTATAAAATATTAAGAACAAATGCAACTTATTGTTTTTCCAGATTACTACTTAGCTGTTCTGACACTATTTATTAAATAATTCATCTTTCTCTTATTAAATGCCACTTTTGCTTCAAATGGTCAATATTCTTTTTATAAATATATACATAAATGTCTTTTCTAGTTACCTATATACTTATTCCTTGTAATGTCCTTAGTTCTTTCCTGCAGATGTGACTTCTAGTTGAGATCTTATCTCTTCAGCCTGAAGAATTTCCTTTAATATTTCTTGTAGTGTGGATCTAGTAAAAACAAATTCACTTCACATCTGTTTAAACACATCTTTATTTTTGTCTATTTTTGAAGGGTATATTTAGTGCAATTTAAAATTGATAGTTTTTTCATTTCAGTATTTAAAAATGCCTTCTCTTTTATTATGGTTTCCATTATTTAATGAGAAGTCAGCTGTAATTTTCTTTTTTTTTTTTTAGCCCTGAGTTTAATGTGTGTGTTTTTTGTTTTTTGTTTTTTTCCTGGTTGCTTATAAGATTTTCTTTTTATGTTTAATTTTCACTCTGATGTACCTAGGAGTGAATTTCTTCATTTTGCCTGCTTACAGTTTGCTGAGCTTGAATGTGTGGTTAATATCTTTTATCATTTTTTCATTATTTCTTCATGTTTCTTTTGAATCTAAACATTGCAAGTGTACATACAATATCTTTCTGTGTCTTCAAGACAAGTCCCCATGCTACTATTTACTCAGCAAGTCTTGTGGAAGAAAACTGGTATACAGGAAACAGTAGCCCTGAATTTGGGCCTCCTTCACATTCTACTCCCACCATGCCAAACAATATATGAGGTATGATCAAAACATATGGTGAATGTTTAAATTAAAAAAAAAAAATATTACAGTAAAATACATATTGCCATTAATCCCCCTCAAAATACTCCCCCTCGCTTCAAACACACGTATCCCATCATTCTTGCCACTTTCTGAAGCAGATCTAGAAGTCCTCTTTTGTGAATGTCTTTAGTTGTGCTGTCATGGCTGCCTTGATGTCCTGAATCAATTCAAAACATTGACCTTTCATGGTCATTTTGACTTTGGGGAATAGCCAGAAGTCTCACAGTACTAGATCATGGTCACTGCAACATCACCATAAACTAATTTTAACATTTCGTGTGTTTCTTTAGCACTGTTTTGCAGTTTAAAACAAAATTTCATATGTTGTTTGTGATCCATGATTTATGGCACACTTTAAAACACATTTTCTGTTACCCATAGCTCATACCCTACTGACTGCACTGAACAAGTTAAAACTTGACACACACTGTTACTAAGGTTCAATGCTCTGCTTCCTGTATTGAAGATCCCCTGCCTTTCTGTTGGGTGGCACTCAGCAGCAGCATTCACTGTATTTTGTGATCACAATGGAAAGGCTCTGTGTCACACATTGCTTCTGGTATGGCAATTTCTGTCAAATAAAAACATTACAGTGTATCCCCATCCACCTTATTCACCGGATCTGGCATCGTGTGACTTCTGGCTCTTCCCCAAAGTCAAAATGACAATGAAAGGAAAACAATTTGAATGATTCAGGACATCAGGCAGCCATGACAGCACAACTAAAGACACGAAAGAGGACTTCCAGAACTACTTCAGAAAGTGGCAAAAATGATAGGATAATTGTGTTTGAAGCAAGGGGAAGCATTTGGAGGGGGATTAATGGCAATGTGTTTTTACTGTAATAATTTTAACATTCACTGTATGTTTTGATCATACCTCGTATAGCCATTAAGGGTTAAGTTGGTTTCTACTTGTCTCCACAAAGGTGCACTTGTCCATGCTTCCAGCCCTAGCAAATACCTCCATAGAGATGACTGTGACCACGGATCTCTGCTTGCCTACAAAGGCCTTGTTCCTTTGTATAATTTAATTTACTTAGGTTTTATCTCTACAGATCTTCAATGACTAAAGAAAAGTATGTATTTTTCCCACATTTATCTGGTATTCTCTCATTGTTTTTCACAGGGCTGATAGTCTTTTTAAATCTTTTACATCCTAGGTGGAAGTGAATCTCCTACTTCTTTTCAAAAAACATTTTAAATTTATACTTGCTTTTATCTTTTTCTTTTATCATTTTCTCTGGCTAATCTGCCTCATGTTTATTTGACCAGCTGAAAGAACCTTGAGGGTAGAAGAAAGTGTCTTCTCCTCCACATGCTATACTTCATTGTTTCTCTCCCCATTTTGTCTTCATTTCTTTGATGGTTTTACTTTTTCTTCCATTTTTCCCCCTGATCTTTGTCAGTTCATATTTTAGCTTCTATTCCTTTCTCTTTGCTTTCCCTCTGCCTTTCTTCCTATTTCTCTTAGCTCTTGAATCATGGCTTTACTTCTTCTTTACAAGGGGTAACATTTTGTTAAATTTAAAAATGTATTGTTAAAGATGCGGTCAAATTTCCAACTGCTTGTGATAACTTTTTCCCCCTGCTTTTTCGTCCTTTATCTGTCTTTTGTTTTTCCTCTTATTTCTATCCCCTTTTCTTGTGGTGGGTTTGTGTAGCTCCAGTACTGGTTCCTTTTTGATTATCCATTTTTTAAATAAGTGAACTTTTGTACATTTGCCTGAAACTCATACTTGGGAGAGCCACAGCTATGTTCCAGGTTAGTTGAAATGTTTTTGATTTTGTGTATGTGAATTTGGTTGGCCTTTACTTCTTCCCTGTCAGTGGATATAAGTAGGATCTGTGATGTCTTTCTCCCCTTCTGTCCTGGAAACAAATGGGTTACTACAAGTATGACTTGTTTATACAGTGGTACCTCGGTTTTCGAACGTAACCCACAAGTTCTAAACCGTTCAAAAACAGCTGACAGCTATGCTTCAGGATCTTGCACTCAGCGGAAGCCGTGTGACATGTTTGACTTCTGAGTCGTGTTTGAAAACAGAAGCATTTACTTCCAGGTTTACGGCATTCATAAACCAAAATGTTCGTCAGTGGAGACATTTGGAAACCGTGGTACCACTGTATATGATTCTTCCTGTAGTCTTACCTCCTGTGCTCCTTAGAACTAAGTAGATCTAGGGAAGCATCTGCTGTCAGTTGTTCCTCTTGTTTCTCTCATCACAGGTGAAGAGGTTAGACTTTACACTTCAGGGTACGCTGCTTTCCTTTCTTTTGAGAAGCTTATTTTGCTTGTTGTTTCTGTTCCACTATGGGTTTCCCTGTCTACTTCTTCCCATTAACAGTTCTGCTCTATCTTCACTGTTTTTGACGGCTTGTATAACCACCTATTTTGTGGTTTAGAGTTTTAGCTTTTTCCTGTTCTCACAAAAATTGGATTAATGATTTTGTTTATTGTTCTCCTTGTTGATTTTGGATGATTGCCAAGAGAAAAAAGGGAAAATGCAGACTTTAAGTTACTGTCTTCAAACTTGTAGTTATTTCATTATTTATGAATGTCTTCTACACGTCAGGTTCTATTAGGGTGGCTGTTGCAATACAAGTGTTACCGGAAATAATGTTGAAATCTTGGTTCTTATCTTCTTGAAGGAAAGACTTCAATCAAGAGACAGAATTTTGTGCAGCATGAACAGCAGAAGTTTATTAGTAAAAGAGAGCACACTTCGAAATATGGAGCAGGCTGACCCAAGAGAGGGAAGCAGCCTCAAACAGCCAGCAGTTTATTAGAAAATGCGAGTACACTCCGAAACATGGAGCAGGCTGACCCAAGATTGGGAAGCAGTCTCGCCTTACATTGCGTGAAGGCTTTTATTTCTGTGAGTAGAATTGCTTACCGTCTCCCTTCTCCCTCTTTCTTCCCAAAGTGCCTAGTCTTCTGGCATTTAGCAGTGCATTTCTTTGATTGAGGGGCATGTGTAAACACACCCCTTTGATTGAGGGACATGTGTAAACACATCCCTTTGGAGTATGTGAAAACCTGAAATCCTGTTGGTCTAGTAGGGTATTGGTGGTCCTGACAAACGATGTGTTCCCCACTTCTCTGACTTGTAACAACATACAAGTGTATCTTTGATTCAGAGGTCTGTGTAAGACTGGGATCTTGCTGGGCAGTTGCAAGGGATCTTGACCCAAGTTAAGAACTACAGTAGGGGCTTTTCTTATTGAGGCTAAATTTCTCCTTCTCCTGCTCATTTCTATCTATCTACCTACCATATCACAAGTTATAAGTTATTTGCTGTCTGGAAGAATCTGATCTGGAAAGGCTTCTTATAAATTAATTTAGATATTCTTGTAAAGGGTACTATTTTGAACTGCAAGATAAAAAAATTTCCTTAAACAGTGACAAAGCCTATCTTGTGCATTGATTTTTATTAGTTTTGAAAATCTCTAGATTTCTTTCTATAACTTACATCATCAGTGACTCCTTTATGACATCTCATACCTTAGGGTAATAATCATTTTTAATTAATTTAAATATTCTATGTAAAGCCTTTACCATAAGCCCTGGTGAACTGTTAGTGTTCAGTAAGTGTTAGCTTTATTTGCTGTGTTCTTTGTGTTTGTCACCCAGTGACTACTTGCAATAGCCTGTCATTGTTCCTATTATTGACTGAGGACTCTGAGGATCAGAAAGTTAAATAACTCACCGGAGATGAATGGCAACAACAGGTGTCACTCCCAGATCTGCTGCTGCTGTGACCTGTGCTATCAATCTCTTTTCTTAATGTCTATGTCATGCTGCTTGCTTTGAGAATTACTGAGAAATTAACTATGGTTCCTCTTTTAAAAATAAAATCATCCTTGCTCCTTTGTGCTTTTATTGGTTTCTTTTCCTTAGCCTTTAAAACAACTTTATGATTGAAAGCATTGCTTGGTTTGTGTTTATGTCAATGGAAAAATTACTGCTCCTACCTATGTATATCCTATACTGAGGACCTCCTTTTTTTTTTTTTTTTTTTTTTTACAGTAATATGGCTTTGCAAATTCCTGTCTAATCCCCCTTTCCATGGACCACATACTCTCTGGTCTCCCTTTCTCCTTTTTCCTAGGCCTCTCCTTTTTCTCCTCTCCCTCTGATCGCTTTCAGCTTTCTAGTTCCTTGAAGAGGTTAAGGTCACATTCTTAAGTACTTTGTGGAGCTGTGGTCCTCTACTATCTTAGAAAAGAAACGTCTGTGAGGCAAAGTTTTCTCTTGTGGATATTGACCCCTTATTAGAATACAATGTTGATGGGCTATTGTGCTAGAAAAGTCACTGTTTATTCAGATCCTTCGGAGAAGCAGATGCTTAAATGGAATTAGATATGCAGATATATGGGGAAATTCCTGTGAAGTATAAATAGGAGGAACCTAAGCACAGAGAGCCTTCAGGACATGACCCAGATCTGAAACTTGTAAAAGGAGAGAGAAGAAATGATTGGGTAGGGAAAATCTCAGTTTGCGGTGCCATTCTAGAAAGTTTCAGTCAGGCTGATAGGGGTCCTCCAGTCAAAATTATTTGGAACAATTCTACATTGTGTACGAATGGGACAGAACTAGTTTCCCTGTAATGCTCAGTCTTTGCCTGCAAGAAGACTGGCAGAAACATGGCTGTAGGGTTTACAGGAAGAAGCTCTGGGCAATCAGTTAACTATGCTTCTTTCAACAGGCTCTTTTGAAGATAATCTGACTGCATATCTCAGTGGCTGTCATGCCCCTTTAGTCCCTTTTGGCAAAGATGCACTCATAGAAATAGACTAAGAGTAAAATAAAGGAATAAAAGAGAACTCCATCTTGTCCTATTTAACCAAACTGGACTAATTCAAAGCAAACAATTAGACTTAAGTTCAGGAACTTGGGCAAAGATGTCAGTGTGTGTGTGTGTGTGTGTGTGTGTGTGTGTGTGTGTGTGTTCAGGAAACAAAATCAAGTGACTCCATTTAATTTTCAGGAACACACTGGCCCAGCTCTCCAGTCTAGAGAAGAAATAGAGAGCAGAGGGCAAAATTCCCTCTGATATTTGAGAGATGAGGCATCTTCAGCTGGTAGGGACTTTGACTCCTGCTTCTTTTTTTGCACTCAGTCAGTTGCCCTTAATATATATTGTGAACTTGGGACTGTCAACCTAAAATTTGGTAGGAGTCAATAATCATACAAAAGTGTTTATTTGGTATCGAAGAAGTGCAATTTAGGATACACAGATTTGGGTAGCAACCCAAAGAGTGTCCCACTAGGGAGCAAAATCAGGAGTTTTTAAGGGAAGAAAAAAAAAAGTAATGTTTGCATAAGTTGTTTACAAAGAGTTTTGATTGTTGTTGGAAACAGAAAGTTAGTCTTGGTTAAACATGAGTGGTTGCTAAGGCTACCCCTAAGCAAAAATCCTTTACTATAGCAAGTTGCAGGTTTTCTTTGCAGAATCCTTGGAATATTTGTGGTTTGGTCCAGTTCAAAAGTTCATGTTTCCATCCGGTGAGGACATGCATATACTCTATCTCCTTAGTAGCCTTCTGGCTTCATTTTGAAAACCTTAACATAAGTGGCTCCATTTTATTTCACCTTTCACAGAACAAAGGGGCTTGTGTATATGAGTGTTCTCTTTGTAAGACTCTTAAGAATAGAGTCTGTAGTCTGGAAAGGGTGAGTTTTTAAAACAGAAAAAATGTGTGTGGTTTATAAAAACACCCTTCTTTACTTTTTCTGTTTTGAAAGTATAAAATAATAAAAACTAAAGATATTTTTAAAATATAATTGCCTGCCTCAGGAAAGGTATCTTCTGCAGTGGCAGGAATTCCTTCATAGCTACCACCAAAAATAGGTTTCAAATAAGGTCACTTCAAGGCTTTTTATTCTTTGCATTTCAATTGGGAATCTTCGAAAAGAAGACAGAACACAGAAGGATCCAATTCATTTTAACGTTTATTCTTTCTGCCTCTCAGTGTGCCTCATTATGAATTTTATGGAAAAATCTCAGAATTCATTTTGTTAATTTGGCCAGATAAGTAAAGATCGACTGATTCCAAAGCTCTGTATGTATGAAAGAAAGAAGGCAAACAATGGACTAAATTTCCAAGAAATAAGCAAGACCAAGTTTACACACCTAGAATTGCATGAGTATTTTCAGAGTTTTTGTCTTACTTACACTTGTTAATAACTGTCTCAGTGATTTATATTGTATGATTTGTTCTTTTCCCTACCTATTGAAAAAGTACTATCAGCTTGCAAGGGGCAAAAAACAAAACAAAAAAAAAGCCTTTCTAATCTACTCGTATATTTTTACCCATATGCTATTCTAATTTACTAATGGGAATTGATTTATCAAATGATGGGCATTAACTCCTATGACCACAAAGGGTGGGTATAAAAGGTCTTGTCAGCTTTGGTACTTAATAGTAAAATATTGTCCTATGAAAATATTTGTAATGAAGAATCTTCAAATGGCTCTCGGTGAGACAAATCGTATTATCACTTAAGCACACATTTTCCTACTATGAAGATAAATGCTCTAATTTAATCTCATTTATCTAACAGCAGGAGTTTCCTTCCTATGACATTTTGTTTTATTGATATTCTTAATTATTTAAGAATTATTTCCCTAGCTCCTGCTCTCTCTCAGTATTTCTTCCATTATCACTTGTACGATTCTTTAGGATGTTATGTGCTGTCTTTTATTTAGATTCTCATCACCCTTGTCTTTTTGAACCTTTCTGAAATTTATTGCCTATTAGGTATGATCCTGCATTTTAAATGACTTACATAAATATCCATGGCAATTGTGTCATTGGAATTAATCCCTGGTCTTTAGGTGAAAAGAATTCACAGACTCACTGAAATGAGGAGAACAAGGAAGTAAGTTTATTCAAGGTGCCAGCATAGAAGTTGCTGGGGCAGAAAACTGCACCTAACTTTAGGTTAGCTTTTTCTTACATAGGAAAGGGTAGGAAATTTCCTTACAGCAGGAGATGTGATGTATAGATTGAGGTCATTTGAATGACATATGTTTGTTATATAACTAGTTTCTCTCTGCTCATGCTCTTACCCAGAATGCATACAGAAACACCCATGGGGGAGGAGGGGCAAGCCTTAATGTTCATTCCATTCTAATTGCATTATAATTAGGCTAGAGTTCAACTAACGGGCAGATTTTAAGTTTGCGTATGTGTGAAGAACCAGCTAATACCAGTTGGGTCTTATCTCCTTTTTTTGTGAGGGTTTGGACATCTTAGATTTATGTCTACCGTATTTCCCCAAAAATAAGACCTAGCTGGACCATCAACTCTAATGCATCTTTTGGAGCAAAAATTAATATAAGACCCGGTCTTGTTTTAATATAAGACCGGGTCTTTATAATATAAAATATAATATAATATAATACTGGGTCTTATATTAATTTTCGCTCCAAATGATGCATTAGAGCTGATGGTCCAGCTAGGTCATATTTTTGGGGAAACACAGTAGGGGATGAGCCTGGGCGGTTCCTGGGGAGGGGATGTAGGCCTGGGCAGTCCCCCTTCAGGCTCACCTTTATTAACCCTTTACTGCCTCATCAACAATGACCACTGCCTATTTCTCAGGTCTCACTTCCAGCCATTCCCCGCTGAGTACTTTATATTCTGATAACACAGAATTGCTCATGTCTTCTCATATCATTTTACTGTTTTATGCTTTGTTAATGATAGTAGCTTCATAGTCCCCTCTTTTAGTCCCGCCCCACTCCTTACCCATCTGTTCTATTTTCTTCAACTAACTCCAAATCATTTTTCAAACCTTAGTTCAGTGGTTTCCTCCTTCCTGAAGCCTTCCATGATTCCCTGATTCAGGATAGGAGTCCTACTGATACAGGAGAGCCCCCTCACTACAGAAGTTTTAAGCCCCCTCACTATAGAAATTTTAAGCCCTGTCACTATAGGAATTTTTTTTTAAAATTTATTGGGGTGACAATTGTTAGTAAAATTACATAGATTTCAGGTGTACAATTCTGTGTTACATCATCTATAAATCCCATTGTGTGTTCATCACCCAGAGTCAGTTCTTCTTCCATCACCATAAATTTGATCCCCCTTACCCTCATCTCCCACCGCCCCATCCCCCTTACCCTCTGGTAACCACTAAACTATTGTCTGTGTCTATGAGTTTTTGTTTCTCATTTGTTTGTCTTGTTCTTTTGTTGTTTTTGGTTTATATACCACATATCAGTGAAATCACATGGTTCTCTGCTTTTTCTGTCTGACTTATTTTGCTTAGCATTACACTCTCAAGACCCACCCATGTTGTCACAAATGGTCCTATATCATCTTTTCTTACCCCCGAATAGTATTCCATTGTGTATATATACCACAACTTCTTTATCCATTCATCTATCAAAGGACATTTTGGTTGTTTCCATGTCTTGGCCACTGTAAACAAAGCTGCAATGAACATTGGAGCATACATGCCTTTATGTATAAATGTTTTCAGATTTTTTGGGTAGATACCCAGGAGAGGGATTGCTGGGTCATATGGTAATTCTATTTTTAATTTTTTGAGGAACCTCCACACTGCCTTCCATAGCAGCTGCACCAGTCTGCATTCCCACCAACAATGTATGAGGGTTCCTTTTTCTCCACAGCCTCTCCAACACTTGTTACTATTTGTCTTGTTGATGATAGCCATTCTGACTGGGGTGAGGTGATGTCTCATTGTGGTTTTTATTTGCACTTCTCTGATGGTTAGATAGGAATTTTAAGTCTTCTTTTTCCTAGTTTCTTAGTTCCCCCCCACCCCCGTCTTAATCAATTTTTAAACTAGTTTCTTAATCCTAAACTAAAGATTGCTCCTAGCCTAAATCACAAAAGGTCTCTCACCCCTGCTTCAAATAACTACTTAAAAGCCTGTAACTTAAGCTTGTTAACTGTAATCACTGTAGCCCAGCACTCCTCTAGGCCATTCCAGACTTAACCCCTAAAAATAGATAATTGGGCTTTGAGTCCTATTCCTGGAGCCAGAGCTTTTACTTTATTAACTAACATCTGTCTCTCCTCATCTAGGGGCTGTTGGGATATGACTTATGTCCCAGCAAGGCTTCCAGTGCACCCCGACCAAGGCAGATATGAGACCCCCCTTTTTTAAAGATTATATAGGGTGAGAGTTCTGTGAATCCCCTATATGTAGGGATAGCTCTACCCTGCTGCTCAGCTTGAAGCAAATACAGAAGAAGAGACCCCCATCCCTCAACTCCCCATAGAGATTGATGGGGATCACGTCTCTCAGGGAAATCAACGCAGGCAGTTAGAGACAGGTAATTGGGTCTCTGCATTCCTGCACGTCCAACACAATCTACAAGGAGCATCGCCTGGAGTCCTCTTATATTCTTCCCTTATCTGCCCTAACCATTAATCACTGTGAGGACCTAACTAGATTAAATTGGTCACTCACACCTGCACAATAGAGGTTACATGACCTCCTTCTCACACTAGCCTCATTATACCATCATTATAATGTTGTACATACGCCCAGAAAGTTCATTAATACCATTATAATAGACTGAACTCTGGGACAGGACAGGCACTGTCTAAGAGGATGAGGTAATAGCCCCTTATCAATCACAGGTGTCAATCAAGCGGTCCTGCGCCCAGAGGGGAACAATCCATCCCAGAGAAAAAGAATAAAACTGCCAGACTCTGGCTGACAAAAGGCCCTTGAGCTGCCTTTCTTTGCGCTTGGCATGCTCCTAACTCTTTGGAGTGTACTATCCTAATAAACTTCTCTTTCACCACTTTACCTCTGTGTCTCGTTCAATATCTTTGCTCTAGACATCAAGAACATGGACGTGGTGCAGAGGATGGCTCATTCTCTAGTAATGTAGCGGCTAGGATTTCCGCCTCTCCCCTAGGAGGCCTGGGTTCGAACCCCGGTGAGGGAACTAAGCCCAGGCACTGCACCAAGACTTCGGTAACACTACCTCCATGTTCTCATGGTAACCTCTTCATGCTTCAGACACTTCCCACATGTAGTGATATCATCTTTCTGTTCCTGTCTCTCCCCAACACAAGCAAACTTCCTGGGGCAGGGATCATATTTCATTATCTTGCATCATACTCCTAGGAACGGTCCTGATCCATACTGGGTATGCAATACATGTCTGTAGAACAGGACTTCAGTTTCCTCTTCTCTTTTTGGTTCCACTCATTCATGTCCCTAATATTCTAGGTGTGGGGGCAGAGCCCCAGAAAGTAGTTTACAGGCTCTCGGCCTCACGTGGAGGGGTGCTGGCTCGGGTAGTAGATGGCCGTCAGCTGTGGCTGATTGGCCGTCAGCTGTAGCCATTGAGCCATTAGCCACTAATATAACTGCTGCGGCTACGAAGGAGAGCCGAGGAGAGTGGAGGAGAGAAAAAGAATGGGGCTAGCAAGAAGATGGCGGCTGGGCTGGCAAGCGCGGATTGCAGTTAGGACGGCTGGTTGCGGACAGTGTGGATCCAGCCTCCAGTGAGAGTATAGTGCCGCCAGAGAGAATATACTGGTTTGACTCCCCTACCTATGGCTCCGTGGGTGTTCCTTTTTGGCCTCACCATGTCCTGCGTTCTTATGTGCGGAGCGGGAGCAGAGACCCCGCATGACTCCCCGCATGACACTAGGCATGTGTATTTTTCAAAATAGTTTTGTAGGAAATCTGGCTAGCTTGGACATTTTGTTATTTTAACTCTGGATAGTGGTTTACCCAGTCACTTTGGTTTCCACTTTTTTAGTGGTATCTGAGTCACACAGAGAGTCTTTTAACTATTTGAGAAATTATTGAACATTACATGGTGAGCGCTGAAAGAATTCCAGGCAGTACAATAACAAGAAAAGCAATATGGTTTAGTGATGAAAGTAAAGCTGCCTTAATTTTAATCTTTTCTGTGGATGACTGACATGGAACTTTCAGTGAATTGCTAGGCCCCTTTCATTTATTTTATGTAAATAAAGATCCAGCAACCCATTTCCCAAAGTTATTGTGAAAACGAGCTTAACTAAACTACTAAAAAGCCTCCAGCAAGTAAAAGCTTCCTCAGAATTTCCTAGTAAAAATGTAATACAATAATCTTCTTTATATTGATACTCATTGATTCTTATTGTAACTGTATTGAGGTATAATTTACAAATATGGCACACATTTAATGGCTATAATCTATGAGTTTGGACATATGCATACACCTGTGTTACCATCACCATAATTAAGTTAATAAACATATCACCTCCAAATGTTTCCTTGTGTCTTGTGTGTGTGTGTGTGTGTGTGTGTGTGTGTGTGTGTTAACAACACTTAACATGAGAACTGTCATCTTAACAAATTTTTAAGTGAACGATACCACGTTGTTAAGTAGGCCTGTGTTGTACAGCAGATCTCTCGAACTTACTCATTTTGTATAACTATTACCGAACTCAGATTCGGTGCCGCTTGCCCTCCGAAGAGCCCAAAACTAGAGTGGCAAGGGTTGGCGTGGGGGCAGATCCAGGAGTGCAGTTTCCAGGCTCTCGCCCTCACGTGGAAAGGTGCTGGCTTGGGTAGTAAATGGCCATCAACTGTGATTGGATGGCCATCACCTGTGGCTAGTTGGCCGTCAGCTGTAACCAGTGAGCCATTGACCACTAATATAACTGCCATGGCTACCCTAGCAGCAAAATGGGGGGGGGGGGGTAGCAAGAAGATGGTGGCTAAGCTAGCAAGAGCAATCGCAGTTAGCACGGCGGATTGCACCTAGCAAGTGAGGTTGGTTGGCAAAGAGAAGTGGACAGCAGGTTGCGGATAGTGTGGCTCCTGCTTCCTGTGTCCAGCTGCCAGCGAGAATATGGTGGTATGACTCCCCTATCTATGGCTCCATGGGTGTTCCTTTTTGGCCTTACCATATCCTGCGTTCTTATGTGGGGAGCGGGACCAGAGACCCTGCAGGCTACCTCGCACGACACTGCTTCAGTGTTATCTGAAATCTTATTGTCCATAGCCATCTGTGAAAGAAAAACTGCTAGGCAGTTGTGATCTTGGGTCCCAATGTCTGGGCGGCTGAGGATTAAAGATGCTGCTTTTTTCAGGTTAGGATGTTAATTAATGAGATATGGGAACCCTTGAAAAAGAACAGAGTTCTTCAGTTAATCAGTGGGAGGAGAAACAAAGAAGAAACAGCTGAATATCAGGATGGATTAAAATGCAAACTAGCTAAGTTTAATTACATTATTGATCTACCGAGTTTCACTCTTACATACTAACTTTATACCCATTGAACAACTCCCCCCTTACAACTCCCCTAATCCCCTAACATCTACCATTTTATTTTCTGCTTCTATAAGTTTGACTATTTCATTAACTCATATAAGTAAAATCATGCAGTATTTGTCCTTCCATGACTAACTTATTTCACCATATTTTCCCAAAATGTAGGATTGCTATATTGTCCTAAATGGTAGGATTTTTTTTCCAGGTCGATCCATGTTATCCCAAATGGTAGGATTTCCTTTCGTTTAAGGCTGAGTAATATTTCATTATATGTATATGCCATACTTTCTTTATCCATTCATCTGTCAATAGACATTTGGGTTTTTCCCCCCATATTTTGGCTATTAGAATAATGCTGCAATGAACATGGCAGTGCACTGAACATGGCTGCAATGAACATGGCATTTGTGACCTGATTTCAATT
Source organism: Rhinolophus sinicus (assembly GCF_057876585.1). Classification (NCBI taxonomy): domain Eukaryota; kingdom Metazoa; phylum Chordata; class Mammalia; order Chiroptera; family Rhinolophidae; genus Rhinolophus; species Rhinolophus sinicus. The sequence goes on along the minus strand of NC_142514.1, from coordinate 113,633,820 downwards.
CTTTTGGATATATATGCAGAAGTGGGATTGCTACATCATATGATATTTCTATCTTTTTAAATTAAACTTTAAATTTAACAATATGCTGTTTTCTATAGTGACTACATAATTTAATATTTCCACCAATATTTTACAAGGGTCCTGGTTTCTCTATACCCTCACCAACATTTGTTATCTCTTGTATTTTTGGTAATAGCCATCTGTAATGCAGGGTATCATGTGGAGTCTCCTGTGCTGCTCCCCACATAAGAAAGCAGGACATGGTGGGGCCAAAAAGGAACACCCATGGAGCCATAGGTAGGGGAGTCATACCATTATATTCTCGGTGGCCGCTGGGTTGGAGACACAGGAAGCAGGAGCCACAGAATCCGCAATCCACACTCCGATGCTTGCTAGCTCAGCCACCATCTTCTTGCTAGCCCCCATTTTCTGCTAGCATAGCCACAGCAATTATATTAGTGGCCAATGGCTCACTGGTTACAGCTGACGGCCAACTAGCCACAGCTGATGGCCATCCAATCATACTTGATGGCCATTTACTACCTGAACCAGCACCTTTCCACATGAGGCCGAGAGCCTGGAAACTGCACTCCTTGCTCTGTCCCCACACCATCCTAAAAGGAGTAAGATGATATCTCATTGTGGTTATGATTTGCATTTCCCTGATGATTAATGGTGTTGAGCACCTTTTCATATACCTGTTGGCCATTTGTATGTCTTCTTTGGATAAATGTCTATTCCAAAGTTGTATGAGTCCCTTACATATTTTTGAAACTGCCCCTTTGTTAGATGTATGGTTTGCAAATATTTTCTCCCATTCCAGAAATTGTTCTTTCCCTCGGTTGATGGTTGATTTTGCTGTGCAGAAACTTTTTATTTTGATATAGTCCCACTTGTCTATTTTTGTTTTTGTTGGCTATGCTTTTGGTGTCATATCCATTAAATTACTGCCAAAACCAATGCCATGAAAATTTCCACCTATGTTTTTTTCTAGGAGTTGTACAGTTTCAGGACTTCTGTTTAAGTCTTTGATCTATTTTGAGTTGATTTTTGTGTATAATGTATGATAAAGGACTATTTTTATTCTTACGTATGTGGATATGCAATTTTTCCAATACCATGTGTTGTAAAGACTGTTCTTTCTCCATTGTGTATTCTTGGTACCCTCACTGAAGATCAGTTGACCATATATGTGTGTGTCATGCAGGGTGTCAAGCGAGGTCTCTGGTCCTGCTCTCCACATAAGAATGCAGGAAATGGTGAGGCCAAAAAGGAACACCCATGGAGCCATAGAGAGGGGAGTCATACCACTATAGTTTCGCTGGTGACTGGGTTGGATACACAGGAAATAGGAGCCACACGATCCGCAATCTGCCGTCCTCTTCTCTGCCAACCAACCTCACTTGCTAGCTGCAATCCGCCCTTGATAGCTCAGCCACCATCTTCTTGCTAGACCCCATTTGCTGCTAGCATAGCCACGGCAGTTATATTAGTGGCCAATAGCTCACTGGTTACAGTTGATGGCCAACTAGCCACAGCTGATGGCCATTCATTCTCAGTTGATGGCCATTTACTACCCGAGTGAGCACCTTTGCATGTGAGGGTGAGAGTCTGGAAACTGCACTCCTGGCTCTGTCCCCACAGTGTGAGTTTATTTCTGGGCTTTTCATTCCGTTCTATTGGTCTACATATCTGTCTTTATACAAATACATTGATGGTAGAAATTAAATAAGACAAAAAGAAATGGAAAGATATCGCATGTTCATGCATTAGAAGACTTATTATTGTTGAAATGTCCATAATACCCCAAATGATCTAAAGATTTAATGTTATTCCCATCAACATCCCAGTGGTTTTTTTTTTTTTACAAAAATAGAAGAAACAATCCTAAAATTCACAGGGAACCACAAAAGATCCAGAGTAGCCAAAGCAATCTTGAGAAAAAAGAACAAAGGTGAAGGCATCACACTTCCTGATTTCAAAATATATTACAATGCTACAATAATTAAAACAGTATGTGTGGGGACAGTGCTGGGAGTGCAGTTTCCAGGTTCTCGCCCTCACGTGGAAAGGTGCTCACTCAGGTACTAAATGGCCATCAACTGTGATTGGATGGCCATCAGCTGTGGCTAGTTGGCCATCAGCTGTAACCAGTGAGCCATTGGCCACTAATATAACTGCTGTGGCTATGCTAGCAGCCGATGGAGGGCTAGCAAGCGGATGGTGGCTGGCAAGTGTGGATTGCAGTTAGCACAGCAGATTGCAGTTAGCAAGTGAGGTTGGTTGGCAGAGAAGTAGACGGCAGATTGCGGATCGTGTGGCTTCTGTTTCCTATGTCTCCAACCCAGCCGCCACTGAGAATGTAGTGGTGTGACTCCCCTATCTATGGCTCCGTGGGTGTTCCTTTTTGGCCTCACCATATCCTGCGTTCTTGTGCGGGGAGCAAGAGCTGAGACCCTGCATGACAGTATGGTACTGGATACCCATTGATTCCAAAATGTACCAGAACCAATTAGCGTTCAGATATTTTGTGAGTATTACACTTAAGGGATATAAGTTAAAGTAACTTGATAGAGTTTTTGCCCTAGAAAGAATTTTCACCCTGGATGACTCATTGTGCTGCTTTGTTGGGATGCAGTTGGGCATCAGAGCATATAGGTGAGCCCACTATCATATTTCCATCTTGAGAGAGAAATTGATAGAATGAATCCTTCAGAGAAAATATTCTCCAATCCCCTACTAAAACAAACTTTGTTATTTTGTGATCATTAAAGAATATGACTGTAGTTATAACTAGTGGAATTTGCTCAAGTCATATTCTTACCTGGGCCTGAGTGTCCTCATCTCTGCATTCAGGAAGATGGGATTGATCATTTTTAAGCTTCAACATTTTATGAGTTTTGAGGCAGCAGGAAAAGCTGAGCTCCACAAGGAGATGGCAACAAAGAGGTTGTCTGGGAACATGAAGCAAAGAATCCATATACGTATCTCACACTGCCTTTCTACTTATGTGCAGGGCTGGGCACATAGCTAGCTTTGGATAGAAACATCCAATCTCCAGGTTGACAGAAAACAACCAGAGGTGTTTTTTGAAATGTCCACACAAGATTTTCACCCAATGGCTTACCAAAATATTCAGCAGCTGTTTGTCTCCTTTAACGCCCTGGTAGGCAGAAATAAAATGAATAGGAATAAAAGACAGCTGGAGGCACATACAGCAGATTCTTACGTATAGTTTTTGTATTTATTACTTGATCTCTCTGGTTTCCTGGCTCATGCTTCTATAAATGCTCCTCATAACAATACCAATGATCATAACTACGAAAGCTTATGGAATATGAACTAAATGCCAGGCATTCTGATTACTTTATAAGAATTATCTCAGTTAATTCTTAAAATAGTCCTATGAAATAGATATTTCAGGCCTATTTTAGAGATGAGGAAACAAAAACAGAGAGATTGAGCAATTTATACAAGGTCAAGCTTCTGGTAAGTAGGATTTGGACTGAGTCATCCATCCAGAGTCAAGTCAATTAATCACTATGCTAATCTTTCACTCTGAATGACTCTAGGTTATTCGGTTGGCATCACTTAGTTTCTTGGCTCCTGTGCTTAGGTTTGACCCAGTTACCAATTTTTGTTTGTTGCCTGTAGCCTGCTTTTTTCCTTTGTCACACTGCCCTTTTGATCAACACACCTGTGCACTGCTATATGTGGGCATCTGCCAGTCCTGGGCCTCCCTCTTCACTTTTCTCTCTTGTCTCAGGAGGTAGCTGAAGTTCCATTATTAAGGGGTAAAGATATGGTCTATGGATAAAGAAACCCATAGAAAGCCAGCACATCACCTCATGAGATTCAGAGTGCCCATGGGCAAGTCCCAGCTCTTTTCCTATCTTTAGCATTCAGAGCTTTGAGTTATAGAGATAGCAGACGCATGGTCTATCAGTTACCTATGGCTGCTGTAACAAATTATCACAAACTGTGTGGCTTAAAACAATAGAAATTTATTCTTTCACACTTACCAAGTCTGAAATCAAGGTGTCAGGAGAGCTGAATTCCTCTAGAGGCTCAAAGGGAAAATCCATTCTCGGTCTCTCCCAGCTTCTGGTGGCTGTTAGCATTCCTTGACTTGTGGCTGTCAGTCCAGTCTCTGCCTCCCTGGTTATATTGTCTCCTCTTTGTATTTCCCTCTGCCTCAGTCTTACAGGGACGCCTGCCATTGGGTTTAGGGCACACTCATATAATCCAGATAAACTCCTCTTTAAATCTTTAACTTAATCACATATTTTGCTGTCTAAGGTAATTTCACTCTGTCACTATTATATAATGTAATTTTACAGGTTCTCAGGATTAGTAAGTGGACATATGTTTGGGGAGGCCACCATTCAGCCCACACTATACATAGCAAAGTTGTAGTCATTCTTCTATATAGGCCCATGGCAGACCTTGCTAATTGTTTATTGAACTCCAATAAAGCTCAGACTTCTCTCTAGGATAGCATTCTGGGCAGCTATTAATTGGCTTGTGTTTGCTTTGGAGATAAAATCAGTTTTCTTGATGTAGTGTAATAGTTTGCTATTCAGACAGATTTGTTGAAGCCTGGAAGCCACTAAATGGAATTTGTCATACCTACTCTGCAGGTTTTGGTGAGAGCCAGAAATAACGTAAATAAATTTCCTTAATACAATTGTTGCATAAATGTTGCATTCTCTAGGTTCTCTAGAGGTAGATAAATGATAAATATTTCCTTTGACTTAATAGAGCTGAATGTTTTGAAAATAAAGACACCTACATTTCAATATTCAATACTGAAAGTTAACATAGGTTAACGCCTGACTGAGACAAGTTAGTCAGTATGTTGCTAGGTAGACAGGGAGGTCCCTGGTGGAATAAACAAAGACAGCCATATCCTAAAACTCCAGGTTTTGACATCACTCCTCTCCAGGACAAAATGTAACAATGCCTTGAGGTTAATCATAAAATTCCTTTGGGCCTGACAAACAGAGCAAATCTGACAGATAAGAGTGGGTTATTTTGCTAATTCCTTCAGGATGGGCAAGCAGAACAAACTTGGTAGATGAATTTCATTAAAAGGCACCAGCTCCGCTTCCCCAGACAGGCAAGGGAAGGTATAACAGTAAGAGCTTTTGCCTTAGTCACTGGGCACTCCCATTTGGGACTCCCTCCTGCTCGGAAGCTCTGACCCTTTGCTTTCAACAAAACTATCCTCTTTTTAAAACTCTTTGCCTCTCCTGGGTCCATGTTTCCATTCTTCGGTCTCATGAGGTACAATCCCGGCACTCACTCAAAAGTCCCCTATATCATTTGGGGACTCACAGAGAAATATTCCTACTTCATGACTATCATCCAAATACTTGTGGAGCACAAACAAAATATACTTCAGCCGGGGAAAAATGATTTTGGGGGTAATTATGTTATATTGAGATATTTTTGGAAACAGAAATGGTAGTAAGCTCCTTCAGTAAAAATGAGTTATTTCTAAAGGAATTTCACTGGTAACAACAATTTTGCTCTGTAATTGGTTAGCATGCTGATTTTTGCTAAAGCATTACTATTCACATGTTGATTACTTAGAACTAGAACTCTTAAAGTGATCAGAAAAAGTCCTTAATACATGTATAAAAATCTGTGCACCTTAAAATAACAATGATCTTTGAACATACATGTGGGGACAGAGTCCCAGCGAGCAGTTTCCAGGCTCTCTGCCTCACCTAGATAGGTGCTGGCTCGGGTAGTAGATGGCAGTCAGCTGTGGCTAATTGACCCTCAGCTGTTACCAGTTAGCCAATTAGTCACTGATATAATTGCCTGGGCTGCGCTGGTTTGAGAGTCGAGAGTCAGTGAGTCGAGTGGAGTCAGTCGGTGGGTTGGCAGGCAGAGAAGCGGACAGCAGGTTGCAGGTAGTGTGGATCCCGCCTCCACTGAGACTAGGTAGTGTGGATCCCGCCTCCAGTGAGACTATAGTGGTATGACTCCCCTGTCTATGGCTCTGTGGGTGTTCGTGTTTGGCCTAGCCACATCCTGCATTCTCATGTGGGGAGTGGTAGCTGAGACCCCGTCTGCCGCCCTGCACGACATATGGCTCAGAGAGCAGGGTCTCCCACACGACAATACATCATTTTCTTCTAAACTCCTCTCATTCTATTGTATTTCCTCATCCCTAAGTTTTACACTGTATCCTATTATTTCTATTCCTATTTTCATACTCATTACTCCCCTATGTATTGTTAAAAAGGGGGTGCACAGAAAGAGCAGAGCTGCATATCTATTTTATAACCCTTTTCACAGTACCATTTGAACTCTATTGGGGCACTTATGAGATAATTGCTACTGCTGAGTACATCGATGGGCTCCTCAAATGGGAAATATGAAGTGGTTGGGCCTGAGAGCCCCTGGAGCTCCACCCCCTGCTCTTGCACACGCACGCACATGCACCCAGCGCCCGCTGGTGGGGCCTAGAGGAGAGGGCGATTAGGGGCTTGGAGGCCAAAGGAACAGGGCAGCTTTCCGGATGAGTGGAAGGGGGACGTGCTCACCCTGGCCCTCTTCCACCGCTTCATGTCATCGCTGTTCCCAGTAGGCGCTTGGCACACTCTGTGGATGCCAAGTCAGCCTCCCCTGGGCCTCACCAGCTCCCAGTTCCTCCTCCCTGGCACCATGGACCCTTTCCTGTGTGCTCAGGGGCATCCGATGCAGAGGGTGACGCCTCCAGAAAGTATGGCCAGTATGGGGCCCCAGAGCTACTGAGATGGCATGTGGCCTGCCCACCATGAACATCTGCACGGGACCCCTAGGAGAAGGTGGGCTCCCTGGAACAACCATCATGCCCAGCGCTGGAGACTCCATCAACTCCAGTGAGAACATGTACACCATCATGAACCCTATGGTGTGGGCGCCTACAGGGCTACCTTCCTGTTCTGCCGGTGCTGAAAGGGCCCCGTGGCCTCCATGAGTCCGGTGGAGCCTTGCCACATGACCAGATCCCTGGGCTCAGGCAACATGGATGGGTTGCTGTAGAGTTGGCTGGCGCCGTGGCCACACCCAGGCAATGCCCTGGGCACACCCGGGAAAAATGGCGAGATGGCTGCTGGGACCTTCCTGCACCAGTTCGCGAGCGAAAGTGTAATTGACTGTCGACTGACTCCTGTGGCAGCGGCGGTGTCGGGCTAGTGGGAGTGGCTGGCAGGCCCTCATGCGGCTGCCTGGGGGCCAGAATAAGACCACCGTGGAGGGCCACTACTCACCCGGAATGGCCATACACGTGTGATGGGGCAGAAGCCGCTTGCCCACTGCTGGCCCCAGCTTCTGCCCAGTACCCTTGCTCAAGGCCAAGTTCCATCGGTTGGGTTGGTCTGCAGGCTGGGGGTCTGAGGTCACACCTCGGGCAGCTGGACTTCCGGTTAACGCTTGGGTGGCTGGGAGGCTCCACACGAAGGACTCTCATTTTACTGGAAAAAAAAAAAAAAAAAAAAAGGAAGGCCCTCAGAGACATTCTTTCTTTTATGGGTCCTTCCCACCATTTCTGTTTTGTCCTGGGGCAGAAGGCTCTTTGGGGACCTCCTTTCCCCTGGACAGCAGGGAGTGGGCCCCATCAATAAATGTAACTTGGTTTTGGTTTTTGGTAAAAAAAAAGAAAGGAAAGTGGTTGTGCCTGGAGGGAACTACAGACAGAGCTGTGTTTAGAAAGGCCAGTGTTTGCAGGCCACAGACCTGGATTCAAAACTTGACTCCGCCACTCTTGTTACTCTCCAAAGTTAAGCAACCCATGACAGAGTTATTTTGGAAGGAACCACCTGGTACTGTGTTTGGCTCATAGCAGATATCTATTATCTACATTCCTTTTCTCTTCATCTTTTTGAATAGAAAATAAAACCAAAACAACATACATATTCTTAAATAAAACCAAACCAAACCAAACCAAAACTAAATGAAATGTCCTTACATGGATATTCAGATCTTGCTACTGGCTTCTCAATGCTATTAAGAAAATTTTTGAATTAATGTTGCATTTGCTTTCATAACAGAAAAAAAAATCTGTACAAAGACTCATAATTTGACAGGTGTCAAGATTGTTCGTATTATTCTTCAGGAGGACATCACACTTTTTGTAATGTCTGCTCTGTTTGTAACTTCCTGTATCAGTTTACTTTCTAGTTTGAATCGTTTTATATTCAGGGGATATATTAGCTATAGTGAGCCATTTTAGCTATATGATGCAATCACTAATTCACCATATATTATTGAAAATATTTATTGCGTGAACAGAATGTTGAAACAAATAGAACTTAGGTGAGTAATTCTAAAAAGCAGATTGAGTAATACACTTTCATTTTATACTCACACTTATTTGTTCTTTCATTCATTCAGGCCTATTTGTTTAATTTATTCATTTAATAAATGTTTATTGTACACCTATCATGTGCTAATCGCAGGCTACAATGGCAAAGAAGACTAGAAAATTATACATACATACATGCACATTCAAATGTACACAGGGTGCCAAAAATATGTACACACATTTTAAGAAAGGAAAAAACTATTAAAATTGTAACACTCAATATATACCAATAACAAAAGATGAATACAAGTCACGTTTGACTTCTGCAATTACAAGAGGTGCTCAAAGTGGTTACCATCAGTGTTCAGACACTTTTGATTACAGCGAACTACTGCTTGAGCAATGTTGACCAAAGTGTCCACTTGTATACATTTTTTTGGCACCCCCAGAATATATATTGTATATGTTCAAACATATGTATATTCAAATATATATATATTCAAATATGTATATTCAAATATATATATTCAAATATATATTCAAATATATATTCAAATATATAGATTCAAATATATATATATATACATATATATATACACATATATATACACATATATATATATATTCATATGTCCTACGTATTTGGAGGATTTGTGGTAGTGTGCCGAAGCTGAAATTAAAAAGCAAAACACTTGATACTAATACTGAATGTCAACTGTAGTTGACAAAAATACTAGAAAACAAAAGCAAATAGTGACACAGTCCAATGTAATAGTAAAGAGTTTGCCTCTGGAGTGAAACAGGCCTAGGTTTGACTTCTGGTTGTAAATCCTGACAAAGGTGGAAAATCTGTTTGTATCCTCTAACTACATGGAAGATTCATATGTTTGTATGTGCCTGTGTTTAAATTTGGGGAGTAGAAAATGAAGATTTGATCAACAGCTGATTCTTAGACCTAGGATCCAGTGGTAGCCTCATTTCCAACTAGATCTTGTGTTATCGAATTCGGGTGCCGGTTGCCACCCGAAGATTCCAAAAAACTAGAGTGACAAGAATTGGTGAGAAGAAAAACATCTTTTATTCTAGATGCCGGCAGCTAGGAAAGATGGCAGACTCATGTCTAGAAAACCACTTTCATCTAGCCAAAATGGTGAAGAGGTTTTATAGGCAGGTAAATGGGAAAGAACAAAGGAAAGGAGGCCTCAGGGCTAATACTTGAGAAGTCGTCTCCTGGTGTCTTCTGAGGCCTCAGGTCTGCCTGAGTGTTATCTTATATCTTATTTTCTATAGCCATCTGCGAAAGGAAAACTGCTAGGGAGTTATGATCATGGGTCCCTGATGTCCAGGTGCCTGAGGATTAAAGAACCTAATCTTTTCAGGTTAGGATATTTGTTAAATAACAAAGTATGGGCAGCCTTGACAAAGGGAACAGAGTTCTTTAGTTAATCAGTGGGAGGAGAAACAAAGAGGAAAGACATGAATATCAGGATGGATCAAACTAGCTAAGTTTAATTACATTATTGATCTACCAAATTTCACCCTTACACTTGGACCTCCTCATTGTCTTCACTGGGAAAAGCCTCTTTACAGGGTTAATTTTCCTTAATTGAAGCTAGAGCCATTGTAAAGGTGGTCCTTGTTTTGTTTTTGTTCTCACTGGTTCTTCTATGCTAAAGCCCCAGCAAGACATACAAACAAGACGGCTCTAGTTTCTACAATGTGCAACTGGCAAATATTATGTTACATTATGAAAATCTGAATGTTGAATTGTATTATAGACCAGATAAAGGGCTGAACGATTTATGTAGATATGTTGGCTGGCTGTATTTTGGAGGGATTTCTTGAGATCTTGTGTGTAAATTCTGAAAGAATAATAAAGGATTGAGACCTGAGAATTCTTCATCATGTATCGTCATGTACTGACAACTTTGGTTTAAAGGGTTTAAAAGTAGATCTTTTCCAGAGAGTAACCAATCTCTGAACTTGAGAACTGTCAGGACTAGTTAGAGAGAAAATGTTATTTGTAAGAAAATTGAGATTTAAAAAAAGTTTAGTACTATCCATTAAGGCAATAATGAAAGCAACTCAATTCAATAAACATTTAAGTAACTGCTATATGTCAGACATCTTAAAAGCATTGGAAAACAAAGATGAATGATACCCAAAATCATTATGTCAAAAAACAATAACATAGGGAAAATAGCCTCATCTTTCGTATATTAACTATTCCTCAGGATATCCAAATAGTTGATGAAAAAAGGTTTTTCTTTATGGGAGTATTTGGGCTAATGAATGAAGAGTAAATGATAGAATTAGAAGATCATATTTTACAATGCTGCTATGGACAGAATTGTGCCCCACTCCCTCGATTCATATGTTGAAGCCTTAGTCCTTCATGTGACTATATTTGTCAATCGGGCATATAAGGAGGTAATTAAGGCTAAATGAGGTCATAGGTCTGGTGCAGTTATTAAAAGAGAAAGAGACACCAGAGCTCGCACTCTCTCTCCCCAGTATAAGTATACAATGAGAAGGCGGCCATCTGTAAGCCACTAAGAGAGTTCTTGCCAAGAACTGAATTGGCTCAAACTTTGATTTTGGACTTCTCAGCCTCTAGAACTGTGAGAAAAATTTCTGTTGTTGAAGCCACCCACTCTGTGATATTTTGTTATGTCAGCCCTAGTAGACAAACACGATTGTCTAATGAAATAATGGTTCTAAGCAATGATTGTCTATGACTGCTGAAATCACAGAAAGAGAACCTGAAAATACATATGTCATAATAGAGATAGCTATTACTACCTTTGAAGTAGTATTGTCAAAAATTCAAACCTGAATCTATTAGGCTTTTAGGCCTAACTATCACTTTATGGTAAATACAAGGGATCAAGGAATGTTTTATATGACAACATGGTGGTATAGTCAGCAATAGCCTGGTTGTAGGAAACTTTACAAGACAGATAAGTCAGTTTTTTCAACACATAAACTGTCAAGGAGAAAGAAAAAATGTGAGGGAAGAGGAACTCTATGATTAAAAGAAACATATCTACCAATTACAATTTATGGGCTTTATTATAATCCTGACTCAGATAAATATACAGTAAAAAATATTTCTGAAATAGTCAAAGAAATGTGAATACTTTCTGGACATTTAGTGATCTTAATGCATTATACAATTGCTGGCAGGGATAATAGAATTGTGATTATATTTTACAAAGATAATTATCTTTTAAAGGTATGTGTTGAAACATAGGGATGAAATGATACTGATGTCCAGAAGTTGTTTCAAAATAATCTAGAGGAGGGGAAAGTGGATAGGAAAATAGATGAAGCAAGATTGGCCTTGAGTTGATAATGGTTTAATGTGGGTGATGGGTGAGTAGGGGTTTATTATACTATTCTCTCTACTTATGCAAATGTTTGAAACTTTCCATAATACTTTAATAGAAAATAAGTAAAACCCTAATCTTGCTCTGAAGGATCTCAAATTCTAATAAGATAGGCATGCATGCAGATAATTATGATACAGTGTGATATTAGCTTTAGTTAGAGTGTTAACATAGTGGTCAGCAACTACAGGGACGAGGACAGCCCACAGTAATAAGAATTTAATTCTTAGAGAATGTGATAGTTTCTCAGTCATGGTTCCCCAGAGAAACAGAAATACACACACACACACACACACACACACACACACACACACCTCAGGGTTGCCAAAAAATGTGCACTTAGATGTTTTCTATGTATTACTTTTCGAAGTTGAATTTAGTTATAGTAGCAATGTGTAGTATGATGTTCGCTCGAAAGATGGCGTTAATCAAATGAATGCTGGCATCATTCATTGTATTACAATTTTCATACAGTTTTTTCCTTTCTTAAACTGTGTATGCATTTTTTGGTACCGTGTGTGTGTGTGTGTGTGTGTGTGTGTGTGTGTGTGTGTGTGTGTATTATATATGTATCTCCTGTGCATAATAAAATCAGGCTGAGAGACACCATTAAGAGTGGACCTACATACCAATAGTAAAAGGCTTATAGCAAATATCAGTGAAACAAAAGATTGTATTAATCTGTCAGTGAAGCAAAAGGTACAGGTTGTTCATCTCAGTGCAGCCATATATATCTCAAGTGTAGCCCAACTTCTGAAATGTAGTGAATTCACACAGGCCCGTTACTTTAACCCATCCAGGTGCATAATAAGCACTACAAGTTAGGGTCTACATCTGAAGCCATAGGTGTGGGTTTGTCAGAGAGCCAGCAGTGCTGCAAGAATATGAAACTGGCAGTGTACACTATTTGCTCATGCAATTTAAATTTACCTTCAGGACCTGCTCAAGTTCTGTTTTACGTGTAGCAATTCCCTTTGATAATGGCATACGTTGAGGGTGATTTGCTCACTCAGGTCCATTCCCTCCTCCTTTAAGAGTGACTTCTTGACCTGCAGAAACTGTCAAGGTAACAATCTACATATCCTAGACACTTTTACAACTAGGTTTTAGAGGCAACCACACGGGGTTGAAAAGAAGTAAGGCAAAGGCCATCTTCTATCCCTGTTGGCTGTTTTCTACTGGGAATCAACTTGACAGACCCATAAATTGTTCCAGTGTTTAATCTTCGATGTCTGGGTGCTGAGAGGCATTTGTGGTGGCGGGTGCTACATCGGGGACTTTTTTATTGTGGCTCTCTGATTCCTGGATTACAGTTCCTACTGAGCGTTCTTGAATTCAGTTGTGTGTTCAATCTCAGATGGCAATCTCAGAAGTTGTTACCTAAGCGATCAATTATATAGTGTTCTAATAAGTGTCTATCATCTATCTATCTATGCGTGTACACACACACACGCTACAACACACACACACACACACACTATTTGGGCTTCACTTCTGGCTAAGAGAACTCTAGTGAAGACTAGAAATAAAGGAAGGGGTCTGAAAGAATAAAGGGCTGTTTAGAGAGATGAGCTTTTCTAGCTCTATTATCAAAATAGGCCTAGTTCTCAGAAATGAGGAAAAAAGAGATTGAAAAACATAAAACTTAGTCCTGTGTAGAAATTATTTGTTCCTTTAATGACATATGGCTTAGAATTTTGTAGGTGTTCTCTCTGTACACACACACACACACACACACACACACACACACACACTTCCCTGATAGGCAAAACTTGAGAGTTTCAGGTATAGTAAAACTCTTTTCCTTCTGCTGTTGAAACAGAGTTAAAAGTGTAATCAATGCGATGCATTGTTTCCCATTGATTGAAGACCTGGGAAACATCTCTGGTCAAATAAGTATAGGGAGTCTGAGAAGTAGAATGAAATGAGGATAAAATAAGATAATAGAGATAAAAGCATTGACAATTTAAGTTTGTTACGTAATCTGTTGTGATTGTTGTACAGATCTAGTCAGTTCCTTTCCTGTCCTATGTTGATCTATCTTCTTTGTGAGAAGAATATAAATTTGGGATCAGAAAGGCTAACAGGAGCTTGGTGTGTTAGGAGAGCCGCAGGAAGTGCTTGTGCAGCCATCTGAATACTGTTGTTATTGTTTAATGTGGTCGGGGACTCCCGAGTGCTAAGCCCCATTGGCTATTAGAGCTAAATGGTTTGAGGTCTCATCCCTCTGGTGGCAGCCATAAAAGTTTGGGTGCCAGGTAGTATGTGGACAAGCTACTTCCAGGGAGACACTGGCGACTTGGTTTATTTTGGCGCAATATGGAGGGAGAAGCTGGGGATGTGCTCGCCAGCTCTTGCAGGTTCCCAGAGGATCCTAGTCAGCTCTAAAATGCAGACTGAATAGAAGCTGGACCCTTAGGCAGTAGCTGAGAGTCTACAATCAAACCCCTTCCAGGAAAAAACTGGAAGATGGGTGTTTTTGCTGGCTCCTTCTGTGCTAAGCCCAGAAGGGGATAGGCATGGGAGAGGGGCTCTATTTAATGACTGCTTTTTTGTTTTCTGTGGTTCTCAGAGCTAGGTGATTTAGGGGCCTGTCCCTCAGGTGTGAGCCTGAAAAGTTGGAGTACTACATGCGTGGTCCAAACCCTTCGCTCCTTGCGAAGAAGCTGGGAGTTTGTTCCCTCCCCATTGTAAGGCTCTGCCAGGCGTGGGGTTTATGGTGAGAGTGTCTTGGCCTTTCCTACCCATTTCATTATGGGTATTTTCTCATTTACCTACTGTGTAAGAGTCTGTCAGCTAGACCTGGATTTTTCTTAGAAGGAATTGCTCCATGTGTAGGTGCAGATTTTGTGTGCCCTGAGAAGGAGGGAAAGGCAGAAGCCTCCCATCTTGGGGATGTTACTCCCTTGGTGAGTGTTATTTATCTCCATACACCAAGATGTGTTAAGTGCACAGACCCCCGTTTCATTTGGTTCTTGGGCGAGATCCTTAAGGACAGACTGGGCCTTGGATGGAGAGATAACATGCACGTCCTTCAAGCAAACCAGTCCCCCCTCAGGGCCTTTCCCTTTTGTCCATTTGTGTGACTTTGTGGGTAATTACTGGCAAAGGGGACAGACAGTAAATGATTCCACTCTTTATTTACCATGGTGATAATGTGTGCCTTTTTTCTCTAGAGGGCACCAGTCCTCTTCCCCAGGGTTCTCCCTTCCATCTTGTGCTTACCCAGGAGTTTGGACTCATACCCTGCTTCTGAGTGGTGTCCTGGTGAGAAGCTGCCTGACCTGGGTCTAACACTAGTCTCCTGCTGGTTTTGAGCCCTCCAGCAGTAGCAGGATAGCAACCTCCTCTGGAGTCTTGAGAGGGTCAGGAATATAAACTTCCTGGCCTTTAGTCATTTTAAGTAATGCTTTAGCTGGCTCTGACCAAGGGTTGAGGTCTCAGTATTCCTCTGTGGGGGAGCCAGAATGACACCAATCTCAACAGTAGATCCAATTGAGAAGCAGCAGCTGCATGCCAGCTGTTTACAAAGGTACTTCCCCCAACTGCATTTAAGGAACTGGCTTCAGCCTTCTGTCTCTGCTTTGTAGGTGCATTTACCTGCCATAGCAATCTCCAAGGCCAAGGCCTTACTCTGTCTTCATAGTACCCAGATTACTGGCCCAGCTGAGATCAGCTCCTCCCATCACAGCTCACCCTCGGTTTATTAACATGCACTCCTGCTTTGTTCCTATTCAGGCCCACACGCCTGCCTAGTGGGGCACCTGGGCAGGCGGGCTGACCTCCTTTCTCAGTTATCTCATTGCCGCGACCCCAAAAGTCAGTTCTGTTGAAGTGAGTTCACTCAAATACTGGCCCTACCACCTGGCCGGACTAATGAGGTAAAGGGGAGACCATGGGAAATATAGAGTGGAATGCAGCAGAGTAATGCCACGCCGAACGCATGCAGAGGCATTTCAAATTTGATTCCCAACCACAGAGGCTGTTCAGGATCATGTTCTCACTGAGTGTCCCCATATCTTATTTTGTGATCACCAAAAATTCCATCCTGTTTGCCAATTATAGGGAATGAGTTTAAGGGATTTGGGGCCTGACCAAGGAAAAAAATTATGACCATGAGGTGACAGTAGCACATACCAGCTCTACTGGGTCTGCTTTGACAGGTTTGCCTTTGGGGGAAAGTACCTCATAGCAAAAGCCTATATCAAGAGGCTATGGAGAGTAGGGTGGCTATCCAGAAGGGGAGATGGGCGAGGAAACCGCCAGGGCAGAGGGCAGTCAGAGAGGCGGCTTGTGTGTCCAGGTCATGTCCTTCAGCAGTACAGCAAGGAGTCTCTGGGTCAGAGGACTTGGAAGGGGAGCAGCAGTCTGGGGTCTTCATGGCCTGGATTTAGCTTTCTATTGTCAGTAGATGTTGGGTGAGATTTTGCAGGTATGTAAAACAGGCAGGATCTAAATGGCTAAAAATATGCTTGTTTGGGATATTACTAAAATAATTGGATGTGCAAACATTTTAGTTTGTTGCCAGTGGGCTTTTGAGCTAACAGCTTTCAGGCTGCAGTGAAGAAATAAATGACCCAGGGGCCATATTTGGCTCATTTATATAACGGTACCTACTTTACAGAATGTTTGTGAGGATTAAATATGAATACATGTGAAGTGCTTAGATGAGTACCTGATACATAGTAAGGGCACAAAAAATATTATAATCTTATTATGTTATGATACTTGGCCTAAATGGAGCTAATGAAAGAGTAATAAGAAGAAAGCAAACACCAAACTTGAATAAAAACTTGGTAGATCTTATTAATTATTGAAGGACACCTAAGGGAAAGACAATAAAAGAAGTATGATGTTCATTAGTAGAATTTCCGTTGTTGTTGTTGTTTTTTTTTTTTTTTTTTCCAGCTAGAGGCAATGTATTCTGGATGTTGATTTGTGAATTTGCCACCTAGAGGCAAATTGACAGAGATATGAATTTTCTCTGAAAAATTTGCTTAGCTATTTTCTATGGGTTTCAGACCTATGAAAGATGGCTTTCTCATTCTCCAATTCTTTGTTAGTAAAAGATCCTCATAAGGTGTCCACACAGCAATGATAGTTTCTCCATGAAGTCATCCATTAGGCAGAACATTTGGTATTTTTATGAAATAACCATAGTTCATTATACCAAATAAATAGTGGTTTGCTAAATGCCTTGCCCAGAAAACTGTTAACACATTCTGGCTACTCTACAAGCAGACCACCAGCTAACAATGCCCTGCATCAAATTTTGAAGATACAAAAAAAGGTTCATGGCACATCAAAAATAAATCCTAAGTATTAACATTGTCCTGTTGCTTGAGAAGTTTGCTATCTGGAGTTTAAAATAATACATTCAGAAAGAGGTGCTATGAAAATTCAAAGAAAGTTATTTTAAATCCTTTGAGTTTCCCACACCTGTGTTTTGTTTACTGGATCACCCAAAACTTATCGGAGTTGTCAGGGACTCATATGCGACACCAGCTCAGTGCCTAACACACGAATGCTTCTTGTTCTCTTTCAGGAAATTACTATTTCTCAGTAACTCATTTCATGCTCACAAATGAATCCAACCCACACTTTCTAACTTCTTGGAGTCAGACTTTCTGTCTTTCTATGATTACCAGGGAAGAACAGATTCCCAGTAAAACCTTGGGCTTATCACATTCCCTGAAATTTATCTAAGACCTAATGCACAACTGCAGAAGGCTTCTCCCTTGGAAAATGGAGTCAGGGGCAAGATCTCAGATTTGAAGACAAATGGGACATGATTTAAATCTGATTTTTTGTCATTTAACATTTCTAAACCCCAGTTTCCTCATCTGTAAAATTGAAAAGCTAGTGATGTAAGACTATCTTGAACATGATATATGTTAGTTCCCCTGTTTCCATGAGGATTGTTTGTCACAAAGAATGCACTCTTGCTCCTTTTTGATCGAATTGGGAATTTTGAAAGGACATTAGGTAGTCATGGAATATATTGAAGGGTTATAAAAACAGGTTTAAAGCTAAGCTAAGCTGAGCTTTCGGAATCAGCACTCAGAACCACATTTCAGAGCAGGTATGATAAAACTTCCCTGCCATTGCTACTCCTACCTGTTCCAGGTGTGACCTTGCTGCAATTGTGAGACAGGCTAGGATATTGATTGCACTGTTTCCCCACAGCTGTTCCCCTATGCTGTCACCTGTGTCAGCAAAATGATGTCCCACTCAAGGTCTCTCTCTTTAGGTTACTCACTTCCAAATTGAAATCCGGCATAGATATTATGACAGGTGAAACATAGGTCTCATGCCTTCGTCTTGCAAGGGCACTGAGGAGCAAAGTGTTCTGGATTTTACTTTAAGAAGTTGGAGATCTTAGGGAGGGTATTACCAAAATATAGGCAGGGTAATCAAAAGATGCTGGATCCTTTCATATTTCTTTTTCATAGGTCTAATAACAGTAATACTGTTTTTTCTTTCACCTACATTTACTAAGTACCTAGCAATGGGCTAATGAGACTATAAATGTCCCCACTTTGCAGATGAACAAATAGAGGCAGAAAGAGATTAAATAGTTTGCCTTGGGTTGGTAACTTCTGTCTGTCTGACTCCAAACTCCGGATGGGAAATCCCTATATGATGCTGTCTCACAAGTCTGAAGGCTCTTCCACCTGTACTTCATTGTTTCCTTTTCTTAAATCTTTCCCTAAGAGCTTAAGTGCTTTGCCCTATTATCTCTCTGCTAGTGCTGTTTGCTCAAAGCTAAGCCCACCCAGCCGCCCTCCCACTCTGCAGAAGAGGTTTAGGAAAGTAGGTCAGATAAAGCACAGAGACTCACCTGAGGCTCTAGTGATCAGGGTGTGAAGAAAACCACTTGGGTGTCATAGACTTCAGTTTGAGATGCTTTAATATAAAAGAATGTAAACACCCTGCCTATTTTCTGATCTTTTTTTCCCCACAGGACTGTTGAACATAGGCAATGAACACTGTGCAGTGGAAAAAAAAAAAATGTCAGCTACAGTCATTCTGGCTTGATTTCAAATTCTGGTTTTGTCACTAACTGGCAGTGTCAGCTTCGAAAAATGATTTAACCCCTCTGAGCCTCAGATTTCTCATCTATAAAATGTACGTAACTTTCAGAGTTATGGTGAAGATGGCATCTGTTGTGATATTTTGATCCCCTTTCTCCCCCATGAATCTTAATCCATTTCCTAGAACACAGGGTCGGAGTCAGAGCTTATCTGCTAATACTTTATTGAAACCCCAGGGATGCAAGAGTGAGAGTAAAAGGGGAGTGAAGGAGGGAAAGCAGATACAGACGATGTGTTATCAAGCTGGCCATGGCTTCTCAAAAACACACTGCCGGTTGCTTATCCCCGCAGAGCATTTCCAGAGAGACCTTCCTGACTCACTGAAACTGAGATCAGTTTTTTTGTTTGTTTGTTTGTTTGTTTTTCATGAACAAACGGCAGTTTGCCAGGTGGATTCTTCCCACATTCTTTTACTTATTGATTAAATCTGCCCTCTGAGATATGAATTGTGCTGTACCTCTGGGATGTGGGGCACGGTCTCTCTGGGCAGCCCCTGGAGAAGCCCAGGGTAGAACCTAGATATCAGAGATGCTGAGTCTTCTCCGTTCTCTCCATTCTTGAGACAATGCCAAGGCCTAGCTCACACCTCAGAATGGGGAAGTGCAGAGATAATGATGGCAGGAGGTGAGGTGACAGTGTAAGTGTTGGTTTTATGTTCATGGAAAAAATGTGAGCCATTGTTGACCTGCTCTGGCAGGGAAAGGAGGCAGAAGGCCGGGGTCTAGAGGGCAAGCAGTGCTGAGCACGTTGGTGTGCTGCAAACCAGGTCAAGTACACTGTGTTCAGGGGCTTCGCCATCTTAGGAGTCACGGTGGAAAGCAGCACCCATCCCACATGGAAGCTGGAAACGCTTTCCCTGCCATTGCTATTGTCAGGATACAGCAAGGCTGCATTCTGAGATGTACTTGTCAGATGCACCCACATTTGACTCAGGGACTAGTGATTTCAAGAGATAGGGATGACCCAGATGCCCTTCTGGTGAGGAAGAGGCAGCATGAGTAGCTACATCAACTTCTGGGGGCCGTAATATCAGGTGTCTAGCCTCAGAGGAGTCTGTGTCCAGTGCTGGCAGTATCTTCCTGGGTTTGCATGTCATAACAGCTCCACAGTCCAAGTGTGTTTCTCCCAGCCTTCCTGGAAGATCCTGTGAGCTATTTATATCCTTTAATATATTGCTTTTCTGTTTAAATTAGCCAGGGTTCTTGTATCTAAAAGCCCTGACCAACACAGTGATGATAGGACAATGTATATAAGTGGCAGAGTAATGCTTTTGAGGTATTAACCATTTTTTCCCACTCACTCTATTCCCTATTCAAGCATCTGTCATTACATGCCTATCTTTTCTGGGGAGAAACATGATAGGGTGAAAACAAAGGGAATAAAAAGGACAACTTCTGGTCTCCAGAGGCTGGTGACCTTGGGAAGGATAACAACAAAACTCCAGCAGACGAAATATTTGGGAGATATCACAAGAATGAGAGTTGATTTCTCTTCTCCTTCAGGCTCCTATACAGGAAAACTTTCCCCAGGGTGGGGAAAGGACAGACATATGAGAAAACCTCAAACTGCCTGAGATGATATTTCTGCTACTTCCAGAGAATGGGCTCTCAAGGCAGATACTAACTTGAGCAATATGGGAAAATAAAGACTTATTTGCAGCTGAGTTTGCGGCCTCAAATCTATTCATGTTAGATATCTAACAACAAAAGAAGTGACACAAAAAAATTCCACGAATCCTAGTATAAGCTTAACATTAAAATGGTGCTTAATGAATAGCAATATTTTTATTCTACTGGTATCTAGGTAAAAATAGAGAAATATGTGCTCTGCTATGGCTAGTTAGCAAAAGGAAGTCTAGGCGCCTCAGGTGGTGGTGTATTCTGTCAGGAGACGAGCATTAATGCTGCTTAGAAATCTCAGTCACTAAATCTCACTAAGTACATTAAATCAATAATGTGTTTGGTTAAGGGAGAAAAACAACAACACTGAGGACTGTCCCATGCTTTTTGTCTTACGGGTTTGTACTAGGTAATCACAATAGACATATGCTGCTGTAACAAGTTTCACATTCATTAATCTGGAGGTAAGTGTTAATATGGAGCCGTTAGAGTAAAACACATGAACTCAGCCTAGGGAGCCATGTATTCTCTGAGGAGAAGCCATACTTCTATAAGTATCTCACTTTATCTCCTCTAGTACTGTAAACATATCAGTCAAAACCCTTATCAACTCTAAAAGGTAAATGGTATAAGTCCCATTTTATAGGTGAGCAAAAATCCATTCTAGACTAGGCAAATTGGCAGAGCCAGTAACCCAGGTTTGTCTGACTCCAAAGCCAGTGTGTTACATAGCATCAGATTCAACAACCAGAAAAGTGATAGTGGTTATCACAAAGTAGGTTAAGTGAACAAGGATATTTGAGTGCATATTGTAAGATAGGGAAAGAAAAGAACCAATACAGCTATGCAATAGAAGTGATAGAGTGTGGGAGAGCCCTGCAAGCATCAGTGATTTGACACAGAAAAAGGGATAGGAATATAGAGGTGCATATACCTATGTGTATGCACACACATACACGATATATAAAGGTCTGACAAGTTTGTGAACTTGTTGCAACGATGTTGCTAAACTTTTTTGATATTAGAGGGATTATTCATTATGAATTTGTACCAACTGGACAAGTTTACTACTTGGAAGTGCTGAAAACAGTGTGTGAAAAAGGTAGATGACTTGAACTTTTTCACCAACAATTCATGGCTCTTGCATCACAACAATGCACCAGCTCACACAGCACTGTCTGTGAGGGCATTTTTAGCCAGTAAACAAATCAGTGTATTGGAACACCCTCCCTACTCACCTGATCTGGCCCCCAATGACTTGTTTCTTCACCCAAAGATTAAAGGAAATATTGAAAGGAAGACATTTTGATGACATTCAGGACATCAAGGGTAATACGAGGACAGCTCTGATGGCCATGCCAGAAAAAGAGTTCCAAAATTGCTTTGAAGGGTGGACTAGGCGCTGGCGTCAGTGCATAGCTTCCCAAGGGGAGTACTTCGAAGGTGACTGTACTGATATTCAGTAACGAGGTATGCAGCACTTTTTCTAGGATGAGTTCGCATTGTCAGACCTCACCTCATATGCATATAGGTATCATCAGCTTTCTGTGAGACATGGATGGCTTAAACATGTTATTATTCTTATCATTCCTGAACAAATGTGAGAAAAATCAGACTAACTATAATAGACTCACATGTGTGGTTCCAAGATGAATGAATGCTTTAGTATGTTGGGGTGGCCTTGTAGGGTGCTTGCTTAGAAATGGGAAATGGAAGGTTAGGGAAAACAGCTAATAAGTAATTTATTTCCATGTTTTTATCTATGGAAAATCACTAGTGACTCTGACAAATAATAAATTAACTGCCTCTTTTTTAGTATTGAAGAAAGAAAATATTCTTCAGTTTACCTAATACTGTGTAACAAAGAAAACTTCAGTAGTCAGCAAAAATAGAATTTTCTTTGTCATTTTAATTTAATTTGGGGCCATTTTTGTTCCTCTAATTTAATTTTGCCACTGTCATGGGACCTTTCTTCTTTTAAGGATAGCCAGTCCTATACGCACATATTTTCCAGTGGACCATTGAGAGTAAGGAGAAGTGAGGCAACTCTTGCTTCTATCCCTTCATTCCTGAACCCATGTATTCTTTCTAGTGAAGACATAGTGTGATATAAAGGTCTTTGATTCAGTGCATATAATGCATATGGGTGATGGCTCTCATCCTTGCAGAGTATTGCTGCCAGAGTGATACTCAGCTTGCAGCTATGTTTTGCACAGGAGGTCTCAGTGATGACCAGTTTGTGGGTGGTAGGGTATATGATACAACAGGTGAATCCTATGATTATGAGCTCACTCTTGCACCTCCTTTGTTGTGACTACGTCTGATTTGATGTAATATGTCATATTATTTCATATGCCATACCATTCCATAAGCCTTAGGACTGTGGTACTGACTGGGGCCTAGCAGCCAAGAAAGACAAACCTATAACTTAAATAAACTCATTTTTCTCTTATGAAAATAAACTAATGGCTTTCTGAAGTATGGAATGGGCCACTAAGTGGCCACAAACCGGTTCATTGTTCTCCTTGAGGAATGGTATCATACTCAGGACTCAGTGTCTGTTGCTTGCAAGGTGTATGTTAGGCAGCAATAGTAACTCGATAAGATTGGGTAAGCAGGAGTTCGTGCTGGTGGACCCATGTGTAGTTTCCATCTCTGCCACCATAACATGTGGCATTGTGTCATCACTGGTGTTGCTAGAGATGGAGGTTGGAAGACATCAACTGGCAGATACATTTTGTCTACTTGGTCATTTAGTGCCTCTTTCATGACCAAGCTCTCTGGTAGGCATTAACATGTGAACCTCCACACTTGTTGCCCAGTCCTGTGAATCCATCAACATGCATCTACTCCAGACTTTCTTGTCTCACATCTTCCAATCTTTTTCCTTTTAGGTCCCTGACCAGCAGGCCAGGCTATTTGCCACTGAGTTAGTATATATTCTAACCTTGGGCCATTTCTCTTTTCACGTAAAGCAGATGACCAGATATACCACTGAAGGCTCTACCCAGGAGGAGGATTTTTTCTTACTATTGTTTTATACATCCACCCACGAGTGAGGCTCTAGTCTTGCACCTGTATATCAAGCCTACATATTTGTAAATTAACCTGAGACTTTTTGTTTCTCTTTCAGCTGGTTGTGTGGGGTGAGAGAGAGGGATGCTGGAGAAACAGTCATGGGTGCTGTGCCATGACTGATGCTGTTTATACTTGATCTGAGATGTACCTTTTCCATATTAAGATGGATTTTTGGTGGGTCTGCTCAGTTTTTTGATTTGGCCATTCTGACAGGATCCAGTTCATGATAGTTGATTCCTGCTACATGGTCTTTTGGTCTCCCATAGTTAGGTTCTCTACCTCTATCTGTTTCCAGGAAGCACAATGCCTGGTGCATGTTTTGGGGTTTTAGAGGCAGCCTAGTGTTGCGAGTTATCAGTGGTGGGAAGCCCCTGTGGGAAAAATCACAGAACAGATCTCTAGGGCTCTGCAGTAAAGCCATGCCACTTGCAGCAAAGAATTATACACGTTTTGAGGAACAACTCCCGGTATGCTACTGGGCTAGGAACACCAGTAGAATGTTGAATAGTAGACGCAATAATGGGCCTCTCTGACTTTTTCCTGTTCTCAGAGGGAAAATATTCACTATTTCACCATTAGGTATGTTTCCTGTAAGTGTTTTGTAGATACTCTTTATCAATTAAAGGTATTTCTCTTCTTCATTTGCTAAGAGTTTTAAAAATTATTAATTAGTCTTGACTTTTATCAAATGCTTTTATAGCATCTGTTGAAGTATGTTTCCTCTCCTTTAGTCCTTTAGTATGAAGGCTTTCAAAAATTTATTTTTAAATTTAACACACAAGCATGCATTTCTGGGATAATTCTTGGTCATGAAATATTATCCATTTTACATATTATTGATTTTGATTTAACATTTTGTTTAGGGTTTTTGCATCAGTGTTCTTACTGTGTTTCCCCGAAAATAAGACCTAGCCGGACAATCAGCTCTAATGCGTCTTTTGGAGCAAAAATTAATATAAGACCCGGTATTATGTTATATTTATATTATATTATATTTATTATATTATATTACATTACATTACTATATTATATTATATTATATTATATTATATTATATTATATTATATTATATTATATTATATTATATCACATTACATTGTTATTATATGCGGTCTTATATTATGTTTAGTAAAATAAGACTGGGTCTTATATTAGTTTTTGCTCCAAAAGACGCATTAGAGCTGATGGACCGGCTTGGTCTTATTTTTGGGGAAACATGGTAGGTGCTATGAGTCTGTATACTGTTCTTGCCATGTTTTTGTCCCTTGGTTCCCAGACCCTACTTTGTTCTACTTTGTGATACTAGAGCTCAGGCTCTGAAACTATGTACAGGATATTGCTGTTTTGTAGTCTCTCTGCTCTGAGGTACCGTCTTTTTTCTCTATTGACTGCTGTTTCTGTGTTGCCTCACAGGTATCTTCTCAAACTAACAGCCTCAAAATGCTAGCCTCAAAAACAAATTGGGAGTCATCCTACCTTTTCTATCCTCTGGAATTATTCTAGTAAGATTAAAATGTTTGATTTTTGAGTATATGTAAGTATTCAATGTTGAAGCCAGTTAAACCTGGAACTTTCTTATGAAAAGATGTGTGGTTGACCCTTAAACAATATGGGGGTTAGGGGTGTCAATCCCCTCAAATAAACACAGTAGAAAATGCACATATAACTTTTGACAACCCCAAAACTGCAAGTGCCCCTCGGTATTCGGAGGGGATTGGTTTCAGGACCCCTATCGATATCAAAATCTGAGGATGCTCAAGTCTGCTATATAAAATGGCATAGAACAATGTGTACACTCAGCCTTCACGTCTGTGGATTCCCAACCATGGACTGAAAATACGTATGGTTTTCGATCCGTGGTTGTTTGAACTCGCAGATGCAAAACTCACAGATATGGAGGGCTGACTGTATTACTGACTCACTTTCTTTAACAGTTATATGACAATTCAAGTGTTTTTTTCTTGAGTTGGTTTTCATGAGTTACATATTTTTCTGGTAATTTGTCTATTTAATCTGGCTTTTCAACTTTATTGGCATACAGTTGTTAAAATATCCTCTTACTATCTTTACAATATTTGCAGAACTTAATGTATTATAATATTCTCTTTTTCGCTAATCCATATTGGTTATTTTTATCTTATTTACTTTTAGGAGGCTCCTTACCTACAGGAATGTTTAATAGCACATTAAATATTGCACAGCTATACCAATTTGCATGATATCTAACGCCTTGGGGGAATGTAGTTGAACTATGTCCACTGTTGGAATTCAGAGACATACTGATCTGTCTTATGCCCTGTGGGTCTTACAAGGAAGTTGGATTGAAGAGTGGAACAGCAGGACACAGAGTGTGGAAGAAATATGTCAGAGTTTCAGAGTAGGCTGACGGAGTTCAGAATGCTGAAGGCACTAGTGGTTCCATGAATTATCAGGCTTAGTCAGGCTCACAGAGAGTATACCAGTAACTTGAGTAGGGGAAGTTTACTATAAAGAATTTCTAATTAGGTAAAAGATGGTTAATTTTAGAAAGGTAGAAAAGAAATGAAAGGCGTAATAAAGGTCGCAACAGCAGAAAGTAGCTAACACCCCTAAGACTGAGAGAAAAGTGAGGAATGAAGGAGCTTAGAAAGAGAGGAGGGCTCTGCAAAGCTGAGACTCAGACCTCTCAGCAGAGGATATGGCTATTGCACTCTATGGAAAAAGAAATTTGTTGGAGGCCCCTCAGGTCAGAAGTGTGAGAGCTACCACCACTCTCTTGATTTGTGTGGAGACCAGCACAAGATGATCCACTCACTGCCACAGAGAAAATAAAACCAGCAAGAAGAAAAGCCCTTCCTTTCTCCTCCGGGCAGCCACTCTCCTTCTAGCCATCTCCATTGGCAGGGCCTAACATTGACCTGCTTGGCAAAGGAGAAATGTAATTTGCAGTCTGAGTTCCAGAATCACAAAGTAGTTCAAAAAAGGGTAGGAGCTGGGAGACAATAATTTAATAAGTGGCATAGTTCAAGTTTAAAACTGTGCCTGACTAGGCATATACTCAATTCTGCAACCCTCAATCCCGGAATGTTTATGCAATCTGGGAAATAGAAAACTGTCTTATAAGAATACAAAACAAAAGTGACGTGACAAGATTGGAAAGCTCTCCTGAAGTAAACGCTTTTGGGATAGGTGGTCACATGAAGCAGGAACGATCTTCTGCCATCAAAGTCTATGGAGCATTGGGATTTATATGCGATTGGCAGCTGTAGGAATAGCCCAGTGGCATGGAAAATGCGCAGGTTAGAAGATGTTGTAAGAGGTTTGAGAAGATCACTGTGACGCAACACAGCAGTAGCAGTCAATAGAGCAGAAAGATGGCAGCCCAGAGCAGAGACTGCAGAAGAGCTGGCAGCAGCTCTGATCTGCGGTGAGCGCACATGCCGTGGCACACAGCCACCCTGGGTTCACCTACACACCAAAGGTACTCATTTCATCCCAAAACATTAAAAAGCAATAAAGGTCACATAGCTTTTATCCTCCACACACAGACTAACCTGCTCTGAGCCCGCTTCCCACACTTGGCTATAGTAAATTCAGTTTCAGTTACTTACTTCTTTAGTTTTCCTTTCCATGAATTCTTCAAATACACTCAGGCTTATATGACATCACAAGAATGATTCCATTGAGGTCACCTATCTTTTGATTTCTCCTTTTGCTACCTGATGTTGCTCTCGAACTCTGGGTTTTAAGTTCTAGTGAAACACCTCACCCTGGGAATACTCAGATATCCTGCTCACAGGGACATTCCACTGACTGCAGGCACACCTCTAGATTCCCTTGCTGCTAATCTCTTGGCATAGAGTCCAATCTCTGCACTATTTTACAGTCGCTCTTTACTTAGGAGGTAGGATGTAAATGCAGGATGGGTTCTGTTTTCACCGTTTCCTGGAACCTGGTAGTAAGGGAATAAGCCCCAGAAAATTTCATTCCCCACCTCAAGTTCATTCATATTTCGGCTTAGGATTTTCTCCACCTTCAAAACATTGGATGATGACTGCCAACTACATGGCCAGTAGCTTCTGCTTTGGGCCTTGTGTGGCAGCCATGGGAGTGGGGCACTCAGATTTCCCTTCAAGAGAGACCCTGATGCAAGGAATGTAGTTAGCGGATAGCATCCAGCTGCTGCACCCTCAGAATCAGGTCCCATGTTCACACCAGTGTTTTACTCTCCTCAGTCTGCTCCCAGCTAATGATTGAGCATGGCAGGGATATTAAAGCCAGGCCATTCCTGCCCGATGCTGGGCTTCTCTAATGGACAGTCTTTGTTCTGGGGCTCCCCATTGATCTAGATAAGACTTTCTTAGAGCTGCCCTGTAGTCTTAGACTCTTCTTACCCATTTTTTTAATCCTTCATTCCATTTTTCTTCCCCTCACATATGTCAGACTGGCATCAATCACAGTCTGAGGCTGTACCAATTTACTTCTGTTCCCTCTCTTCTTTATCCTTTATAAGATAAACTTGTCCTTTGAAATCCATCTTGATATCTGCATTGTGGAGAATCTGAGCTTCCATACCCTGCAATATAAATTTAGGAATGTTCTCCAGTTCTCGTATCTCACCTTTCCCTGCAACCACTCCTCAAAGATGCAAGCAGTTCAGATCCCACATCATAAAGCTTGGCTACTTTATAGGGGGAAGAAATGATATTACAACAGTGAAAAGAGAAAACAAATTAATATTAAATCCTACTGCCAAATAGGCAAACATAATATGTACTAGAAAAACTGCCAATATATGAAAGGTCAGACAATAAGTTCGCGAACTTTCCACCATGAGCTTACAAGGTATGTTAAAACATATAAGCCAAGGTAATTTACATTTTCATGTGGAAATGAGGGAAACAAAAGAGACAGTGGAAGTGAGAAAGTATTGCTCACAGCCAGTCTCTGTAGTCTTGGAGACACTCTTTCCCTAACAAAATTTAATTTTAAATTGAAGAGATGCAAAGAATAAAGATAAAAATGGATGCTAATAGTCTGAGACCTGTTACAACTTCCAGGTGATGTCATTCTGGCAATAACAAAGAAGTCCCAACCTTTGAAATATATGAAGATTATTCTTGGAATTGTAAACAATAAAACAAAGTACAAAGTCCTATAAAGCAGAGACAAAAGGAAAAAATGAATGGTATTTAAGATATAAAAGTGTAGAATGATCCAATACGAGTGATTGTATTTACTTCAAGAGGTACAAAGCAATTGAGAAATGGGAAAAAATATTAAATGGGTATGTGTAGATGTGTATTTATCATACGAAAATAGACAAGGCTTACCAATCAGATTCTTTTGGCAGTTTACCTATATAACAGTGATACATGGCTCCCATCAATAGATACATCATTTCATTGGTGGTGGAATTTTTCATGGCACTGTAGAAAATCAGTGAAAACTTGGAGGAAGCTCACATTTCAGTCCCCAAGAAGGAAATAAGGTAAGTTTTACCCTCTGTCTAGCTGTCATTTGTGTTTTTATCTTTAACATAATCAGCAGATTGAAAAAAAATTACAACAAAATAGTAGGCAGGGGCAAACTTCAAATTCTGACAACTCTAACTGAGCTACTGTGGAAAAGGAATGCTCTCGGAAAAGAAAACGTTTTTGAAAGCCAAAAAGAAAATATTTAAAAAATGCAGAGAGGGTGGCATAGTGGAGGTGTAAGGCCCCGGGCTGATAATAGGCAAAACAGAAGAGGAGTAGCAAGGGAAATCTTTTGTTAGAAGAGGATTGACTTTATGATGTAGACAATGAAAATATTTTTTAAGGGACTGCAGGGAATTGATCCATGATCAAGAGACTGTGTCATGTAGTGCATGTTACATAAGTGCTCTTAATAGAGGTCAAGATCAAAATCCAGGGCAGGAGAGAGACAGTCTTTCCCAAGGGAATGCCAATGAAAGAGGAATCTCCGCAACACATAATCTGTGAATGATTCAAAACTCAAAAGAGTTGGAATTAGTTGACTAGGAATATGTAGGACAAAGATGGAATGGGTAGAGTTAAGTGAAGAGGCTTTAAAATTAAGAGAATGAGGATGAGCAATATTCTGTCTTGGGAATTAGGACTTTCTGGAAGAAGGAAAACATGAAAGTCTACAAATGTGTAAAGAAAAATAAAATAGAGCTCAAAAAATAAATTACATAGAAAATATGATGGCAAACTCGGTGAAGTGAGAACAGTGATTGTTTACAAGAAATTGATGTTCAATATTTGTGGAAATTTAGTTGACATCAAATACCTAAGGAATTCTAAAAACATTAGGGGGAAAAAACCTCCCTATATTTCTTTTGACAAACGTTTATTAAGGTACTACTATATATGTCTAAGTTAGTTGTGAGTATACACCAATGAATAAAACTTCCTCTCAATATGAGATGGAAGTCAGTTATATAAATACTTCAGGACAGTAAAAGGTTTCATGCTCTGTGATGAGATGTGTTAGTTTTCGATTGCTGCTGTAAAAAATGATCACAAATTTAGTAGCTTAAAACAATGCAAATTGATTATGTTATAATTTAGAAATCCAAAATGAGTTTCAGTGGGCTAAAATCAAGATATTAGCAGAACTGTGTTCCCCGGGAACCCCTAAGGGTACGTTTCCTTCCCTTTCCAGTTTCTACAGACTATCTGAATTCCTTTGCCTCTTTCCGTCTTCAAAACCAGCAATGACCGGTTGAGTGTTTTCCATGCTGCATTACTCTGACACTGATTTCTTGTCTTTCTCTTCCACTTAAAAGGATCCATCGTGCCAACTGAGATAATACAGAATAACTGCCCCTATCTTAAGGCCAGTTGATTAGCAACTTTAAATAAACATGCAACCTTAATTCTCCTTGCTATCTAATAACATATTCATAGGTTCTGGGGATTAGGATATAAACATCTTTAGAGGCCATTACTCTATTTACCTATGAGACTATTTACAGGATACAGTGAGGGTGTTTATTTATTTATTCAACAGATAGTTACTGAACACAGAATAGGTGTACCTTGTATGGTTTTGGCACATGAACATTGTGTTTCTTCATTCTATAAACATTCAGAGCTTATTGGAAGTTTTTGTATAAGGAAGGGATGTGATCAGTTTTGTATTTCAGAAATTTTGATATCAATGCATAAGATAGATTATGAATGGGGGTAGACTGGAGATATAGAATTCAGTATGTCAATGGCACAGATGAAAGATGAATTCTGAGATAAGTAGGAGCAACATGAAATATTAAAAGGAAATAAAATTGAAGAGTTCAGTTTTGTGAAACTAATACCAGTCAAATCAACAGTGTCCAATAGTTGCCTTGATCTACAAGTTGGGATTGATTTCTAACAGAGAAGAAAGGTGGAGAATACCACTACTGGTTCTTTTCTGTAGTCTTGCTAGCTTTCCCAAAGGCGGAGTAGGGAGAACCTCATTTGCAAATGCAAATTCATATTGTATTGAAATACGTATTATGCTTTCATGTATGTATCTCCCCTGGACTTTGAGCTTTCAGAAGTCAGTGGTTGTGTATTATTATTATTATTATTATTATTATTATTGGCATTTTCAGCACATAGCGTAGTATGTAACCCAGAGTAGTTCTCCAGAAAATATTTAAAGAAAGAATGAATACAATGCAAGATGGGGCTCTGCCCAGTTTGCCTACCATTTAAAGAAGGGATTCAATAGAGCAAAAGCCTGTGAAATGTAAAGTTAAAAGAAAATGAGTTATAAAATATCCTGAGTAAACAAATATATTATAAATAAGTTGGGATTGAGTAGTTTCATTATTAGCTTCTTTTGGAAGTCCTTCTGAAAGGAAATGAAGAAACACCTCTAATTTGTTTCATGAAATGTTCTGAATATCTGGATGTCATTGACACTGTGTCAATTCAAGTTCTGCATCCTACTGTTTATCAGGGAATTAGAGAAGATAAGAAGATTATAAGTCAGTGCAGAATTTGGACTCTTAGGAGAAATTAACATTTAGAATACTGGATGATCCTCTAGCAGGTTAAGTGGATTAAAGAGCTGTTTATAGAATAAAATGAATATAATCACTGTATTTAATTCATCTGGCATGTAGTTATTTCCTCAAATATATTAAAACCAGATCAGGACTAACTGATAGGTCATTATATTTTTAAAAAAAATCTATATTTCCTAAAACAACGGTGGAGAAATTGTTGTTTAAAGATAAAATCACAGAATATCTACAGAGCCTGTGGGACTTGTCCACTAGTTTTACAGTGGCAGAATTTCTCTGAGAAAAATAGAAGTACCTCTGGGGGCATGTTTTCCTTGACCTTCTGTGTGGAGGGGATGAGGGAGTTTGCAATCCTTTTGAGTGTCAGTTCACAAGCAGTGAATGCTGCTTGTCTCGGAGGGTTTCCCAAAGAGGCCAACGTGTCTGGTAGCTCAGCTGCTGACGGACTATGAAGAAGACAACGCATCAAGTCAAAGGCTTTTCTCCCACCTTTTTGCTAGGAGAATAATGATGAGGGCTCAGAGGGTGTCACCACCACTGACTGACTGCTGCTTCTTCTTCAGGTGGAGCAACCTGTCCAGTCATTCTAGGGAACTTAGTTGTGCTGAAAAGTCAGTTTGCTGGGTTGGGGTTATGACTGAGCAGCCTGGCTAGGTAGGCCCAGCTGCGTTGGTGAGTGAGTCTTCATTGCTTCAGTTTATTTGCTTCACCTTCATAAACACAGCCCATTTTACTATCGCGAGAGGAAAGGAGAGATAACACATTATAACCTTTTAAACATTTTAATTCCTGTTTCTCTATAATAAAATAATGTTTTGAAGTTATGCTCTGGCTCTTCCTTTTCTATCCTCTTCCAGTTTTCAAAGGAGTCTGTATTCTTTGTACATTGGAAAGGGGTGATGAATTGTTCTCTTTTGGTCCTGTCATGTCATGCATGCCTCTGCTTTGCTTCTGAATTGTCTTGAGAATAGTATTCATGGTGTTTCAATTTCTATGGAAGACTCTGGAAACCATACCCCAATGGGGTATCATGTGGAAGATGTTTTTGTCTCTTAAATTTAGAACAAAAATAGGTAGGTGTATGTCAATTTAATTTTCTAAATTCAATATATGTTAAATATATTAAGTGGCACCCTATGTCAATACTCTGCTAGATATCTGAAGATACAAAGATGAATTAGATGCTAAATTCCCTGAAGGATTAAAGTTTGATAGGAAAGTCAAGCAAAGAGAACAACAATAGCAACACAATAAGAGCTATTTTTAAATGTCCACAGGACACTGTGGTAGCACAGAGACCTACCAAAAAGTAATCTAATTTAGAAGTTCAAAAATGATTTTGCCTCTATAATCCAGATAGATCTACTCAACAGTGGAATGTTTTTCCCTGTAAGAACTGGGTTTCCTGTTACTGGACACTTGCAGGACATTTGGTCCTGTCCAAAATGTCCATGGAGACATTTGGTCCACACCAAAAGGTCCTTGATCCATGGTAGTATACATATATTTTTATGTATTAATCCTGTAAACAAAAACTATAAATAAATGTTATGAGCTATTTGAACTCAGGGATGTTTCCTAAGCATGGACTAAAAAAAAAAAAAAAATACAAAAGCCAAGTTTATTCATTATTTGCTTTTGAAGTACTCCGTGACATCCCTGGCCTGAGACGCTTTGCCATAGTCCATAACCACCACACAACTGCAAACAACCTCTTTATAGGGTTTCCCACTCTGTTGGTTTTACAGAGCCCTACCCATTCCCCCAGTTTCTTGTTGCCATCAACCTTAGTTAGGTTGATTTGGCGTTTGGCAGAGAGGGTCTCCACCAACTTGAGGTGCATAAGCTCATCGCAGTTGGATGCTAGCACACAAAATGGGCTTAGCGCTTGTCTAAGGCTTTGGCAGCTTCACGAATTCCACATATTAGGCCATCGTGGATGAGGGCGGTTTTCAGCACCTCTTGTAAAGCAGTTAATGTCCATTGTATCTCCAGCAGCGATGCCTTCCTCGGCCACGGCGGTGGGTTATGGGTGGAGCCGATTCTTGAATGTACCCAAGCCTCCGCGTCCGTGCTATTCCGCAGGGGCAGGGAAAGAGCTAAGCATGGATGTTTTTTGATAGGACCAAATATCAAGGACCTTTTGGCATGGACCAAATGTTTCAGCGAATGTTTTGGACAGGACCAAATGTTCATTAATCTTACTGGAGGTTTGCAAGTCAAGATTAAACTGGAAGCCTGAAACATAGGGGAAGGGGATGTTATGTGGGTTAGCTGTGAAATCGATGGTGTTTTCAAGTTAGAAATTCAAGGATTCTTTAACCACCAATGTAAGAGTGAAATTTAATGGTCAACCCCTGTATAAACTCAGCATATTCCCTTGATGAGATTGAACTCCTCACCGCCTGGTGCTCCCTCACTCACTCCCCATGCCTCTGTCGCAACACAGCTGTGACAGTTCTCACTGAAGAGATCATTAAGGTCTGCTGCACTCTGCTCCTATTACCTTGCCTCTTCTTCTGCTTCTAAAGAGTCTCAGTGATTCAAATTCCATGACAACTACCCTTTTGTAGAAACACCTTTCATTTCCGTCTTCAAAATGCTACAACATATGTTAATGTGAGAAAATATTCTGTACCCTATATTCTGGCTCATCAATGCTCATCCCTCACCATCTGATTTGCATCTGAAAGCATTAAGGATTTTTCATGATAGCCTCAAAATTCAGGCCAGATCACCAGATACTTTTATTTTTCAAGTAGAGGATATTGCTTTGAGACAAAAATTAGTCCCTAAAACAGTAGCAACATTTATTGGCAAAGCATGCTCATAGATAGTGCTTTTAAATTAGGTTTCCTGTTACCTTTTAACAAGACACAATTTCTGCTTCATATCTCTTTGCTCCTGAGGCTCTTGATGATTTCAACGCGGGTTGACAAGGGAGAGACACAAATATAGATTTTGTTCTAAAGATTTTCTTACCATGGGCCTGAGATACAACAGAATGAAGACGAGCAGCAGGGCAGCAGCGTTTATGGGAGAGGCTTTGGCAGGCTGCTGCACTCGTTCTTCATCAGGTTGACCAAGCAACCTCTATGCGCCAGACTCTACTAAATCCTGGCCAAATGAAGGAAAATCAGACAGGGCTCCTGGTGCTTAAAAGTTAATAGTCTAAGACAATGCAGACTCTTCTTCCTACATACTTCCTAGGAATTGGAAGAAAGGAAATTGGACTGATGTATTTCAATGCAAGAAGCCAGTTTTATGATATAACTCAGAATGGGGCGGGAAATATTAGCATAGTAAAGCAAAGTATTAGTTCACAAGAAATATAAAGTTGTGTCAATAGAAGGAATGTTATTCCTTGTGTGAAATCAGTTTATGTAGGGGATCATCAAAGAGAAATAAATCCTCAGTTAGAACATCTAGTTGCTTTTGGAAACTCTGTGGGAGAAAAATAGCAATATTCCATAGTGGAAGTCCCCACCATTTCCTACCCTCCCTCCATCTTTAGGATCACAGCTCATCCCTCACCTTTCTTCCCTCCAGGTCCCACTGCTAGACACGAGAGACTAGAGCCAGTCTTTTTCCTGAGCAACAGGAACTAGCAGAGGTGTAAATCATTTACATTCTACAACTCAGAATCAAAAATTTGTAACACATAGCAAAGGGTTATTGAAGACTTGATTATTTCTGCAGGAATGCTTAGTTGAGATTGTGATACAGAGGATAAAGAAATACAGGTAAATCAAAGGGCAGCAGGTAGGTTTACATGGGGGTAGCATCCCCTAACAAGCAGAGAAGACTCATGTTCGTGTGGTAGTAGAGATCTAAGAAGCTAAATTCATGACATGATGCTTGATTAATTCTTCCACTACTTGATGCCATTCTCTGAAGGGCTTCTTAAAGCACTATTGATATCCAGCAGTTATTTGATTCAGAGAAAGATACAGGAGGCACGATTAGGGATAGCTTACTGAAGGGAGAAAACCACCTAGTCACAGACATAGACCCAACTGAGAAAATTATGAAATCATTTCCCAAATTACCCTCTTTCCTGAGGATATCTAGATAAATACCCTATGGGTGAAAGCCAGAAATAAAAGAGCCCATCATATGGGTTACATATTATACCTGAAGGAGAAAATGTGTAACAAGTATAAACAAGAGTCACAGGAAAACTGAGGGTTCATTTATATCTTTCAGACATCTCTCCCACTGGGAAGCCTCCTCTGAACCCCCCAAAGTATTTATCTTCCTCTGAACTCTCACGATACATCATATATAGTTTGTATTTATGTGGTTGTACTTTTAGGTTTACTTACCTATTTCCTATTCATTTATGTACCACCAGAACCTAGCACAGTGCTTGATACAGAGTTTGTGCTCAATAAATATTTGTTGACTGAATGGATTATAGGAGTTGAAGGACAGACTGGTAATGAAAATATTGCATACTGGATATATGTAGAAAACTTAGGAAATTTGAAAAAAACAATCTAAGTAAGAAGGTCTGAACTAGTAACGGAATGGAGATCATGGATGCAAGAGAAATAGGCAAGGAAACAAATGAATAAAACTTCGCTATGTGAAAGAAGAGAAAATGACCTAGAAGACTCTTAGTTTGTGAGCCAGAGTGTGGAAAGGCAACTAATCTCGAACACAGAAGAAGCACAGGCTTGTTTGGTAGGAAAACTGTTCAGATGTGGTTATGTTGAGTTTAGAGTATTATTGTAATGCCTAATTACATATGTCTCAATTGTGTATGTGGGGCTTCAGTTTTGAGAGCATCTATGGAAGTGATGAAAATTTGGTAAACACTTGTTGCAATATGACATTTGAAGACATGAGAATATTTGCTGAATGATAAAATATGTATCAAGAAGAAAATTGGATCTCCGAAAGAACCTTGGGCAATAGTTGCATTTCAGGGATTTGAGGAACACAAAGATCTAGGAAAGTATTAAAGAGTCACAGGAAGGACTAGAGTTTATCTTGATCAAAGGTAAAAATAGAAAACTTCCTTAAGCAGATAAGTGCAACAGCAAGCACAGGGTGGGCAGAATACAGGTTAAAATGTCCAAGAAATTCAGTCTTCTCTCTATTTTGCACTTATTGGGAGAAATTTTTAACTTTTAAGCAAAAGAAGACTGAAATCTAAGAGTAATATGCACTTTTTTTGGTAATAATGGTGATGGGAATGAAGGTTAACCACTAATTAATTACTCTATTTTTGTGACAGTTATAGCAGATTCACTCTAAGATGCATGGTAAATTGGAAAGATTATTGGCTTTAGAATCAAACTTGCCAGGGTTTGAATTTTATTTCAATACTAATTATATGACTTTAGGAAAGTTACTTAATCTTTGAATCTCATTTGACTCATGGGTAAAATGGAGATAGCAGTTCTTACCTGTCAGTACTGTTGTGAATATTAAGAAAATACATATTAATTATTTATCATGTCATTCATAGTAAATGATTAATACATGTCTGTCCTTCTCTCAGTTCTAAAGTCATTTAATTCTCATGAAAAGTCTCTAAAAATATACTTACATGTTCTTTTGCCTTAATACAGAAAGCTATAAGGAGCACTGATCAGGACATTACGGGTATTAATGGAAAGATATTGGGGAAGTTTGCAAAATTGAAATACCGCTCTAGGAACTGGGGAAACTCTGTGGAAGCATGCTTAGATTGGGATTTGTATAGTTGGTTCTGCCCATTCCCCAATTTCCAAAGATAAAGACAGATGTGGAGAAGGAATAAAAGCCTGTAGAATGGGAAGAAAAAAATAGGAGCCACTTGAACCCTAACTCAAAAGGACTAGAATGAGGAAATCAGTACTTTTACGATGCTTCTTCTCCTGTTCTTTTTTTTAATGCTTATCTGTGCCTGGCTTCATTCTCTTGTATTGTAAATAGATTGACTTTACTTGTAAGGAGATGTGGTTTGTTAGCAGCCAAATTATTTACTTTCTAGGTCTGTGAGAAAAGGAAAGCGCTAGCATTACAAAATTTCTGGCGAAGAACTCAGCTGATCTGGCTTACTTCCTATGGCCAATCTTGTAGTAATGGCTAGGCTATAGGGTCCTAGGACTCTCCCAATTTGAGTTGTGACCCAAATCTTGTGGACACTGGGAATGGGATCTGTTACCATAGTGTTGGAGATCATTGAGAGGATGTGACCACCTTTTGACCCTCGAGCTCTACTTGAGCTCCTCACCCCCTCCTCTGTCCTTGGAATGCACGCTCTTCCTACTGTTCTTGAGCTAGGAGCACGTCCAAGGACTTACGCGATCTGACCATTAAGTTCGCGAACTTGCCACCGTGCGCTTACATTGATTGGGAGCACTGTACAAACAGCTCGGTAAGGTTTTATAACCTTGGTATATCAGTGTCTCACAGCTGTGTTTGTGTCAACTGGTGGCGGTGTCTTGCTGAGTGGAGTGCATTATTGTTGTTGTGTGTTTTGTGTGCCGTTGTGAGAATGCCTGAGCTTTAATTAGAGCAACTAACAAACGCTAAATTTCTTGTAAACCTCAGCAAGAGTGGAAGTGAAATAAGGGACGTGTTAGTTCGAGTTTATGGGGATAATACCAAGAAGAAAACGACAGTGTACAAATGAATTAAACATTTTTCTGAGGGGAGAGAACGCATCACTGATGAAGCAAGGTCAGGGCGTCCAGTAACGAGCAGAACTGTTGAAAACATTGCAAAAATTCATCAAATTGTGTGTCAAAATCGTTGGCTAACTGTGAGAAGCATAGTAGACCAAATAAACATTGATAGAGAAGCAGTAAGGGAAATCTTTACTGAAAATCTTGGCCTGAGAAAGGTGTATACAAAAATGGTCCCGAAGTTGCTGATCAATGAACAAAAGCAAAGGAGACTCAAAGTTTGCCAAAACCTTCTGGAGAGGCAAGATGATGTTTTGGGCCTTGTTATCATTGGTGATGAAACATGTGTGTACCAATACGACCCTGAAACAAAGCATCAAAGTGCACAATGGAAGTCAGCCAATTCTCCACAATCAAAAAAGTTCCATCAGTCCAAATCAAGAGTCAAAATGATGTTAACCTTTTTTGATATTAGAGGGATTGTTTATTTTGAATTTATACCAACTGGACAAAAAGTTAACCAAGTTTACTATTTGGAAGTGCTGAAAATGCTGCATGAAAAAGTTAGACAACCTCAACTTTTCTCCAACAATTCATGGCTCTTGCATTACAACAATGCACCAGCTCACACAGCACTGTCTGTGAGGGAGTTTTTAGCCAGTAAACAAATAACCGTATTGGAACACCCTCCCTACTCACCTGATCTGGACCCCAATGACTTCTTTCCTTACCCAAAGATAAAGGAAATATTGAACGGAAGACATTTTGATGACATTCAGAACATCAAGGGTAATATGATAACAGCTCTGATGGCCATTCCAGAAAAAGAGTTCCAAAACTGCTTTAAAAGGTGGACTAGGTGCTGGCGTCGGTACATAGCTTCCCAAGTGGAGTACTTTGAAGGAGACCATAGTGATATTCAGCAATGAGGTATGTAGCACTTTTTCTAGGATGAGTTCACGAACTTAATTGTCAGATCTCATAGGTTTGAGAGAGTAAGGTGATGTTGAGACCATCTTGGATGGTATGTGCGTGTGAATACAGTTAGGGCCTCTATGGAAACGTTTAAGATTCTGGTGGGTGTGTGCGGAGATCTTCTTGTCTTATGGCCACTTGAACACAAGCTTCATAAATAAATTCCTTTGCTTATTAAACCTGCCACTTAACCAGTCTGGAGTGGCCTGCCTCTTTAATCTCACCTTGTCCACGTGTATGGGGAGGGTGGGGGGGGCAGTTTGTGAATAAACACATAGAAAGGGGTGCTAGCCATATAAAAATGAGAGCCACTACAGTGATCGTTTTGTTCTTTCTAAGCATTATTCTTATTTCTTAGCACATTAGCTAGGGCTTCCAATAGAATGCTGAATGGTAGCAGTGATAATGGATATCTTTATCTTCTTTCTGACTTTAATGGGAATGCTTTTAATATTTGCTGTAAGATTTCAATAGATACCAATTTGGGGAAGTTCTTTCTGTTCTTGTTATGCCATGGGTTTTACTTTTTTAATCATGAAAGGGTGCCATGGTTGAGGTAAACTGAATTTTTTCCCTAAAATTTTAAAGATTATTGATTTTCTCATTTAATCCAATAATATAATCAATTAATTAAATTAATATTGATAATTTTAAAAAATGTTGAATCAGTTTAGATTTTTGGGATACATCCTCTTCTTTACAATTCTTTTTAAAAAAAATTTTCTACATGCTGAATTTCATTTATTAAAAAAAGTATAATTTTTGATTCAGTGTTTACAAGTGAGATTGACCCATGGTTTTCTTTTCTTGTATTATCTCTGCCCAGTTTTGGGACCAATGTTTTTCAAGCCTTATAAAATTAGTTGGGTAACTTTCTTTTTTTTGTTCTACTCTTGAACAGTTTGCATAAAATATGGATTATTTGTTCCTTGTAGGTTTGGTAGAACTGTCTATAAATGATCTGGGCCTGGTCTCTTCATTAGGAAGAGATCTCTTCATTAGGAAGAGGATCTCTGATATCATTTACATTTTTAAACAGTTATTGGTCTACTCAGATTTTTAAACTTTGTAAACTGATTTTAATATTTAATTTTTTCTTGAAAATAGCCTTTTGATATGTTTTCATGAAAACGAACATATACTTATTTACAGCATTTTCTAGGATTATAAATGTTCTACTTTATGTATTTATATAATATGTATTATATATAATATATGTATTTATTATATATATGTTCCATTTCCCATTCTTAATATTGTTTATTTGTGTTTTATCTTGTTATACCTTGATCTGTTTTACCATATATTTGTCCTATTTCATTTGATTTTTTAAAGAACCAGTTTTTTTGCTTTTTTATTCTCTTTTTCTTTTTTGGCTTTTATCCTTGTTATATTTCTCTCTCTCTCTCTCTCTCTCTCATTCATGTTATTTTTTTTTCTTTATTTACTAGAAAACCTAACTCGTTTATTTTCAATCTTTCTTGCTTTCTAATAAATATCTTCAAGGCTATAGGTACCACTTTAGCTGTATCCCATAGCATTTGACATGTAGTAATTTTGTTGTAATTCTGTTCTAAGTCTTTTGTAATTGTCTCTTCTGATTTCCTTTATAAATTCATGAATTATATAGGATTATATTTTCTGATTTCTAAATGTATAGGATTTGGAGAGTATCTTTTTGAGGTTTATTTCAAATTTTATTATACTGTGATTGGTGAATACTGTTGGCAGGATACCAATTTTTTGTGATTTTCTGAGATTGCTTCTGAAATTTAGCACATGGTCAGTGTTTACAAATGTTCTCTGCTTGCTTCAAAGAATGTATGTTCACTGTTGGGTGCAGAGTTCTATGTGTTTGATCATGCTTATTATATATATCATGCTTATATTTTGTTTAATTTTTCAATTTCAAAGAGGTATCCAACTATGATTAAAATTATGTTATTTTAGTTAGTATTTCCTAGTTTAATATTTTCCATCTATTTAATTTCAACTTTTTTTGTTGTTATTTTGTTTTGGGTGTTTCTCTTGGTTTTTAAATCCATACGAAAAATATTTTCTTTTAAAGGATGCATTTAAAATTTTAAAATATGGTATGTCTAATGATGTATTTGGCCTTCTGCCATCTTATTTTGTGCTCTGTGATTTTTTTTCTTCTTTTATGTTGTGTTCCTGTTTTCTGTTAGATGTTTTGAATTTTTAAAAATTTATTTGCTTCATTTCCCATTTCTAATAGTTTGGAAATTAAATGTTTATTTTGATTTTTACCAGTGGCTACTCTAATAATGTTTCTCAGCAATGTCCAAAGTTTATCATTTTTCTTCTGAACAAGACAAAGTCTTTAGTTTGCTTCTCCTTCCTTTTGGGCTAGTTCCTCAAAGTTCCCATGTTATTGAACTCTAAAAATTCTATGTTAACTTGCTATTTACACCTGTGAAAATTGTTATTGTTATTTACTGTTATTTTTTATTTCATTGCTATTGTTATCTATTTTGAGATCGATTATACAGATTTTATTGCACATTTTTATTTTGCATTATGTTACTTCCTTCTAAGTTTATTTTTGTTGTTGAATGTACTCTTGTAGTTCTTTCATTGAGGTTTATAGAAGATAAACTTTCTGAATCTCTCAGAGTCTTCAGATACTTCTATTTATTCCTCATTCTTGAATGATCATTTACATGGACATAGAATTCACGATTCTGAGTTACTTTTTTCTCACCATTTTGAAGATAAATTTACCCTCTGTCTTTTGACATCTAATGTTGGTGATGACAAAACTAATATTAATATGATTCGTCTTCTTTGTAAGCAATCTGTTTTTACACTGTAGTTGTTTTTATATTAGTTTACACCTCTATCTTTATTTCAAAAGTTTTACCATAAGAGGTCTATAGGATTTGAAAGTATATCCTTCCTGTTGGTTCAACTCTTTCAATATTTAGGACTTAAGCTTCTTGAATAACGGGGATACTCAGCATTTTTCTTTAAATATTGCCTATTTACCACAATTTTTCTATTCTTTCTTTCCTGAAATCTTATTAATTATATTTAGAACTTTTGGCCCTATTCACTTGTGTTTCATATTTCTCAACCACACCCATTAAAAAACAAAAAACAAAACTCTTTGTACTACTTTATGAGAGATTGCCTCAATTTGACTCATCAATTAGTGAATTTGCTATTAGCTTTTCACTGAATGTGTTTCTTTTCATTAATGCTTAAACATCTGTTTAAATATCCATTTCTAAGATTTTTAAAATTGGTTCTTTTAAAATAACCAGCCACTCATTTTCATTTCATTATCACCTATTATTTTTTTATTAGCCTTCTGTCTTGCTTTTTTTTTGGTTCCCGTTTCCTACTTTAATTCAGAAATATTAAAAATACTTATTTTGAAGACTTTAGAGTTCTCTACTATGCTGATTTCCTTGAGTTTTCAGTGCTTCTATATTGAGTATATTGTGTGCTTTTTTATAGTGTTAATTTTCCTCAGCTGCTTTGCGATCCTTAGTTGTAAGTTTGTCTTCCTGGTTTCTTGTGTCCAATGGTTTTCAGTGGTTTCAAGAAGGCCTTAGTGCTTAACACATGGGGCATGACTTCTACTAGCTTTGGTGAATATCTTAGCTTGAAATTTCTGACCCTTGAAGATGATATTTTTTCCTACATCAGTTTATTCCATTGATCTTGGCTCACATTTATTCATTGGTGGGTGACAGATCCCCTTTGCTTGGCTTCACCCAATTGGTGCCATCCCTGTCAGCTGAGTACAAGTCCGTGCTCTACTCTAAGCATTTGGTCTGATTCTATTCCTGGTTCACTGTGAACCAATCAGCATTCATCCCTATTTACCATAGTGACTTTTAGAATGACCACACCTTTTGGGGAACAATGATTTTTCCCTTCTTGTTTGTAAGAGGGCTCAGGTGTTATAAATGAATACTGTGGTCTTAAATTGGGAATATTACTTTCACTATTTACATTAGATCTATTCATTAGAATGTATTTTTTGATATGCCAATATTGGGATACAGTTTTTTTCTCCCAAAATGATGCATCATTTCACCACAAATTATTCATAGATTAATTCACCTCTCCCTAAATGCCAATTTTATTATGTACTTGTTTCCCATAAATATTTTGGTCTAGTTATGGATTTTTTTCTGTATCACTTATATGTGACTCTCTGTACCTCTACCATACTGTTGTAATTACTGTAGTTTTATCACCTATTTTAATATGGAGTAGAGTAAGCCATCCTTTATCACTCTTCCAGGATTTCTTCAGAAATTTTCATATGCTTATTCTTTCAGCTAAACTTTAGAATAATTTTGTCATTTAAAGTTTTTTATTGTTGTTGTTTTGATTGGAATTATATACTACTTATAGATTGAACTTCCAAACTAAGAACAAGTACATATTCCTTTAATCAAATGTATTGTGACCTTTATTACAACTTCATAATTTTCTATAGGTAGCACATTACTGAGTTTATTTCTAGGAATTTTGATTGTTGTTATTATTTTTGTGCCACTGCAGATAGAATTTTGTCTTACATTATTGTCCAAATTATTTATTATTTGTATACAGTTTTTTCAGCTAAATATATTAACACTCATTTTTTCCTGGTAGATTTACAGCTCAGAATTTTGCAAATAATGATAGTTTTCTATTTTTATTGGCTAATTCTTGCAAAGTAATGTTAAATAATATTATAGAGTAGGTATTTTTTTGTTGCTTTCCAATTTAATAGCAGTGTTTTTAATTTTTTTGACTTTTGCTTTGATTTCATACTTAACTATATTAAGAGAATGTATTAGTTATGAAAGAGGACATAAATAACAACAATCCAACTAAAAGTGGCATAAAATGAGAAAAAGCCATTATTTCTCTCTCATAATACATAAAAAGGCAGAGTGCTAGAGGTAATTTGGTGATTCAATTCTATCATCAAGTATTCATGTGCCTTCCATCTTTCTGCTCTGTCATCCTCAGCATGTTGATGATGTCATGCCTTATGGTTGCAAGGTGGCTACTGTAATTTCAGGTATAATATATATGCACAGGCATATCTGGTAATAAGAAAAAACAGGTTTCCTTCAATGCACCTTGTTAATTAGTGAGGAAAACATTTCCCTAAATCTCTCCAGCAAATTTTTCTTTATTCTCCATTGGCCGGGATATTGTGTTCATATCCAAACTCATGCATGGCAAAGGAAAAGAGACCACTGTGGCATATATATATATATATATATATATATATATATATATATATAATATTATGTATTAATCATGATTCACTCCCCAAAACTAGAGAGAGTGTGGTTACATTCTCTGAACACATGGAAGGGTGAAGAACTGGACCAAATTAGAGTTGTGATTGTTGGAAAAAAGGGGGTAGGTGT
This sequence comes from Rhinolophus sinicus, assembly GCF_057876585.1. Classification (NCBI taxonomy): domain Eukaryota; kingdom Metazoa; phylum Chordata; class Mammalia; order Chiroptera; family Rhinolophidae; genus Rhinolophus; species Rhinolophus sinicus. Next base: position 113,589,342 of record NC_142514.1, on the reverse strand, counting down.
AGGATAACTATTACCTAAGTAATAGTGTCTGCCACAGGAAATTCCTACCTTCATTTTTCTCCAGAGTTCATCAGTAGTTTTTGTTTGATATTTTTCAAACACTTTTAGGCAATAATCAAGCTGATCATATAATTTTTCTTCATTTACTTTTGATAGGAAAAGAATAAATTTTCTAAATTTGAACTGTTTTTTCATTTCTTGAATGAATCCAATTTGGTAACTGGATATAATTTTAAAAACTCATTTCTGGATTTTGTTTGTAAATATTTTAATTAGTATTAAAAATAAATTTTTATAAAAGAATGATATTATCATCATGGCAGCACAAGATCTCTGTCATATTTTTAACCCCTCCCAACAACAAAAATTTGGCTTCCATCCTCAAAAATATGGGATCTAGCAACAAATGCTAGGAACCCTGGGAAGAGTTTTGCCCACCTGAGTGTTGGATAACAGGCATTCAGACCTCAGACCTATATTTGGACCCTGTGGTATCCAGTGTGTGCACAGGCTCCAGATTCTCTTGGTTGAGGTCCAGGAGCCCCCAGAAAACACTTATTAGACAGTACTGTCGTAGACAGTAACCGATGGACAGGAGAACTTTTGTGGAAGTACAGGTATCCAGAGGAGTTCCAGCACACCATTGCAACAAAAATAAATACATACATACATACATACATACATATATACATACATAGATACATACATACGTGTTCTGATAATTAAGTTCACAAACTTGTTGCAATGATGTTGCTAACCTTTTTTTGTTATCAGAGGGATTATGCATTATGAGTTTGTACCAACTGGCCAAAGTTAACCAAGTTTACTACCCTGTTTCCGCAAAAATAAGACCTAGATGGACGATCAGCTCTAATGCATCTTTTAGAGCAAAAATTAAGACTTGCTATTATATCATATATCATATCATATCATATCATATCATAACATACCCCGTCTTATAGTAAAATAAGACTGGGTCTTATATTAATTTTTGCTCCAAAAGACGCCTTAGAGCTGATTGTCTGGCTAGGTCTTATTTTCAGGGAAACACGGTATTTGGAAGTGCTGAAAGGCTACGTGAAAAAGTTAGACGACGTGAACTTTTCGCCAGCAATTCATGGCTCTTGCATCACTACAATGAACCAGCTCACGCGGCACTGTCTGTGAGGGAGTTTTAGCCAGTTAATAAATAACTATATTGGAGCACCCTCCCTACTCACCTGATCTGGCCCTCAATGACTTCTTTCTTCACCCGAAGATAAAGTAAATATAGAAAGGAAGACATTTTGATGACATTCAGGACATCAAGGGTAATATGATGACAGCTCTGATGGCCATTCCAGAGAAAGAGTTCCAAAATTGCTTTGAAGGGTGGACTAGGCTCTGGCATCAGTGCATAGCTTCCCAAGGGGAGTATTTTGAAGGTGACCATAGTGATATTCAGCAATGAGGTATGTAGCACTTTTTCTAGGATGAGTTTGCGAACTTAATTGTCCAACTTTGTACATACATACATTCATACATATATACATAAATAAACAAATAAATAAAATTAATAAATAAAAAATGAGTTGGGGCACATTGGAGTAGTTAAGAACAGCTTGCCTTCATCTGCACCCCTACCCTAAAGTGACACAGCTTAGTGTCAAGAGAGATTTTACATGGAAATCATATAAAATAACCAAACAGAAGTTCTGGAACTAAAGAATGAAATGAATGAAATTAAAAATGTAATAGAGATCATCAGCAGAAGAATAGATCAAGCAGAAGACAGAATCTGTGAGATGGAAGACAGGAACTTTGAAATTATCCAGCTAGAGGAGAAAAAAGAATAAAACCATGAAGAACGTGTATATTATCAATGGGAAGCCATGAAAAGGAATGATTTATGAATTGTTTGAGTTCCAGAAGGAGAGAGGGAGAAGAAGCCAGAAAGCTTATTAAAGGAAATAATGGCTGAGAATTTCCTAAATCTAAGGAGAGATTTGGATATCCAAGTTCATGAAGCTTATAGATCACCAAAACAATATAAATAAATAAATAAATAAATAAATAAATAAATAAATAAGAAAAATAAAAAAATAAATCCTATTTAGAAGCACATTATAATGAAACTGTCAAAAATCAAAAATCATGGACAAAGAAACCCTTCAAAACATCACAAGAAAAAAAAAGAAGCTTGTAAGTTAAAAGAGAAACTCCATAATGTTATCAACGGATTTCTCAGCAGAAACTTTATGGGACAGGAGAAAGAGGGATGATATATTCAAATTACTGAAAGAGAAAAAGGCCAGCCAAGAACACCTAGCAAAGTTCTCCTTTAGAAATTAAGGAGAGGAAAAGACTTTCTCAGGTAAACGAAAGCTGAGGGAATTCATCACCACTAGACTTGCCTTATAAGAAACGCTGAAAGGAGTCTACAGCTCAAATGAAAGGATGTTAATTAGGGAAAAGCAGGTGGTTAAATGGTTGGTTATCTAAAGTCAACCAGAGCTCTCTAAAAAAAAGGAACTTAATGGGTGAAATGGCCTGGCTCTTTTTCTAGCTGTGTAGCTGGCAATTTGCTTAATTACATTACAATCAAAAAGCTAATTGTCAGGTGCTTATACCACACCAAGACTCATTGATACTCCAACTTCATGGATAAGTACTGACTTCCTGGCAGTTTCAGGGGGAAATAGTAGAATATCAGTGTAGGGAACTCTGCCCCCCAAAATAAAAAGTGATTTGACAAAGCTAGAAGAAGTTCTATGACTCCTCATGGTTTTCTCTGATTGAAGGAAGAGGAAGCATAGGGAAAATAACTCAGACTTAGATAACATATGAGGGCTTGGCATAATTTGCTGCAAAAAAACCCCAAACCTCTAGAGGTACAAGTGGAAGTACTAGTGGTACAAGTGGAAGTACTAGTGGTACAGGTGTATTAGTCAGAGTTCTCCAGAGAAACAGAACCAGTAGGAATATATATAAAATAAGGAATTGGCTCACACAATTATGGAGGGTGAGAAGTCCCACAATCTGTCTGAAAGCTGGAGGCCCAGGAGAGCTGGTGGTGTAATTCCTGTCCAACCCAAACGTTTGAGAGCCAGAGAAGCAGATGGTATAAGTCCCAGCCCAAGTATAGGAGAAGCCAGATATCAAGTCAAGCAACCAGGGAGAGTAAATTCTTCCTTCTGCCTTTTTTGTTCTATTGAGGACATCAACCAATATTGGGGAGGGCAATCAGCGTTACTTAGGCTACCAATTCAAATGTTAATCTCATCCAGAAACACCCTCCCAGACACATCCAGAAATAATGTTTAGCCAAATATCTGGGTATCCCATGTCCTGGTGAAATGGACAAATAAAATTAACCATTACAACAAGCAACCTTTAATATTGCATTTGAAACCCATATCCTCCCAGAGCAGATAAACCTGTTGACAAATCCAGAGAACCCCTAAGAATTAGGCAACCAATGTTCAACACTCCCACCATATTGCCTAGATGTATTTTCAAGGGAAACACAGTTTGGCCTGCCAAATCAGTGGTGTTAACCTGAGAGTAAGAACCATCCAGATAGGAAGAATTAATATAGTTAAAATGTCAATACTACCTAAGACAATGTATAGATTCAATGCAATACCTATCAAACTAACAATGACATTTTTTCTCAGAAAAGAACATTTAATCCTAAAATTTATATGGAACCATAAAGACCCTGAATAGCCAGGGCAATCTTGAGGAATAAGAATAAAGTGGGAGGTATTACGCTACCCGACATCAAATCATACTACAAGGCTATAGTAATCAAAGCAATATGATACTGGCATAAAAACAGACACATAGATCAATGGAACAGAATGGAGGCCCAGAAATTAATCTATTCATATATGGTCATTTAATCTATGACAATGGAAGCAAGAATTTACATTGGGGTAAAGACAGTCTATTTAATAAATGGTGCTGGGAAAACTGGACTGGCACATGCAAAAAAATGAAACTGGACCACCCCTTTATGCTATATACGAGAACAAACACAAAATGGATTAAAGACTTAAGTTTTTAAGACCCAAAACAATAAAACTCCTAGAAGAAAATATAGGGAGTAACTTTGCAGACATTACTCTGAGTAATATTTTTACTGATGTATCACCTCGGGCAAGGGAAGTAAAAGAACAAATAAACATATGGGATTACATCAAACTTAAAAGTTTTTTCACAGCAAAGAAAACCATCAATAAAACAAAAAAACAGCCTACTGACAGGGAGAAAATATTTATCAATGATAGATCTGATAAGGGGTTAATATCCAAAATTTATAAAACACTCATTCAGCTCAACACCAAAAACAAACAAACAAGCAATCCAGTTAATAAATGGGCAGAGGGTATGAAGAGACATTTCTCTAAAGAGGACATACAGATGGCCAACAGACATATGAAAAAATGCTCAACCTCACTAATCATTAGAGAAATGCAAATAAAAACCACAATGAGATACCACCTCATTCCAGTCAGAATGGCTATCATCAATAAACCAACAAACAACAAGTGCTGGAGAGGTTGTGGAGGAAAGGGAAGCTTGGTGCACTGGTGGGATTGCAGATTGGCGCAGCCACTATGGAAATCCGTATGGAGGTATCCAAAATCTGGAAATGGAACTACCTCATGACCCAGCAATTCCACTCTTAGGTATCTATCCAGAGAAAACCAAGACACTAATTCGAAAAAATATATGCACCCATATGTTTATTGCAGTGCTATTTATAATAACCCAAACTTGGGAGCAACTGAAATGCCCAACAGTAGACAACTGGATTAAGAAACTGTTGTACATTTATACATGGAGTATTGCTCGGCTATAAAGAAGAATGAAATCTTACCATTTGCAACGATATGGATGGACTTAGAGAACATTATGCAAAGTGAAATAAGTCAGTCAGAGAAAGGCAAATATCACATGATTTCACTTATATGTGAAATCTAAAGAACTGAATAAATGAGCAAAATAAACAGAAATAGTCTCAGAGATATAGAGGAAAAACTGATAATTGCTAGAAGGGAGGGGGTGGGGATGATGGAGAAGGGGAAGGGATTAGACAGCATACATTGGTAACTACAATATTGCCACGGGGATATGAAAGACAGTTTGGGGAATATAATCAATAATGTTGTAGATTTTGTATGGTGTCAGATGGGCACATGTCTCATTAGGGAGACTGCTTCATGGACATTGTAGATGCTTGACCACTGACTACACTGTACACCTGAAGCTGAAGCTGAATAATATTGTATGTCAACTATAGTTTAATATATATATATATGGTCACAAGATTTGGTGTACAGCATAGGGAATAGAGTCAATGGAATTGTAATAGGTATGTATGATGTCAGAGGGACAATAGATCTGGGGAGGGGAGATTACCACTTTGTGAAAGGTGAAATGTCTAACTATTGCATTGTTTTGTACACCTGAAACTAATTAAAAAATCCAGAAACTGAAGATGATTCCCTAGAGGACCACATACACTTAGGATAGAAGAGAGTTACTTATAGTTCAGGTCTTTTCAGCAATTTGCCAAAAAAGATAGGGGAAGAAAAAAAATCTGTCAACTGTAGTGATACAAGTACTTAATTTTAGTCTTTCCCCAACTTTCATAAAACAGAAATGTAGAATCGAGAGTGTAATTAGCACCCAGCATTGAAGGGAGGCTAAGAGTGAGGTCAGAGAAAATTGATGTGACATGTGAGAGCTCTATGCATGGATACTTTTTTTTTTTAAAGGCTGCTTTAGTTTTCTATGGCTACCATATTATATCACCACAAACTTGGTGATGTAAAACAACAGGAATTTATTCTTATTGTTGTAGAGGCCAGGAGTCTGAAACCAAGATGTTGGGAGGGTCATGCTCCCTCCAGAGGCTCTAGGGAAGAATACTTCCTTGTCTCTTCCAGCTTCTGGTGGCTCTTAGCATTCCATGGCTTGTAGCAGCATAACTCCAGTCTCTGCCTCTGTCTTTACATGGCCTTCTTCTCTCTGTCTCTGTGTGTCCTTTATTGTCTTTTGTAAGGACATTCTCATTGGATTCAGGGTCCACTCTCATCCAGTATAATTTCATCTCCATTCTTACCTTAATTACATCTGCAAAGATGCTATTTCTAGATAGATTCATGTTCTGAGATTCCAGGTGGACATGAATTTTGGGGGAGCACTGTTAAACCCACTACAGAGGGACTACTAAGAGAAATTATGAATCATTTATTATTTAAGTTAATTTTTTTTTTCAAAGCATGGCTGGTTTCTATATTCAGGTTTCCTAAAACAGAAATGAAGGTGGTGGCAACCCGAGCACTTATCTAAGGTTGTGGGGAAAATCCACTTTCATGCTCATTTAGGTGATTTAGTTACTGTGGTTGTTGGACTCAAGTCCCTTTTTCTTGCTGGTTGTTTCCTGGGGGTCAATTTTAGCTTCCAAAGGTTGCCTGCATTCCTTTGCTCCTGGTGGTCCTCCTCCATCTTCAAAGCTAGCAGTGGCAGGCCGAGCCCTTGTCGCACTTTGAGTATCTCTTCTGGCTTCCCCTTCTGCCTCATCTGTCCAAGTTCCCTTTCCACCACATGTCTCTGCCTTCTTTCATTGCATCTCTCTGACTCCAGCCAGAGAAAGTTCTCTGGTTTTAAGGGCTCATGCAAATAGATTGGGCCTACCTAGATAATTTGGGAGACTCCCTATTTTAGGGACTCTAACAATGGCAAAATCCCTCTTATGATGTAATGTAATTTATTCACAGCTTCCGGGATTAGGGTATGAATACCTTCTAGGGGTGCAGGGGCATTATTGGCTGATCACAGTTAAAATATTTTATGGTTCTTTGTAACCATCCTTAACTGTATATATTTCTAAGCTTCATATTTGTGACTAGGGTTTTGCCTACAGAATGCCCTGGCCTCCTTACACTAGAAATACACCAAGGATATTGATAATATTTTTGCTTTCCATTTTATTATGTTTTCCTTTCCCTTTGCATCAGTAGGCCCTTATTGGTTATTTGTGAGTGAGAGCCTAAAGAAGAATATTAATAGCCCTCACTCACTTCTCAGGGGTGCTTTGGAGATTAATGTTCCATAAAAATTCTAAATTAAAATTTTAATTAAAGCACATATGTGAATTAATGAGATTGGGGATCATATTCCCAATTTAGCTAATCCACTAGATTTTTTTTTTCAAAACTACAGGATCAGTCATTTTCTTCCCCCCGAGGAAGTCCAACAGTATAAAAATTTGATGCAGTCCATTATTTTTCTGTGTATTGAGCAATTTGAATGAAAATACTGAATAAATATTTTGAATTATTGCGAGAATCACTTTATTTATTTTAAGATGTAAAATTGAATGAGAAATTAAAACATGTACAGTATAGGTTTGTATTTGTCATTGCTCATTTTCAATGGCTCTGTCTACTGTTTCCAGGGGACAATACTTATATGAGACCATCAGGTTTGACCTGGTTCCCTTGCAGTTGGTGAGATGTACAGGCATACTTGCTCAATAGTTCAGGTCTTACTTTAATTTCAGATTTTATGTCTACTCTCAAAACTTATTTAAACACGGTTGTATAATTAAACCCATTATAAGATCAAATTCTTAAAAGTAAAAGACACAAATATAGCAGCAATCATCATTTTTTTAAAACCACATTTTCCATCTAATTTTATTTGCAGGATAGGTTAAAAATATAGATATAAAATTTGGAGCTGGAACACTGCTGTGATTTAAACCCATTTTTATCATCTCCCCAAAGTTTAAATAAAATCTATTAAATGCATGGAAATTGAGGAATGGGCTGATTTTGATATCTGCTTTTTAGGGAGAACCTTCACGTTTTTTTTTGCCTAATGTCTCCAGGAAGAGGATTTCAGTTGGAATAACCCTCTGGCTCTCCCCAAAGAAGGAAGAATGACTTACCTGATTAATGAGATTGGGAGAAGAAATAAATTGAGAGTCTCCTGGGTATTCTTTTTTTGTTCTATAGAACCAATCTCATTGCTCCTTCATGTAGTAAACTCACAGGGAAAGGGGTAAGAAGGATGGTGGTTTTTCATTTGTGAAAGTGACTGGATGAATTGGCCCATGTAATTCTATGGGGTATAATTAATAAGTGCATTTGGCTGTAGATCTAAAGACATCGTCAATCAGCTTTATTAGTAACATAACTGACATTTTGACAACCTTCTCTCTAGCTATCAAGTTTCATTTCTTATTTGTTCTAATCAAGGAAGGGAAGATTGAATCTGTTTATTGGTTTTAAAGATCCCAAAATAGGCATCAGATGCATCAAAGAAGAAAGGAAGTGGTCAGGAGATTTAGCTGTCTCTGAGATTGTGAAACACCCACATATTCTCACAAACTATCAGGGAGGATTTTGAACTTCCAAAACTGTAAATTGGGGATTTGAGGCAAATTTTAATCAGACCTTGGTCAAATTGTTTAAACTTTTAGCAATTAGTTTACTTATCTACAAAACAGGGGTAACAACACCAACCACAAAATTACACATATATGGCATATACACACACACATACATACACAGCTTAGGAAAGCAAATGATGCATAGAGGTCCATAATGGTTATCTATTATGATTATGATTATAATTATGATTACTATTATAGGATCAGGGAGGCTATAATTGACAACTAAACTGCACAACGAATTTAAAAGAAGTAGATAAATTAATAGTATTGGACATTTAATGTTAGTTGCTGTAGGCAAGCACTGAATGCAGCTCTGAGCTTTCTGGCAAAATGGCAAACTGTTCAGCATTGGGTTATGTAGCCATCACCAAAGAAAGGGGAAAAAAAAATACTTGTTTTCTAGAGATAATGTTTGTTTCCTTTGGCATAGAAGTCACATTCTGTATTCTAGCCACAAAGCTTCTCAGACGATATTTGGTGAGAGCCTGAGGGAGATGGTGGTGATCCCAAGGTCCTGGCAGAACTGGGAAATGCATTATTTTGAAGGATACCTTTGAATACTCCAGCTAAGGAGATGAGTGAAAGGCAGCTACTAGAAAAAGTGTAGTTGTGTGTGAATTTGGAAGAGGAGATTATAAATACTAAAAAGGCAATAAGGTAGATAGCCAGAGGACTTGGGAAAATAGAGCAAGATATAGATCAGATGATTTTAGATTATTCAGGAACCAAATCTAAACACCTGGCTGAGGTGGGATATTTCCTTTATGCAATACTTAAAGTATTTGCCAGAATGGCACCAAATTCTTAAAGAAACACATGGACTTTCTCAAGATTACCTTTTTCTATGTTCTATATCCCTTATATTATTAAGTAAATCATTCATTTATCTCTCACCACATAATTCATTTCTAGATACAGTGGGGAATAGTGATGAAGTAGCATACATGTGTATTAACCTTCAAGTAGTTTCTAGATTACCTTATTGAAATACTATTAGTTCAATTCTACATTTAATGAATATTACACTACTGATTTTGTCTTGTGGGAAACACAATATGAAAACCTGCTCCCAATCTCCTTGGGGAGAAAAGCAGCTGGAAATATCAAAGATAAAATCACCTTGTTTTTGTAATATTCAAGAGAGGGAGAGCACTTAATTGTCAAAAAAATTACAAATAATTGTCACTATATTATACGTTGTATCCGTGGAGGAAGATTCTCAGAGGGTTGCTTTCCCTGTACTATGGCAGTTCTATAACACCTCCACCACCTTAACTTAAGACTTACAATAGTCTTACAATACAGACTTACAATAGTCTACAGAATTATTCAGACTTATAATAACCTACAGAAACTGAATGTAAGGCTGTTAATACAATGAAAGGTGTTATGATGATCTCTATTTCCTGTGCTCATTTTCATGAAGGATTCCCACTCTACTTCTCCAGTATGAAGAGTGACATTTGGCTCCCACTTGTTCCTCCCCTTGGGAGGAGTAACTGGCACCGAATGGATCATGCAAGTCAGAGGGTAGGGCCATTCTATTGAATGTGGCCAGTATGGGCCATTGTTCTTAACTTATATCAGCCCTGCCTTTGCTCAGGGATCATGTGTGTTCTTGCTTCTCCTTCTTGGGATGGTAGATGAGGTAGGCCTTATTTCTGGAAGGTCACCTTTGCTCTTTTTGAGTTTTCCCACTTGACACAGGATGGAGACTTCTGTGTCATGTGTGATTCAAGTCTAGATTGTTATAGGACAGGAGGAGGTCCCACTATGCTTTTCAGTTTAGCATTGCTGGTGACAAATACCTGTAAATGTATTTTGACCCTCATTGGTTCCTTGAGTTTATCTTCTCTTGGTTAGCATCTAGATGGAAAGAGGGAGTGAGTGATAGACTGATAAGTGCCCCAAACCTCCAGCAAAAAATACAAAATAAGTTTTAACCTTGATTCTGCTCATACTGTTTATGAGATTTTGGACAAGTTACTTGACTTCTTTAAGCCACGTCTGTTTACTGAAAATGCCCAACCTAGTAAGCAGCTCTTACTTAGGTATTCATAAATGTTGGCCTCCCTCTAGCTTTTATTCTCTTCAACTCTTCCCTGGTGGGTTTACTCATTCAGTTTTCTGCTGGGGGTGGGGGCTATTTCTGAGCTTTCTTTTTGCATTTAGGAATGAGAAACTGGAAAAGTGAGCTATTTCAGGCCGGTCTGCAGTGCCATGTATATGAGAGGAAAAATAATCCAAGAAATGAGTAACAGCTGCAGACTTCTTCTTAAAACAAAATTGAACTCAATTCTAAGTTTTTGACATCTTAAAACATTTATTATTTTTTACTCAAGCTTCTTAGGATAATTCAGCACTTAAATTCTCATAATAGATTAATATGACATGTTGGTAAAAATCTTTCCTCAGCTGGAACTAGGAAGTCACTGAAATCTGATGTAATAACTGATTTGTGGTAAGCAGTGAGTCTTTTTGGTCTTTATCTAGAAATAAATAGTTTAAAAGTTATTTCTCTGCAATACAAATATTATCATTTTCTTTGCAACCACAATTACATTGTTTTTTTAACTTTGGAATTGAAAATATTTAAAACCAGAGATTGAGAGAGACCCAAGATGGTGGATAAGCACTTTGTCTGCTTTCTTCCACCAACACATTAAAACTACAACTAAATTATAGAACAACCAACCTGAAGCACCACCTAAAGTTTAGCCAAAAAGAGTTTTATAACCAAGGCTATAAAGAAGAAGCCATGCCGAAATGTGAAATGGACTGGCCCCAAATTTCTGAATGGTGACTGAGAATCAGGAAGGATAGCTCAGTCGTGGTGTTTCCCCCTGGAGGAAACTCCTGCACATTAGGCTCCCCAGCTCCGAGTACTCTTGCTGGTAGGAGGAGCTCCCACAACATCTGGCTGTAAATTAACAGTGGGAATTCCGACCAGCCAGGTGGCATGGAAGGCCATGGGAAATGCAGATATTTTCTTAAAGGGCCCACACACAGTCTCATTTGCAGGCACTCACCCTGGACTCTGGCAGAGGGGCGGTAATTAGGGGGCATCAGAGGCACAGGGGAACCAGACTGAGGTGTGTGGTTTGGGGTGAGGGCTGGAGGACTGTTGCCATTTTCCCTGTGTGGGATCCTTCTCCCATGTATCCGGCAGGTGGGTCCATCTTTCCTGTTTTGAGCCTTCCCTGCATGCCTGTGGCCAAATCTGAATATTAGTTGGTCTGGTGAGCTCTGATAGATCCACCCTGGTGACTCCCTGGGACCCTGCACCACCTAACTCTCCCAACACTGAATGAAATTTCTCTGCAAGCAGCCAGCCCCACCAGGATTGCTCTATTTCTTGGACAAGGATCATGGTCTGCGGGCACCAGGTGGGCAGCAACTGGCCTAAGTGTGCTCTGACACTTTTGCTGAGTAGCTCCAGGCTCAGCACTGACACCAAACCAGAATCTACATTAACCAGGAGACCACAAACCATTCCACTGTGGTGTATCCCTGAGAATCTGCCTCACCCAACTTGTGTACTGCATGAGACATTATCAGCGGCTGAACCTTATGTGAGCTGGGAGGTGACAGCAGGCCTTGGTGTGTCCTTGCTTTTTGTGGAGCTACCCCAGACCCAGTTCTGGTGATAGCCATCCTCCGTTCCCATGCAATTCCAGGTTTAGAAGAGAGAGCAACCAACAATGGATCACTTTGTAGCTCCTAGTAGGTAGTTCCCGGCTGGTCATAGGCAGTGGCTAACCTGGGTCAGCACCAGAGCCCCTCCCAAGAGGCCCCAGAAACAACATACTTAGAAGTTGGCTTCAGACCACAGCAGAGCACCGCGCAATTATCCCCATAAGGGGTACACACAAAGAGTATTGTGAACAGACATCAGAGCACGCTAGGGATGAATCCCACTCAGCAGGGTAAACCTTCTGCACAGCAGCCTATAAGCTGTAGATGTGGCCATACTCCAGTCAGTCAGCCTGAGTGTCAATTCCACTCACTGTTGTGCCAATAGCAATTATGACTCAACTGTAACAGGAGGGCACACACAACCCACACAAGGGACAATGCTGGAGCACTTGGAGCAGGTGACCAGGGAGACTGTGCCAGGGCCCCACAGGGCATCTACTACCTAAGGCCACCCAGTAAGACTGGGAGACATAGCAGATGTGCTTAATACATAGAAACAACCACAGAGAGGCAGCCAGAGTGAGGGAAAAAGAAATATGTCCCAAATGAAAGAACAGGAGAAAACTCCAGAAGAACTAAATGAAATGGAGGAAAGCAACCAACAAAATACAAGTTCAAAACAGTGGTTATAAGGATGCTCAAGGAATTTAGAACAAAGAGATAGCAAGCATAAAAAAAAAAGACATAGAAACCACAAAAAAATCCATTCAGAAATGAAGAATACAGTAACTGAAATGAAGAATGTACTATAAGCAATCACCATCAGACTAGATGAACTAGAAGATCAAATCAGTGATTTCTAATTCAAGGTAGCAGAAACACCCGAACAGAACAGTAAAAAGAAAAAAGAATAAAAAAAATGGAGGGTAGTTAAGAGATCTCTGGAACAATATCAAGAGTAACAACATTCTCATCATAGGAAGGAGAAGAGAAAAAGCAAGGGATTGAGTACCTATTTGAAGGAATAATGATTGAAAGCTTTGCTAATCTGGTGAAGGAAATAGACAACAAGTCCAGGAAGCACAGAGTCCCAAACAGGACCGCACTTAGACACATTATAATTAAAATGGTAAAGGTTAAAGACAAAAAGAGAATCCTAAAAACAGAAAGAGAAAGGCAACTAGTAACTTATAAGGGAGCTCCCATAAAATTGTCAACTGATTTCTCAACAGAAACTTTGCAGGCCAGAGGGATTAACATGAAATATTCAATGTGATGAAATTTAAGGACCTACAACCAAGGGTACTTTACCCAGCAAAGCTATCATTTAGAATCGAAGGACAAAAAGAGAGTTTTCCAGAGAAGAAAAAGCTAAAAGAGTTCATCACCACTAAACCACTATTACAAGGAATATTCGAGGATCTTCTTTAAGATGGGGGAAAAAAATAAAAATTATGAATAATAAAATGGCAGTAGCTACATATCTGTCAACAATACTTCCAATGTAAATGGATTAGAAGCTGATATCAAATGACATAGGAAGACTGAATGGATAAGAAAACAAAACTTTTACATATGCGGTGTGATAAAAAAATACGGTGAATGTTTAAATAAAATCATTACAGTATAAGGCACATTGCCATTAATTCCCCTCAAAATATTCCCCCTCGCTTTGAACACACTTATTCCATCATTCTTGCCACTTTCTGAAGCAGTTCTAGAAGTCCTCTTTTGTGAATGTCTTTAGTTGCACTGTTGTGGCTGCTTTGATGACCTGAATTGATTCAAAATATTTTCCTTTCATGGTCATTTTGACTTTGGGGAAGAGCCAGAAGACATACGGTGCCAGATCTGGTGAATAAAGTGGATGAGGACACACCATAATGTTTTTTTGTTTTTAATTAAAGTTTATTGGGGTCACAATTGTTAGCAAAGTGACATAGATTTCAGGTGTGCAGTTCTGTAATACATCATCTATATATCACATTGTGTGTTCAACCACCCAGAGTCAGTTCTCTTTCCATCACCATATGTTTGATCCCCTTTACCCTCATTGACCACCCCCTGCCCCCTTACCCTCTGGTAATGACTAAATTATTGTTTCTGTCTATAAGTTTTGTTTCTTCATTTGTTTTTCTTATTCTTTTGTTGTTTTTCTGTTTCTCTTGGTTTTTTGTTTGTTTGTTTTTTTTCAGTTTTATATACCACATATCAGTGAAATTATATTGTTCTCTACTTTTTCTGTCTGACTTCATTGTAGCTTTATTTATGGTGGCCAAGACATGGAAATGACCAAAGTGTCCTTTGATAGATGATTGGATAAAGAAATTGTGGTATATATACACAATGCAATACTGTTCTGCCATAAGAAAAGATGAAATAGTGCCATTTGCAACAACATGGATGAATCGTGAGATTATAATGCTAAGCAAAATAAGTCAGACAGAAAAACTAGAGAGCCATAATGTTTTTATTTGACAGAAATTTCCATACCAGCATCAATGTGTGACACGGAGCATTGTCATGATGGAGGATGAAACCATTGGCCCATTTCATGTTAATGCATTACTTGTGAATCATGATTTATGGCACACTTTGACATACACCTTCTCTGAATCGTAGCTCACACCCAACTGACTGCGCTGAACAAGCTGAAACTTGTCACACACTGTTACTAAGGTTTGACGCACTACTTCCCATATTGAAAATCCCTGCCTTTCCATTGGATGGCGCACAGCAGCAGCATTCACCATATCTTTTGATCACACCTTGTGTACTGCCTACAAGAGACTCACTTCAGATTGAAAGACACACACAGACTGAAAGTAGAGGGATGGGAAAAAATATTTCATGAAAATGGAAACAACAAAAACCCAAAAATCTGGAGTAGCAGTACTTATACAAGACAGAATAGACTTTAATGCAAAGGTTATAACAAGAGACAAAGAAGGACCCAGTAATCCCACTTCTTGGTATTTATCTGAAGAAACCCAATACACTACTTCCAGGAGACCTGTGCATCTATATGTTCACTGCAGCATTGTTTACTGTGGCCAAGATGTGAAGGCAGCCTGTGTCCATCAGTGGAATAATTAATAAAGAGGGGGTGGTACATATATACAATGAAATATTGCTTGGCCCTGGAAGGGAATGGGTTCTTGCCATCGGCAGTGGCATGGATGGACCTAGAGGGTATTATATTGAATTGAGTGTAATACATAGAAAGATAGATGCCATTTGATTTTACTTATATGTGGAATCTAAAGAACAAAATAAACAAAAGAGAAACAAACTCATAGATACAGAGAACATTTTGATGATTGTCCGTTGGGAGGGGTTTTGAGGTAGGGATGATAAAAAAGGAAGGGATTAAGAAGTACAAATTGGTTGTTACTAAGTAGTTATGGGGATACAAGATATAGCATAAGGATTATAGTCACTAATATTATAATAACTATGTATAGTGTCATATGGGTACTAGATTTATTAAGGTGATGTTAGGGTTGGGGGGCAGGGTGAAAAAGCTGAAAGGATTAAGTTGGTAGTTACAAAATATTCATAGGGATGTAAAGTAAAGCATAGGGAATATAGTTAATAATATGGTAATAACTATGTATATTGTTGTACTAGACTAGTCAGGGGTATCACTTCTTAAATTATATTAAATGTGTAACCACTATGCTGTACACCTGAAATTAATACAGAATAATATTGAATGTCAACTGTAATTGAAAAATTAATAGAAGGGTAGAAATAGTGAAGGGCAATAAGACGTTCAAATTTCTAGGTATAAAACACATAAGTCACGGTGATGTAATATACAGCGTGGGGAATATAGTCAATAATATTGTGATAGCATAGTATGGTGTCAAATGGTTGCTGGACTTATCATGTTGGTCACTTCTTTAGGTATATAAATGTTGAGCAACTATCGTGCACCCCTGAAACTAATATAATATTACATGTTAGGAATATTTTTAATAAAAATCTTTAAAAACAATCCAAAGGAATTTTATATATATATATATATATATATATATATATATATATATGTTTATATGTATATATGTGTATATATATGTGTATATATATATATATATACATATATATATATATAATTCTGACAAGTTTGAGAACTTATTGCAACAATGTTGCTAACATTTTTTGATATCAGAGAGATTATTCGTTATGCATTTGTATAAACTGGACAACCACTTAACCAAGTTTACTGTTTAGAACTGCTGAAAGGCTGTGTGAAAAAGTTAGATGACCTGAACTTTTGCCAACAATTCATGGCTTTTGCATCATTACAATGCACCAGCTCACACAGCACTGTCTGTGAGGGAGTTTTTAGCCAGCAAACAAATAACTGTATTGGGACACCCTGCCTACTCACCTGATCTGACCCCCAATGACTTCTTTCTTTACCCAAAGATAGAGGAAATACTGAAAGGAAGACATTTTGATGACATTCAGGACATCAGGGATAATACAATGACAGCGCTGATGGCCATTCCAGAAAAAGAGTTCCAAAATTGCTTTGAAGAGTGGACTAGGCTCTGGCATCAGTGCATAGCTTCCCAAGGTGAGTACTTTGAAGGTGACTGTAGTGGTACTCAGCAATGAGGTATGTGCACTTTTTCTAGGATGAGTTCACAAACTTAATCGTCAGGCCTGGTATTGGAGGCATACCTAAGCCAATATGGGAAAGTGTCAGAAACGAAAAAAGGAGGTCATCCTGTGTAAAGGAAAGCTTATCCACAGTCAAGAATGTGAGAGAAAGCCTGTTCTATTTAGAGAAAACTTCATACATTTCAGCATGGCTAGAGCATGGGGAAAAAGGCAATAAATGAGATTGGAGCAATAGGCAGCAGGCTGTTTATGAAGCAGCTTATTAAAAGTCACATTATTTACTTGGAATTTTTATACAAGGAAAGTGATGGATTCTGAACTGGAGAAACTATGTGATTTCACATGCATATTTTGAAAGATGAGTGTTAAGTTTGTGAGGGAATTTATTAAAATGGAGTAACAAGGGAAGTAAGGAGATTGATTAAGAAGATGTTATAGTTTATGCTTGCATGATGAAACCCTGAATTAAGACATTAACATTGAGGATGGACAGAAGATGAAGATTTAAGAGAGTAGGTATTGGTGGAATACAAGGGAAAAGAATAAGTGAAGGAAATTCTCCTATTAGTGATGTTAGATTCTATACATCAGACTATGAGAGGCCAGCATCATTAAACCCTCAAATCCTTTAATAAATTCCCTTTGCCTTGATTCCAAATGCATCTTCTGTTAATTCTGATTTACTTGCCGTAATACTAGAGGGAAACTGTGCTAGTGAGGGTGATTCAAATAGACATTGTACTTGGCAGTTACAATTCTCACTGTAAATTAATAAATTTTTATTCTGGTTTAATAAACCGGTCTTATAATCTGGTGTAAAGTGAAACTTTCAAAAAACTTAGTCATTCTTAGTAGGCTGAGAGTATCAGATCTTGAGCTACTAACAGTTACCCAGGACTGAAGTGAATCCACCAAAGTAATGCCATTCTGTGAGGTGAGATGTGGTGCTCCCTGGAAGATAATCTCATCATCATTATTTGCCTGGTAAGAAGTTGTGAAAATTTCAACAAGTATGAATTCATATGCTGAGTTTGATTTGCAGGAGGAATAGCTAAGTAAAAGGTCTTGTAGGCAGCAAATAAAGGATATGCTAATTAGGGTAAGTAATACTAGCTGTTGTGACAGTCCCTCAAAACCTCAAAATCTTAACACAGTAAAAGTTTATTTCTGGTTGATGCAAAGACCAAAGTAGATATTCCTGGTTGGCAAGTAGCCTTCCTCATGGTCATTTAGGGACACTGGCTTCTTCAGTTCTGTGATCTTACTATTTCCTAGGGCCTCCAAGTCTCCTAGATTATCTGCATCAACTGGTTGATGGGAGGAGAGAAAGTATGGGAGATCATATGGAAGCTGTTTTATGGATCAGTCCTAGCGATGGCTCATTTCATTTACACTATATTCTGTTGACATAATTCACTCACATGGCCATATGAATCTACAAGAGAAGCTGAGAAGTGAAGTCTAGCAGTGTACCAAAGAGATAGAAGAAATGAGTTTGGGTGGACTCACAGTGATATCTGCCACATAGGGGGTTATGGTTCAGAAATGAGATCGGGACCAAGATTATAGAATTAATAATCAATAACATAACATGGGCAGTTGAAACTATGGAGTAGCTGAGAATTCATAAAAGTAGATAGAGTTGAAAACAAGATAATGAAATCCTGAGGATTATTTAGTTTCACATCAGTGAAATACTTAAGTGACTGGGAAATGAGAAGGAACATAAGAAGTAGTAACCAAAGGGTTTTAAAATATTCAAATAATGGCTATTACTTATTGATTGTTACTATATATATGGCACTGTACAATGTTAATAGGAATTATTTTACACAATCCTCATAGCAATCTGATAAGACAAAAACTTTTCAGATCCTCACATTTTTCATGAAGAAACAAGATTGGGGTGTTAAGTTCCTCTGTGGATCACACAATTAGTGAATAGAAGATCTTGGGTTTAAACCTTGTCCATCTGACTCCAATCTTTTAATTAATGTACTACCACCATCCCTCTACCGCCAATCCCAAGAAGGCATGGAAACATGGATACCAATGGAGAAACAGTTCAAAGAATGGAGAAGTGGTGAACAAATGCTCCATAGAGGTTAACTGGATAAGAGGTGAATAATTGGAAGGTCATTGTTCCACAAAACCGTTTTTTCAACAAATCTCATTGAGCACTGACTCTGTCCGTCCCAGTTGTAGATGGGACCCAGTGGTGAGCAAGATTCCAGCTTTTAAAGAGTTTACAGTTCAGTTACCACACTAAGAGAATGACAGCGGAATTCAGATTGCAGAGAGTTCAGTGAAACAGAAAAGAGAAAATGCAGGTTTACAAAGGTAGTAAGAGGTAGAGCTGGCATTTGGATTCCAAAGTTGAATTTCGACATTGTTTTCTAGTATTAAGTAGCCAATATAAGCCCATTTTAAACTCCTTATTTTAGTACTGAAAACAGTAACATTAAAGGTTATTCAGATAGCATATGGAACTGAAAAAAAAAAAAAAAAAAAGAGGCAATGGAGAGAGTGACTGTGAACCATACATTTGACCTTTCCCCTGCCCATTCCACCTAGAATTTGTCTCTGGAAAGGCAGAGACAATACTCCACAGTTCTTCTGTGTCTTAAATACAGCCTTATGCTCTGAGGCTTACCTCTCTGGTCCTACTTTTAAAAACTTACTGTTAATAGAGAATCTGATAAACTCAGGCTCAGTAGGATGTTAATGACTGATAGAGCTTAATATACTGGAGTCCTAAGGGTTTTTGAATTGTGGGAAATGCAGGAAGCCACAGCTTAAAGGAATAAATCTCTGTGAATTTTTAGACACCATTGAGCAGTTGGAGACATAATTTTATGAGGGTCAGAAATGCCTTCTTGTTGATTCTGAAATTACATCACAAAATAGCTGCTAAGACTCCCTGCTGTTAATGGAGACTGTACTGAAAGAGACTAGGCAAGATAAGACTGAGCTGTGGAATTATAAAACCTTTGGAAAATCTTTCATGTGAGAACAACATGGGGCAAGCCTCTCACCAAAATAGCTCAGAAATCTGTGTCATGAGGTTACAATGAACACCCAAGAGCCTCATTCATAAACCACAGCAGCCTCTTGAGGAAACAGAGGGAGAAAGAGAGGTGGAGGTTATGGCATTGGAAAAGAAGGATGTAAAAATAGGTTGTCCAGGCTGGGACCCCCAGGGTCCAGCATTTTGGTGGGTCAGCATGTTTCCGAGCCTGTTCTGTCAGTTCCTACTATTTACCTAATTGATACATCAGGTATGAGCGAGTGGATGAGATCTGAAAATTCATGTTAACCCAACTCACATAGGACTGTTTTACAACCAGACACAATTATTTATTTTATAGAGAACTTTGGTGGGCAAGAGGAACTGGATATTAATGTCAGTCAGTCAATGCACTGTCTCCCTGGAAGGAAATTCTCTGTAGGAGGCAGCATAGTGGAACTTGCCAGTCAAGATTTTACACATAGCAAATGACAGCAAAAGCATGGCAGAGTGAGGAGTCCCCTTGACCTCTCCCCTTGAAGTTACAAGTTAAACCCCTATAATTCAACAAAGGCTTCCCTGCACAACACACAAACACATCTGAGAGATCCACGCATCCAAATATCTGAAGGTGGGCAAATTGGGGCAAACGGGAGGAGGGAAAGGAGAAGAGCAGAGATGGGTGCTGTGGACGCAGCCTGGAGCTTACTGAAGTTCTCAGGAGAGGGGAGGATTCAAGGCTGCAGGTATACTTTCTGTGGCCCGAGTATTCCTGCCTGAGTGATCAGCATATAATATGGCTGAACCCAGCAATTAGGGCAGAGACCAAATACAGAAACATGACAGCTGTGTTCTAGCAGCTGCCATTTCCAGGCAGAAAGCAAAGGCATGGAGCCTGGCTACCTCCCCACAACCTCCCAGCGCTCACCTCCCTGTGCCCTTGCAGAGCTAGCAGTGAGCCCGAGAAGAAACTGTAGCAGTGAGTGTTGGATTACAAAGCAGAGTATCTATAGCCCTGTGAACAAGAGACACAATTCCTGAACAACAGACGCACGCTGCAGCTAATCCTAAAAACAAGGGTGGAGATAAAGAGGCAAGGCAGCGGAGGTCTGGCGTTGCCATTACTGGGAGGAGAACAAAGCCACAAATACACCAGTGGTCTCTCCCAGCCCACCCCACCCCTCTTCAAAGTTTATTCCAGCTGGGGATCTAGGACAGCACTGCATCTGTCTGCAGAGGCAGCACTGGGATTTCAGGGGCTCAGAACCCCATCACTATCACACTTTCACATGGGGATGATGTCCTCAGACTGAGGTGACCTGGTCACAGAGGAGATAATCACCTTCCTAGAGAATATAAGTCATCTCCTACCACCCAGCAGAGATCTGAAAAGCCAACTGGAGCACTGCAAGAGAAAATAAAATGCTCCAGCATTAGCTATTGAAAAATAAAATACCTCCTCTTATCAACCTGCTGCAGAATTCACCCCATAGATGCTGGGGCAGAGAAATAATCCATAAAATACCAGAACAACCAAGATAACAAGGCCTCTCAGAAAGAAAATGAAAAATCTGCAGAAGATAAACTTAAAGACATTGAAATGTGTGACTTAAATGAGAGAATTCAAGATTGCAGTTCTGAAAAAACTCAATGAGATGCAAAAAAACTCAGATAGGCACTTTAATGAACTCAGAAATAAAATCAACAAACAAAATGAATACCTTATCTAAAAGATTGAAACTTTAATATAGAACCAAATAGAAATTCTGGAGCGGAAGAATTCAATAAAGGAGATGAAGAATGAAATAACGAGCTCAGGAAACAGAGCTGGCCAGATGGAGAAAAGAGTTAGTGCTATCAAAGATAGAAATCTGGAAATGACACAGATGGAAGAAGAGAGGGACTTGAGAGTAAAGAGAAATGAAAGAACTCTATAAGAACTATCTGACTCCATCAGAAAGAGGCATATAACAATAATGGGTATACCAGGAGGAGAAGAGGGAGAAGAGCACAGAGACTCTGTTCAAACAAATAGTCAATGAGAACTTCCCAAACCTAAGGAAATTACTGGATCCTTGAATCCAAGAAGTAAACAGACCATCTATTTACCTCAATCCTAATAGGCCTTCACCAAGGCACATTATACTGAAGCTGTCAAAAATTAATGACAAAGAAAGAATTCTCAAGGGAGCCAGGGAAAAGAAGATGGTAACCTACAAAGGAAAGTCCATTCGATTATCATCAAGTTTTTCAACAGAAACTCTATAAGCCAGGAGGGAGTGGAATCAAATATTCAAACTTTTGAAACAGAAAATACCAGCCAAGAATAATATAGCCAGCAAACTTATCCTTTAGATATGAAGGAGGAATAAAGACCTTCCCAGATATACAGAAGCTGAGGGAATTTTCCACTACAAGACTTGCATTAGAGGAAATACTAAAGGGGGTTATTCTACCTGAAACAAAAAGACAAAAGGATACAAACCTATGAGTAAGATTACTAACAAACAGACAGAGCAGGAAATGGCAACCCCTACACAGAATAGGGCACTATACATTTAAACATAACATAAAGAGTAAAGAAGATAAAAACATAAAAAAAGAAAAAGAGGACAATTTGCTACTGCAACTGAAAAATGAACTCACAGCATAAATAGGGATAATTTGTGAGAAGAAAAACCATAAAAGGGGAAGGAGTAAAGGTTCAAATTTGCAAAGGGGAATGGAGATAATATGCATACTGAAGAAAAAGGACTACTGTACATATGAAACTTTCTTTTACATAAACTTAATGGTAAGCATACAACACAATCCACAACTGAGACATGTAACTTAAAAAAAGAGGAAACAGAGGGAAAAAAATCATTGAATACTACCAAACTAAAATAACAGATGGAAACAAAAAGACAAAGAAATAATGGATACACTGAGCTACCAAAAAACAAAAGATAAAATGTCTGTATAAAATCCTCATATATCAATAATCACCCTAAATGTAAATGGACTGAACTCACAAATAAAAATGCACAGAATAGCAGATTGGATCAAAAAACAAAACCCAACCATTTGCTGCCTTCAAGAGACACATCTCAACTGTAAGGACAAATATAGACTCAAAGTGAAAGGGTGGAAAATGATACTCCAAGCAAATGGTATCTAGAGAAAATCAGGTATATTTATACTTATATCTGACGAAATAGACTTCAAGCTAAAAAAAGGTTACAAGAGACAAAGATGGACATTTCGTAACGATAAAGGTGACAATACATCAAGAAGAAATAACACTTTTCAATATATATGTTTCCAGTCAGGGAGCACCAAAATATATAAAACAGTTACTAATAGAACTAAAGGGAGAAACTGACAAAAAATACAATTATTGTAGGTGACCTAAGTACCCTACTGAAAGCTATAGATGGATCATCCAAACAGAAAATCACTAAGTAAATATTGGCTTTAAATGGTACATTGGACCATGAATCATACCAAACATATTCTTTGACCACTGTGCTTTGAAATTGGAGATCAACTGCAAAAAGAAAGTGGGAAAAAACCCACAAATATGTGGAGATTAAACAACATACTACTAAAGAACGGCTGGTTCAAAGGAGAAATAGAAAGGAGATACCAAGAGATGCATAGAAACAAATGAGAATGAAAACATAATATATTAAAACTTTTGGGATGCTGCAAAAGCAGTAATGAGAGGGAAATTTATATCATTACAGGCCTATTTCAAGAAAGAAGAAAAATCCCAAATAAACAACCTAACGTTATATCTTAAAGAACTAGGAAAAGAAGAAAAAGTGAAACCCATAGAGAGCAGAAGGAAGGAAATAATAAAATTTAGAGCAGAATTAAATGAAATAGAGATAAAAAGACAATAAAAATAAAAAAAATTAATGCAACAAAGAGAGGGTTCTTTGAAATGATTAATGAAATTGACAAACCCTTGGCTAGACAAAGGGAAAAAGAGAAAAGACAAATAAAATCAGAAATGAAAGAGAAGTTACAATGGAATAACATAAAACCACAAAGGATCATATAAGAATGCTTTGCCACCAGTTCAGTAAACTAGTTCTTACTATATTCAATACTATAGGTCTTCGAAATATACAACCTTCCTATACTGAATCACAAAGAAGTGCTGAATCTGAGCAGACTGATCAACAGTAAGGAAATTGAAACAATCATCCAAAAATCTCCAATAGCAAAAATCCCGCACCAGATGGCTTCACTAGTGAATTCTACCAAAGTTTAAAAGATGATTTAATACCTTTCCTCCTCAAATTCTTCCAAAAAATTGAAGAAGAGGGAATACTTCTTAACTTATTTTATGAGGCCAACTATACCATGATACCCAAACCTGGTAATGATATCACACAGAAAAGAAAACCACAGACCAATATCTGATGAATACAGATGCAAAAATCCTAAACAAAATACTAGCAACTTGAGTACAGCAATACATTAAAAAGATTATACATCACAATTGAGTGAGGTTTATTCCAGGGGCACAGGGATGGTTCCACATATGCAAATCAATCAGTGTGGCACATAGACAAAATAAAGGATAAAAATCATATGATTGTATCAACAGACGGAGGAAAATCATGACAAAACACAATATCCATTTGCGATTAAAACACTTAATAAAGTAAGTATAGGAAGAAAGTACCTCAACATAATAAAGGCCACATATAATAAACCCTCAGCTAATATAATACTTAATGGTAAAAGAGTGAAAGCTTTTCCTTTAAGATCACAATCAAGACAGTGATGCTCTCTCTCACCACTGTTATTCAATATAGTATCAGTGGGGCTAGCCAGGGTAATCAGGTAAGCAAAAGAAATAAAATGGTCCAAATTGGGAATGAAGAAGTCAAATTGTCACCTTTTGCAAATCGCATGATTCCTTATGTAGAAAACCCTGAGAAGGACACCAAAAAATACTATTAGAAACAAACAAATACAGTAACATCGTAGGATACAAAATCCATAGCATTTCTATATACTAACAATGAAATTTCAGAAAAACAAATTAAAAAACAAAAACACCTGTTGCAATTGCAACAAAAAGAATACGTGTGTCTAGGAATTAACAAACGTTGTGAAGGACGTATATGCTGAAAATTACAAGACATTATTAAAAGAAATTGAAAAAGACACAATGAAATGGAAAAATATTCCATGTTCATGGATTAGAGGAATCAACATAGTTAAAATGGCTATATCAAGCAAAGAAATATATAGATTTAATCAATCCTCATCAAAATCCCAATGGTATTTTTTAAAGAAATAGAACAAAAAATCATCAGATTTGTATGGAATCACAAAAACAAGCTGATAGCCAAAACAATCGTGAGAGACAAGAACACAGCAGAAGGTATCACACTCCCTGACTTCAAATTATACTACAAAGTGACAGTGATCAAAACAGAGTGGTATTTGCAGAAAAGCAAACACACAGACCAATGGAACAGAATTGAGAACCCAGAAATAAACCCACATATATATATATGGAGATAATTTTTGACAAAGGAGCTTAAAACATACAATGGAGAAAAGAAAGTCTCTTCAACAAATAATGCTGGGAAAATTGGAAAGCCACATGTAGAAGAATGAAACTACACTGCTATGTGTCAACACACACCAAAATTAACTCAGACTGGATAAAATACCTAAATATAAGATCTGAAACAACATGGCATAGAAGAAAGTATAGGTGCTAAATTTATGGATCTTGGGTTTTAGAGTGGATTTTATGATTTTGACCTCAAAGACAAGGAATATAAAATAAAAAATAAATGAATGGGACTATATCAAACTAAATAGCTTCTGCACAGCAAGAGAAACCTTCGACAAAACTCAGAGGCAACGAACCGAATGGGAAGATATTGCGAAGAACACCTCCAGTAAGGGGCTAATGTCTAAAATATATAAAGAACTCATAGGACTCAACAAGAGGAAAAACAAATCCCAATAAAAAAATGGGCAATGGACCTGAATAGACAGTTCTCCCAAGAAGACATACAAATGGCCAGCAGATATATGAAAAGTGCTCACCTTCAGTAAGTATTAAATAAGTGCATATCAAAGCCAAAATGAGATACCACCTCACACCTATTAGAATGGCTATTATGAACAGGACAAGTAATAACAAGTGGAGAAAAAGGAACCCTCATACACTGCTGGTGGGAATGTAAATTGCTATAGCCATTATGGAAAACAGTATGGAGTTTCCTCAAAAAATTAAGAATAGAATTACTATATGACCCAGCAACCCCTCTTCTAGGTTAGGTACCCCAAAAAGCTAAAAACATCTGTAAGGATATGTGTTCACCATGTTCATTGTTGCATTATTCACGGTGGCTATGACATAGACACTACTGAAGTGTCTTTGATAGATGATTGGATAAGGAAGATGTGGTACATATACAAGATGGAATATTACTTGGTCATAAGAAAAGATGAAATACTGCCATTTGCGACAACCTGGATGGCTCTTGAGGTTATCGTGCTAAGAGAAATGAGTTAGAAAAAGTCTAGAACTATATGATTTCACTCATATGTGGGACATAAAACTGAAGGCAACAAATGAACAAGACAAACAAAAACTCACAGGCACAGACAACAGTTTAGTGGTTACCAGAGGGTAAGGGGGGGAGGGGGTGGTAGAAGAGGGAAAAGGGGGTCAAATATATGGTGGTGGAAAGAGAATTGACTGGATGGTGAACACACAGTGCAATATATAGATGATGTATTATAGAAACGTACACTGAAACCTATATAGCTTTACTAAGTTATATTACCCCAATAAATTTAATAATAATAAAAAAAGTTTTTGCACATAGCATTAAAGAACCAGAGAATCCTGGTTTTGCAAACTATTGGCTATGAAACCTGGGATATATCACTTACCCTGTATGAGCTGCAGCCTTTTCATCTATAAAATGGATTTAGAAAGAGCAGGGTGAGAGAATAAAATGAATTTCTGTATGCAAAGTACTTACCACATGACTGGTAGGTAAGTAGATATTATAACAATCTACAAGTATAATTAATCTGTGAACAGACACAAAGTAATTAGGTGGCAAATTTTTGTGGGAAATGTCATTGTTCTATAACCTACAGAACTATACCTTCCAAGGGAAGCTGATTGTCATCTGCTGGTCAGGTCACCATCTACTGTAAGGTGGCAAAGACAAACTGACCTGCTCCTGTTCATTGACTTCCTTCTTTGTAGACGTTGTGCAGACAACAGCACATTCTTAAATGTAATAGCTTCGATCATCCACTTGTTGCATGCCAGTTCTAAGCATGCAACAGACCACATTGATTGGCCTTAAGTGGTGCCAACTTACTGACAAACACCACATACACAAATCACCTCAAGCAGAATTATTGATGTAGTTGATTAAGTGTGGCCATTGTATGCTCATTCTTACTATTTTCACACACAGTGAGTGGCTTTATCTTATGTTATGGTGCTCTATGTACTGACTGTAGAGATTAGTATATATTTCTTTCTAATTCAGTTTGGCTCAACACTGTGCAATAAGGTTTAGTTGCAGATAAACGGTTCCAGCTCGTTTGAGCAGAAAGAGACTTCATACAGGGATTTAGTTTGTTACAACATTGTTCAAAATGCTGAAGAAGCAGCCATTAGGCTGAGCCTCTGGGGATGACTGCAGAATAAGAGTTAACACTGCAGAACTGTCCCACCAAGAGAGCTGCCAGCCCTGTCGTAGTTAAGAAGCCAGAAAATCAGGAAGCTGCCATTCAAATTGCTGGCTCCTTGACTATATAATCCAGGAAGTCACTGTTGAAGTTGTTGGCTCCAGTCCCACGTGCCTGCTGAAATCCGCAGCAGTATGGGTGGCTCACATACTGCTTCTATTTAACTTATTTCCACAACAACTGTGTGCTTGTGTCTGGCATAATTTAAGTCACATCCATAACCAAATATGCAAGGGAGTCTGGGAAATGTTTGTAGCTTTCTAGCCTTGCAGGATAATACAAGGAGGTTGGGATAGATGGGGAGTGAGTCACTCAGCTGGATACACCCCAGACAAGTATCTGTGTGAAGTAATAATTGCAGGTCCTACAGAGAATGTAAACATGAGTAAGCCAGATTCTATTATCGAGAAAGTTAGAACGTAATAGGGGCGAAGAGACAAGTTCAGTGTCTTTATATTGTGGGTTGCTTCCTCAAGAATCTGGGAAGTTTTCCTTCCTAGCTACTCGTAAAGCATATTTCTCCTATCATAACTTTAACACAGTATTGTAACTGCTGGATATCTTACCTGTGCATTCAGTTGGCTATTAGCTCTGACAGGCAGAGACCGTGTGTACCTTGCTTGCTGTTAAATAGCCAATGTTTAATCCAGTGCCAGTAAATCTATGTTTAATGATTGTAAGTGGGAAAAACATTTTAAATAGGAGTCAAAATTACAACCTCTAAGGATGTAGGTGTTCCTTTGTTACAGCATAGAATATTTTCTTCCTGCCAGATTTCAGTCTTGAGTGTAGGCTAAATTAGAAGACTTTAAACAATAATTTGAACACCGATGTTAAGGGAATATATTTCCTAATTATGGCCCACCAGTCCTAAATTCTCCGTCAATGACAACTGCATATTTGTGGCTGCAAAAGCTGACTGCATTTAATTTCCTTTGCTAATTGTGTGAGAAGCTTACAAAGAGAAAACTGCTGTGCTGCCTGAATGAAGCCACTTGCTGGTTGGTATTAAATTTGATTCATAGTCAAGGCTGCCCGTTCTGAGTTACTTCCTGGGAATAGGCAATCCAAGATGTTACTGGATCTGGGATGAAAGTCTTCTGTTTATAAATAATATTGGAAATACCACTTGCTGCTGCTATTACTACTACTGTTAATTGACATTGAGAGTGTACATAATAAGTGTGAATTATAGGGTTTAGTGCTTTATAATCCGGATCTCATGTTATTCAATTTAACTTTAAATCACAACAGGTTATGTGGTGAGGTGCTATTTTACCTCGTTTTATAGCTGATGAGACTGAGACTTGGAGAGTTTAAATAATTTGTCCAATATTAAGAGCTTAGTGACCTAATAGTAAGTAGGCTCGCAAAGCTAGGTCTGTCTGATCCCAAATCAGTGTTCTTAACTCCTAAGTGAATTTCACCTGTAGTTTCTTATTTTGTAAGAAAATTCTTCTTATTGCAAATATTAAGAGTTTATATGATGGTTTTCTATGTGGCAACTCTTTCTAATCCTCACAATATCCATGAAAAGTATTCCTACCTCTGCCTTACAGATTCTAAAATGGAAAATTAAATGGGTAGAGCTAAGCCTTCAATGGAGGTATTAGGACTCTAAATGCTGGTCTTGCGGCTTTCCATCACAATGTGAAGTAAAGATCTGCAGGCTGGTGTCTTTTCCAAATGGCTCCCTGGGACCCTGTGGCCACTAGAGCTGATGAGATGATTTTTGGTTACGGTATGTGCAACCATCATAGCACATGGAGCCTTGGAGAGGGACGGGAACAATGAACTCCAGTTTAAAAAAAATCATGCTTTTCTAAAATGGTTTCCTATTTCATCCAGAGAAGATTTATTCTGTAGTCTTTCCAGTGTAACAAAGCCATTACTTTTACAGAAAATTGGGTTTCAATTTCTCCTACTACAATTGAAGTCCACTTTTTTATTGTTTATTTCTCAATGAAAATACGGAACAATGAATCACTGCCCTTTAATCTTTCGGTATGCTCTTGAGGGTAATTACCAGTTAAACAGAGTTCTCTTAGGGAATGATTTTTGAAATAAAAATACTATTGGCTCAGTACTTTTGAGGATATTTGATGTATCATCCATCTTAAGATATGTATGATAGACGGTTCTGGTTAGACCAATTTAGTCTTAAGAAATTGAGACTAACTGAAATTTTTTCAAACAGCAGGGAAGTTGTGTGAAAATATAGGCATGGGACCTCAGAGAGGTCCTCATGCTTCCTCAGAGAGAGTCAAACAAACTCAGAATAGCAGGAGGTGAAGAGTGGTTCTGAGTCCAAGTGGCTTATGTGATCTCAGCAGCTTGGAATGTATGGCTTTTCATTCTAGGGCTCCAACTCAGTGTTAACCTCTCATGTCTGGGCTTTCTCATAATTTGCGATTGTACTTTGCTCCTTAACTTATTTTCTTTGTATTTCTTGACTTTAATTCCCATGTGGGACAATGTGAATTTCTTTAAGACAGACTATAGTCTAGCTTTGGGTCAGATACTCAGCTTTCATCAAATAAGATGCCTCTTCTCCAGTCGCCTGGACTTGCTGGGTTGTGGCATCACATGGTACAAAATATGGCTGTTCCTTTAGCAGTGGCCAGGGACAGAATCATTTTCAATAGAAGGAGCTGTAGGCATGGCAGATAATGTGCTAAGAAAAAGGCAATTTATGTAAAAGAGCACATCCTGTTGATTCTACCTTCCAGATATGACATGAGTCCGTCTGCTTCTCACTATACCCACCAACACTGCTGTGAGATCGCCATCATCTCTTGTTTCGATTATAGCAATAGCCTCCTTATATGTGTTTCTACTTTTTGTGGTGTACCATTCAATGAGTTTTCAATTCAGCAGCCAGAGAGAACTTTCCAACACATAAATCAATCTGATTTCTTCCCTGTTAAATTGTTCCAGGGACTTAGAATAAATCACACACTCTGTAACATGACTTATGAGACTCATGCTAGCCATACATAAGTTTCCAATGTCATCTCTAGTCCCTTCTTCTTCTATTCTATGATTTAGTCATCTTTCCTTTTTTTACCCTGCACCTTCTCCTAATCTGTTACCTTGAAGTATAAAGGATTTCTGCACCTCTTCACATGGCTAACATTCATCCATCTTTAGGTCCAGCTGTTGCTTTCTTGATCTCCCAGTTTGGGTTAATTGTCCCTGTTCGGTCTGCATCTAGCATCCTGTATTTTCTCTATCATAGAATTGAATCTCAATTACCTATGTGTTGTGTTCAGGGGAAGGCTATAGGTCCCTATATGCAAGCGCTGTTATCTGTTATCATTGGCTCTCCTAGTACTCTATCAATATGTGCTGAATCAATAAGAGAAAGAGGTAAATATTTTTTCATAAGATAGTGATGAAGATCCATATTATGGGCTGTCTCATCACACTACACGCATCCCTACCTTGGTTTTGCTCTGGCTTCCCAGGTCTTTTCTCAGTTCTTTGTGACACACGCTCTCCCCTCCCCTTTCACTGTGCTTTGTGCTTGCCTTTTCCTCTGCAGAATACTCTTCTTTTGCCTAGGTAGCTGCCACTGATCTTTCAGATTTCAGCTTAGTTGTCACTTCTTCAGGAAGTGACACTAGATCACTAGATCACTCTCTAGACTAGATAAAATCTCCCTAGTATATCTTCTCACAGCATCATATACTTCAAAGCACCCATCCCAGTTCTAATTTTACATTTGTTTTTGCAACTATGTCTGTTTATGGTTATCTTTAAAGTCCCAGTCCTAGCATGGTATCTAATAGGAGAGGAAAATATTTATTTGATGAATGAACAAATTTTAAAGTAAGGCTGCCAGATAAAATAAGCACATGGTGAATGAGGTGGTGAGAACATCAAGTCTTCAGAAGCCAGTTACAAGGTGTAGTAAGAAAAGAAAGACTAACAACAGAATTAGACGTCAATGGTTTGAATCTTCACTCCATAATACGCTCGTTGTATGCCCTTGAACATGTTATTTCATTTCTTTTAATTTGAATTTACATAGTGGTAAATGGAGATAACCATACTTTCTCCTTTCTGAAAATTAAAGGAGATGTACCAGGTAGATATCTACAAAAGCTGCCATATAAGGCACTAATACCGTCGTGACAAAGTTTGACATCCTTCAAGGTGAAGTGTAAGGAAGCATTGACCATAGTATCCTATCTCTCATCATTCAAAGTTGGCGTTATAGTGAGACAGTCAAAACTGAGAAAGTATGTGAAATAGTGTTTTTGTTTTTTTGTGGGGTTTTTTGCCTTTTGTTTCTAACAGGAATCCTTTCATGCCAAATCAGAGTTGCTAGGCTAGTGCTCAAACAAACAATATAAATGTATTGAGCTTTCTGTTAGCCCATTTGAGAAAGGAAGAAATTATAACAGAATACTTAATAAACATTCCTTTGTAGATGGGACGAATAAAGGAGACCTGGGAATTCCCAGGAGATTAGGTGTCAATGGGAAAAATCAGCCTCCCTTGACACTGGTAAACATGCTGCATTCTATAAAACTGGAAAGGAAGGATTTTAAAGTAACTTGTATTTTACACAACTTTAACTTAATAATAATAACCCAATTTATTGAAGATGCTAGACCTTAAACCTGGTGATTTACATTATTCATGTCCTTTAATCCCCACCAGCCTTTTGAGGTGTGTACTGTTATCATTCCAATATTACAAGGAAATGATAGATGAGAGAGGAAATAATTTGTGTGAGGCCACTCACTCTTGTGTCCAGTGTTCAGCCCATTTATGGCAACTACGTAGTAAGAGGGATCTCTTTTGTGCTTACTCTGTGCTCACTAATGTGAGAGTTAGAAAAGGAGAGCTAAACAGCCTCGCCTAGAATTACTTAAAACCATTCAAGTCAAGTCCTATGTTCCTCATGTTGCAAGACAAACTGAAATCTGAAACATTATGTCTCTTGACTAACGTTACAAAAAGAAGGGCAGATTGTGCACGTGCCACATTTAGAACGATACATGCCATATAGTAGGGACTCAATAAATAAGTCTTAATTGATTGATCCAGCTGTATGTTCCTCTCAGTCGAGACCTCTGAGGGAAGACTGTGGTGCTAATATTAGAGGAAGAATTCAGAGACCTGCATCCTCAGTTCTCTGAGAGTATGTGATTTTCCCCATCAGTTTCTCACATACTCAGGCTGATGTCAAACTTCCTGACATCAGCTGCAAACCCAGGCTTTGTGAGTCTTCCTTTCAAAATATGCAGCTCTGAGGCTTGGTGATGGTTTTCACATTAATTAAATATTGCATTCACAAGCCTCTGAGATGACGGTGAGTAATTACAAGGCACACGAATAGGTTTTTGAAGGTATAATGAAATTTACATTTATCAGTGTTCACAGACTGACTAATTACAGAGTAAAATTATGTCCCAGTTTTATTTAAACAAATCAATCAATTTAAGCAATACCCTTTCCATTTCAGGAAATCTGTGTGCATATTATTTTCCTTAGGGGGAGAGAGGTGAGTCTCAGATTCAGTTCCCCTCCTACAACTGCTGTCTGTCCTTCTGTAAGACAAACATGGAATGAGATGGATGATAAAGCAGGTGAACTGCAGAGGAAGCGCTCGGGCTCAGCAATCTGTTGATCTCAGTTCAACTCTCCTGAGCAATTTACTCACAAAAAACCTCAGTTCCCTCATTATTACTAAAATAGAAATAATTGTAATACTCCTCTCGTTAGTACACTGAAGGCTCAATTAGCTAACCCTGATAAAGTCCCCAGTACTAGGCTGGGAATATTTGAGCTCCTGCCTCAGATTTCTACATGTCTCACTTCTTTACCTCCTTCAGATCCTTGGTTAAATGGTGAGGATTTTTAGTGAGGGTTTCTATTTTAAAATTGTCACATCTTACTCCATTGAAGTGATTACCTTCCTTCCTTGTTTTGATTTCTCTGCTTAACTTATCACCCTATAACTTACCATTGTTTATTTCCCCCAGTCCCCAAACGTCAGTTTCAGGGCAGCAGAGATTTTTGCTGTTTGGGTCATTCATTGGTTATATCTCTGGCATGTATGTGCTTGGTGTGTATTAGGTGCTCAGTATATGTTTGTAAAATATGTAATACATGTAAAAAATTGAATAAGCAAATATCCTTGAGATATGGAGAGATGAAATAATTAGGATTCCCAACACCATAAGTGACAGTTTAATTTGGAACCAGATGGAATTTATATATCTTTTAGCGATACCTCCTCATTTAAAAATGAAGAATCTAAGGATGAGAAGGAAAAGGAACTACTCAAAGCCAACTTGCTGGTTAAACCTCATGCTTCATCAACCAAAGTTATTTAATCATCCTAGGACTATATATATATATTTTTAAGGGGAACAGAATTTTTTATTGGGGAACAGTGTGTACTTCCAGGACTTTTTTCCAAGTCAAGTTGTTGTCCTTTCAGTCTTAGTTGTGGAGGGCGCAGCTCAGCTCCAGGTCCAGTTGCTGTTGCTAGTTGCAGGGGGCACAGCCCACCATCCCTTGCCGGAGTCAAACTGGCAACCTTGTGGTTGAGAGGATGCGCTCCAACCAACTGAGCCATCCGGGAGCTCAGCGGCAGCTCAGCTCAGCTCAAGCTACTGTGTTCAATCTTAGTTTCAGGGGACACTGCCCACCATCCATTGCAGGACTCGAGGAATCGAACTGGTACCTTGTGGTTGAGAGCCTGCACTCCAACCAACTGAGCCATCCGGGAGGCAGCTCAGCTCAAGGTGCCGTGTTCAATCTTAGTTGCAAGGGGCGGAGCTCACCATCCCTTGCAGGACTCGAGGAATTGAACTGGCAACCTTGTGGTTGAGAGCCCACTGGCCCATGTGGGAATCAAACCGGCAGCCTTCGGAGTTAGGAGCATGGAGCTCTAACCGCCTGAGCCACTGGGCCTGCCCAAGGACTATTTTTTCCTGTTTCTTCTCACAAATCAGGTTCTAAAGTTAACATTAGATATTTTCATGTTGAAAGAAAAAACACTTTATAAATACTAAACACATTAAGGTCTGTTTGTTTAAAGATTCTCTTTCCTATTTGTCAGTGTATTTTCTGTGTTTGTGGTCAAAAATAACAAGCTCCCTACTGATAGCTAGGCCATCAGTTTCACAGCAAAACTCAATTAAAAGCCCAATTAGTCTTAATACACAGAAAGGTTACTGTTCTAAGTCATGTAATATCTTCTGTCAAATGATATGTTGAAATATATTCTGGAAGGAGACCAAGAGACAACACATGAGATTTATAGTCTTTAAATCTTTACTTCAAATAAACTAAATACAGAATTCTCCCAGATCTGAGGCTTGACTTTTATCCTAGACTCCAAATTCTACTGGCTCATTAGGTTTCAACAGTGGGATTTTAAAGTCTAGAGCAAGAGCAAAGAGCTGAGCTCTTATCACTCACAGAGCAAGTCATTGTGTGAGCTTTAAGGTTTTTAGATTTATTTCAGGAAACTAGCATTTCATGGGTCAAGCTTGCCACAGGTTTGGTGGGTGGTAGCCTGATGTCACAGCCTGAAACTATGGAATGTCACTTCAAGGACCGTCTTCCTCAGATATTTACTTTTATGGGACTCTCAAGAGATTTGCAAACCTTTTCTATGTGTTTGTGTATTTTTATATAGTATCATATTCTAAATAGAAAATCAGTCCTAGTTCATATTTCTTCCACCTAAAGCATCACTGAAACATCTTAGATGTATCCTGCCCAAACTGACCTTTCTTGACAATTGTTCATTCCTGAAGCTTGATAATCAAACCAAAACTTGTCACATATTTTTTCCTAGTTATTTGTTTTTTGTTTTAGATCCTTTGGCCACACATCTAGCTATGAGACAATCAATGCTGAATTCCTCTAAACATTGCACTCAGTTTTACATGATTGTGTACTGTACGATTGATTATGGATCTGCTACTTGTTTTCCATAGGATCTGTACCTCTTGTGGAGGAAAGCATTTTCCAAAGGCCTAGACTAGTATATTTAGTACACAAAACTAAGAAAGGCTTTACATGGAAATCATCAACAATATGAGAAACAAACAAACAAACAAACAATGGGATCTACGTTCTAATTCTCATTAAAGGGTACCAAAAGTTATGTTTTAGACTGAACCTGTCTACTTACTAGTAATTGAGTTAGGACCATGCTAGATAATTCACATAATTATTTCATTGGAACCAAGTGAAATAGATATTTCTCTTCCTTTTAGGTAGATGTGCAACAGGGCCCAGGAGTAGTTAACCACCGTAAGCCACATGCAGCATGTGACAGACCAAGAAGTCACATCCAACCCAGGTTTTACTCAAATGCTGAAGTCATCTTTATTATATTTCACTGTCTCTTTCCATTGACTTGTAAATTTTCTTTTCAGATCAAACAATTTTTTTAAAATATGCTAACATAATGGAACTATTCTTATTGTTTTTCTTCCTTTTATTTGATTCTAGGTGTCAATGCTTGACACTTGAATGAGTGGGATGGCTCCTTGAGATACACAGATACTTTTTATAAATTTGACTTGTTTTATTATATTTAGCATATTGCATTATGATTACTCGTATGTCCAAATACCCCACTTGAATTTGAGCTTTTTCAGAGGTAAAGGATGGTGACTTACTTCTATTTGTGACACAAATAAGAACCAACAGGAGCCACTATTTGGACAATGAATTGAAAGCTAAAAGGCATAGTGTTGAACTATTGTTATGAATACTTTTCTCATAGACACTCTTGATAAGTGATAGCTAGCTCATGCCCAAGCTACAGTGTAGCTCTTTCCACAGAGTTGAAATTATCTCATATTTAACATTCCCTGAATTCCACATCCACAGAAGAGTTCAGGGTTATCAATGTGGTATTTTCTCAAAATAGACCCAAGCTGTTCTCTAAGGCTCAAAATACAGAAGTCCAGGGAATATTCTGCTATAAGTTTTGTTTTTTTTAAATGTCCACTCACACACACAAATTATTTAGAATTGTAGAGTGTTCAGTCTGGAAGAGACATAATCATGACCTTGTTAATCCAAAGTCAAAACTGAGTTCCCAAAATGTTAACTTCTTTGTTTATGATCACATAGGGTTTTTACACACTATTCTCATTTTTATTCTTGTTTCTTCTGGAAAATTTATTGGGTTACTAGGCTTCTGAAAATCATATGGTTTTTCTGGAGTCCCCTTGTGGACACTAACTAATATTTTCTATTGGGAACTTCTAGTTTTGTTTATTTATTTACATCTATGGCAGAGCCATCAGAAAACAGCTCCTGATCTTAATTTTGGAGTCTGTCATGGGCTAAGTATTGTGCTAGGTCAGGGGAGATTACAGAGATGAATCAGTTCCAGCCCCTCTTGGAGATTATTTTCTCACCCTTCACCTTACTCTTATTCTCTTGGTTCTGTTCACATTGTTAGAACCTATGTTCTAGTAAGTTCAGTCTAAGGTAAAATTCCACTTCTTTATATGTTCTTCTCTACTGTCTGTTTCAGACCTTCCACTAACTCTCCTTATGACCTTGAACACGTCACCAAATATCTCTCACTATGGTTCATCCACATAGTGACAGGATGAAAATGCTAAAATGTATGATGCTACTATATAGATGGACCCCACGGGGTTGTTTGGGGATGACATTGAAATCTTTGTTGTAAAAATTTTGTTGTCAAGAATGAAAACATGGTTAGGAACTAATAAGTCACTAGTGCCCTAAGTACTCTATGGTTTTCTGAAGGGAATTAAGTATATGTTCTTTGCAACATCCCCTCTCAAAAATCTACCTAGGAGATTCGGTCAAGATGGAAGAATAGATGAAAGATACAACTAAACTACAGGACAGCCATCATTGAGAATTGCCTGAAGTCTAGATGAACTGAAGCCCTACAGCTAAGGACATACAGAAGAAGCAACCTCGAGACTGGTAGGAGGGGCAGAGATGTGAAATGGGCTGGTCCCACACTTGCATGTAACCATTTAAAATGGAGAGGAATATCTTGGTTGTGAAGGTCCCACACCCCCAGAGGAGAGAGAGGTCCCAGCACCACAACAGGCTCTACAACCCAGGGTCTCAGTGCCAGGGAGAGAAGTCCCTATAACTTCTGGCTGCGAAAACCATCAGAGATTGTGGCTGAGACAGAGGGCAGCTGCACTCACAGGCATTCCTCTTAAAGGGCCCGCACATGGACTTACTTCCTCACTGACAGACTAACTTGCTCTAAGCTCTAGCACTGAGGCAGCTGCTTGAAAGGTGCCAGGGACTACAGGGAGGAACTGAATTTTCTGGTTTTAGGGTGAGAGCTGAAGGGGCAGTTTTCTCCCTGACAGAAGAGATGGTGGAAGCTATTGTTTTTTCTGTTGAGTCCTCCCAGTTCCTAGAATGCAGACGCAGGAGGCTGCCATATCTGAATGTCCATTAACATGGCTAATACCATTCATTCTCCCAATTTCCTTGAGACCACCTGCACTCAACTTTCGGGCCTGCCCAAGCCTCTTCCAGTGGCTTTTCTGCATAAGCAGCTTCTCTTGGCTCATGTTGTGGACATTCCTAAAATTTCTCAAAAGGTTTAAAAAACCCAAACAAGCAGCATCTGGCTTTAGCATGTCTCATATCTCTTCCTGATCAACCCTAAGCTTGGCACTAGCGACAGCCAGCCTCAGTTCATGTCTTGGCCTCTTGAGGCACCTCAAAGCTCAGCACAGATGGTGACCATCTGCGGATTGCTTTGTGGTTCATGTCAGGTGGCTCAGGTCAGGGCACAGGCTGCGGCTAAACTAGGGCTGTGGTGGGGTCCCTACTAGGAGGTCCTGGGGCTGGCAAGCCTGTTTGCCAGCTTCAGGCACAGCTGCAGTATTACCCAGCCACCTCTAGGGATGACATACCCAAAGGGCAGACTGTGTAGGCACCAGAGCCCTGCTAAAGTGAATGCTGCTATGTAGGGTCAGCTCCTGCACAACAGCTCCTCCATTGGAGCCCCCACTGGTTCTCACAACGAATAAGCCCAAGAGTCAGTCCCTCCCACTGATGTGCAAACATCAGTCAAGTCTCAACTACAACAGGAAGACACACACAACCCACACAAGGGACACACCTGGAGCACTCAACTCAGGTTACCAGGAAGATTGTATTACTGGGCGCCACAGGACACCTGCTACATAAGGCCACCTGCTACTAAGACTGGGAGGCATCACAGTCCTACCTAACATATCCATCCAACACAAGAAGGCCACCAAAATGGGGAGACAAAGAAACATGTCCCAAATAAAAGAACAGAACAAAGCTCCACAAAAAAGGAGCTAAACAAAATGGAGACAAGTAATCTACCCAATGCAGAGTTCAAAACACTGGTTATAAGGATGCTTAGTGATGTCAGGGAAAACTTCAACAACAAAGAGATAGGAAATATAAAAGTGTAGGTAAAAACCATAAAAAAAGAACCAGTCAGAAATAAAGAATACAATAACTGAGAGGAAGAATACATTAGAAGGCATCAGCAGTAGATTCCATGAGTCAGAGGATTGAATCAGCAGTTTAGAAGATAAGATAGCAGAAATCATCCAATTAAAAAGCAAAAAGAAAAAGAATCAAGAAAAATGAGGATAGACGTCATAAGAATGGTGACAGCGGGCACACTCTTTGAGTTCTCCTCCGGATCATATCACAAATGGGACATCTATAACCCATCAAAGGACTCTCTGCTCATCACGCAGAACAGCTAAGAGACTCGTGCAAGGATTACTTGAAGGTGGGCAAATTGGGCGAGCGTGGGGAAGAGGGAAAGGAGCGGAATGGAGACACGGCCTGCATCTGCGGCTGTGGAAACACAGCTGGCACCCGCAGCCGCAGAGAGGCAGGGGATCCCAGGACGGAACAGAGAACACAAAAGCCAGGAGGTGGGCTCTTTCCCTGCATCCCACAGCTGATCTCTCCTGCCGAGGGGGCAGCATATCCAGCATTTGAGACCTCCAGTTGGGCCCTAGGCCATACAAATGACACAAACTCCATACCTGGGCCCCTCTCCCCACTCTTCCAATCCTACCCCCGCCCTTCCAGAGACTTAAACTGGCCCCTGAACTGAGGAGTAGTGTCAGATTACAGAGGAGCCTTAGTGCTCAGGCTCTGGGAAGACTGGCGTGCAGCTCTGACCCAGGGAAGAGGCTGAGAAGAGTGTGATTTTTGCTGGGCTAGGAGAGAAGAGACTCCTCCACCCCCAGCCACCACCTTTTCTGGCCCGCGGGAAGAGTGTGACATGGCTGGGCTGGGAGAGAGAAGACCCGTCCATCCCCAGCCCCCACCCTTTCTGGCCTGCCTAGGGCAGGGCAATTACAACTGCGGAGGCACTCCCAGGGATCAGCAGTAGGTGGTAGACACAGCTCTGGGCTTTCAGCAACTCAGAAATCTCCCGCCCGCCACACACACACACACACACACACACACACACACACACACGGAAGAAGTGCCCTAAGACTCAGGAGAACTGGACACAGGGCTGGTGGTGCTACTCTCAGTGTGCATACGTGCAGGCAAGGGCAGAAACTGCACTGACTTTGTAGAAACTACCATCCAGACCCCTCAGCCCAACTCATCTAAATCTGCACTCCCAACGTCACTCTGGGCACCTGGTGACCAGCTCTGCCTGCACAAGACACAGAGGATTCTTTGGTACAGCAGAGGACAACCTGGAGATTACTTGGTGGGCTTAAGCCAAGACTGGCGTTGCTGTTTTTGTTTGTTTTATTTTGTTTTGTCTTTATATCTTTGATATCTTTGCCTGTGTTAAGTGTGGGTTGTCGGTTGATTTTACATGTGAATGTATTTGATTTTTTTCTTTGTTGTTGTTGTTGTTGTCATGCTTGGTGATTTGCTTTGTTCTGAAATTGCCCTACCAGGGCCCAGCTTAAGAGGCACAAGATTCAACATACCCAGAGGCCAACTCCAGACCAAACCAGAGTACTACCGGGTTTGACCTACAAGTGACACACCCAGAGGGAATTCTCTACAGGCACAAGAGCCCATAGAGGCCAAACCTCATTTAAGTGGTCAACCCTCATGCAGCAGAACATCTTGCTGTGGGCAGAGCCAAGTCTCACAACTAGTCAGCCTAGGAGTTAACCCCACCTACTCACAAGCAAAAAGCAATTAAAGATCTTCTTTAACTGGACAATATACACAACACAAGAGTCACCTTTGGAGCACACGCAGAGGAGAAGAACGAAGTAGTGCAAGTCAAATATAAAGGACACATACTACATAAGATAACCCAGCAAGAACTAAGAACTCTAGGGGATCTACCTAATACATCGAAGCAAACACAGAGAGTCAGCCAGAATGGGGAAACAAAGAAACATGTCCCAAATAAAAGAACAGAGGGAACCTCCAGAAATTGAACCAAATGAAACAGAGGCAATACCTAGGAATAAATTTAACCAAAGAAGTAAAAGATCTGTATTCAGAAAATTATAAGACACTGAAGAAAGAAATGAAAGAAGATACAAGTAGATGGAAACACATACCATCCTCATGGTTAGGAAGAATTAATATAGTTAAAATGTCCATACTGCCTAAGGCAATATACATATTCAATGCAATTTCTATCAAACAACCAACGACGTTTTTCACAGAAATAGAACATATAATCCTAAACTTATATGGGACCATAAAAGACCCCGGATAGCCTCAGCAATCTTGAGAAATAAGAACAAAGTGGAAGGTATAACAATACCTGACATTAAATTATACTACAAGTCTACAATAATCAAAA
The DNA here is from genome assembly GCF_057876585.1 of Rhinolophus sinicus. Lineage (NCBI taxonomy): Eukaryota > Metazoa > Chordata > Mammalia > Chiroptera > Rhinolophidae > Rhinolophus > Rhinolophus sinicus. The sequence goes on along the minus strand of NC_142514.1, from coordinate 113,548,083 downwards.
CAGCATGGTACTGGCATAAAAATAGACCCATAGATCAATGGAACAGAATAGAGAGTCCAGAAATAAATCCATGCCTATACGGCCATTTAATCTATGACAATGGAAACAAGAATGTACGGTGAGGTAAAGACAGTCTATTCAATAAATGGTGCTGGGAAACCTGGACAGACACATGCAAAACAATGAAGCTGGACCACCTCCTTACACTATATACAAAAATAAATTCAAAATGGCTTAAAGACTTAAATGTAAGCTCTGAAACCATAAAATTCCTAGAAGAAAATATAGGAAGAAACTTCACAGATATTACCTGGAGTAAAATTTTTACTGATATATCCCCTCGCACGAGGGAAGTAAGAGAAAAAATAAACATATTGGGATTACATCAAACTAAAAAGTGTTTTCACAGCAAAAGAAACCATCAACAAAACAAAAAGGGACCCTACTGAATGGGAAAAGATATTTGCCAATGATATATCTGATAAGGGGTTAATATCACAAATTTATAAAAAACTCATTCAACTCCAAAAAAAACAAACAACCCAATTAAAAGATGGGCAGAGGACATGAAGAGACATTTTTCTAGAAAGGACATACAGATGGCAAACAGACATATGAAGAAATGCTCAACCTCACTACCCATCAGAGAAATGCAAATAAAAACCACAATGAGATACGACCTCACCCTAGTCAAAATGGCTATCATCAATAAATCAATATACAACAAGTGCTGGCACAGATGTGGAGAAAAGGGAACACTTGTGCACCATTGGTGGGATTGCAGATGGGTGCAGCCACTATGGAAAATAGTATGGCGGTATCTCAAAAATCTGAAAAGGGAACTACGTTATGATCCAGCAATTCCACTCCTAGATATCTATCCGGAGAAATCCAAAACTCTAATTCAAAAATCTTTATGCACTCCTATGTTTATTGCAGCACTATACACAATAGCTAAGACATGGAAACAACTGAAATGCCCATCGGTAGACGACTGCATTAAGAAACTGTGGTACATTTATACAATGGAGTATTACGCAGCCATAAAGAATAAAGAAATCTTACCATTTGCAACAAAATGGATTGACCTAGAGAACATTGTTAAGTGAAATAAGTCAGACAGAGAAAGACAAATACCATATGATCTCACTTATATGTGAAATCTAAAGAAAAGAATAAGTGAATGAACTAATCAGAAACAGTTTTGGAGACATAGAGGAAAAACTGAAGGTTGCTAGATGGGCAGGGGGTGGGGATAAGGGGGAAGGTGAGGGTATTAGAAAACAGTCAGTAACCACAAGATGGCCACGGGGTTTTGAAAATTAATTTGGGGAATGTAATCAATAATGTTGTAAAGATTTTGTAGGGTATCCGATGGACACTTGTCCCATTTGGGAGACCACCTCAGGGATGATGTAGATGCCTGATCACTGCACTATACACCTGAAGCTGAATAATAATGAATGCCAACTATAATTTTATATATATACATATATATGTATATATAGGTATGTGTATACCTACAAGAGGTGGAGTACAGCATTAGCAATAGAGACAGTGGAAATGTAATGGCTCCGTGTGATGTCAGAGATATAGTGGATGGGGGGAGTGGGGTTCACACAGTGTGAGGGATATGGTTTGGCCAGGGAAGGAAATGGGTTCTTGCCATCTGTAGTGGCATGGAGGGACCTAGAAGGTATTGTGCTGAGTAGAATAGGTCAGAAAGTGAAAGAGAGATGCAGTTTGATTTTGCTTATATGTGGAATCTAAAGAACAGAGTAAACAAACAACTCATAGATACAGAGAACATTTTGATGGTTTCCAGATGGGAGG